>NW_024609837.1:7866402-8008014 GCF_016920785.2 Ixodes scapularis
CGACGTACATCGCGCACGCGGGTGACAAGCGTTCCAAAACGCGTGTCTGGCAGATCGGAATGCAAGGAGTGGCACGCTAATCGTAAGGCCAAATAGAAGACTCGCGTGGGAACGCGCAATCACAAAGCAGCCAGCACGCGCAGTCTCGATTTCGGGGGAAACAAAAGCCATAGCCTGCTATATACTGACAAAGCCTGGCAGATCGCCACGAGAAGCGACCGCCGAAATTGGAAAAGGTGGAGCGGCACAAAACGGATGACAGGAGAGCCACGCGACTGGCGCCCCGCTGCGGCGAGACGCCGAAACACACTTCTCCCGAGCGGACGAATGTGTTTCGGGTCCTCGCCGTTGCAAAAGCTGTGCGCTGATGTCCAGGTTCCCCGAGAAATGGCTCTTTGATGCTCTGTGCTACCAGATCCTCACGCTCCAAATCTGCGACCGGGCACTGTATGGGTCCGTCGTCGAACTGCCAGGCTTTGTGAGTATAGAGGAGGCTATGCAAAAGCACGTGGGCGCAAATTGGGGGGGGGGGGGGGGGGGGGGGGGGGGGGCGGGGCGGGGGGGGGGGGGGGGGGGCAGGGGGAAGGGGGAGGGGGTAAAACAAACGCACGGGGTTCGCAAACAGCAGACAACTTGCACCCCGCACAGTCCCAGACTCCTTACGCAACCCAAGGTGTCATTGGCAGCTCAGCAGCCGATCACAATGTGATATCAGATGATAAGAAATTCGAAGAGAGAATCACCAAGCAAAAGGCTCGAAATAAGAAGGCACTGTCTGCGTCTCTTATATCCTCAGTGACTATCAGAATCTTCTTTTTTTCTTATTCCTTTTTTTTTTTCCTTACAAGAATAGCATGTATATAGCTATATGGCAAGTCACGATCGTTGTGGTTACCTCACCTGGATTAGCGCAGCACGCTGCAACACGCGAAACTGCTTCCACTCCGAACAATGGAATCACGCGAACACAATTTCAAGGCAATCTAATAAAAAAAAAACGGCCTTTGTAGCAAAAATAAAACTACGAGCTAAAACAACGAGAGTTCGCGTGTTCGACATAAAACTAGCGCAAGCTAATCACACATTCAACAAGTAATCGTGCGCTCGCTCATGCGCGACGAGCTCTGGCATGGTATACACCCTTTTGTTCAATTTTATAACACTAGAAGAGTCGTCAAGTCGATTGAAAATCGACTTTTTTGAGATGAAAGCTCGCGGCCGATTTTGTCAAAGCGTGTGACAGCGCTCACTGGTGTGGCAACTTGAACTACACGAAACGATAAAATAAGACTTGTTAACAGTTCGAGTCTGTGTTATAAATTGCCTTCCTGAACAAAACTAAAAACCTTCCGACGGACAGTTGTGAGTCGAAAGGTGTGTTTCTCCTCTCTGAAGAGTCTTCGCACACAAAAGTGCAAAACTACACGGAACGTCCTAAGAAAAAAAAAAAAAAGAAAATGAAATGCGAAACTTGCCCGCAAAGCACTTGGGAGAGCCGATCACTTCAATCTAGGAAGAGGGCTCTGCGCATGACCGAGGCTAAAAATATGTTTAGACAAAAAAAAATTAAAGTCGTTTCAAATCTCTGTAATGCGAAATTAGAGCGTATCTGCTGCTGCTGCTCCTCCTCCTCCTCCGTACCCTCCCTCCTCCCACACTTTTCCCTCTAAATTTAGCTGAAAAACTGACGCCACGTTATCTCAACACCAACTCAGCTTACCCGCTAAATTTAGCGGGGAAAATGACGTGACATGACTCAGTGTCACGTCACCTATGAACGAATTTAGTTTCTCCGCTAAATTTAGCGCGAAAATTGACGTCATAGAAAGGAATTGAATTAATGTTCAAGTCACGTGGCCTAAATTTTCCCGCTAAATTTGGCGCGGTTATGCCGACGCCGGCGCCGCGAAACACGGAAACGGGCACCTAAGAGTTGCGCTCTAAAATAGTCGGGCAGAACCAACTATGTTGTTGTCCATTTAAGCGATTAGCTGGAGACATACTTGAAAGAACCCTGGGCAAGCGATCACGTGTCAATTTTCCCACCAAATTTACTGGGTATACTGAATTTGCGTATAGGTCATCTGACATCAAGTCACGTGACGTCGTTTTCGCCGCTGAATTAAGAGTCGAGGAAACTGAAGTGGAAATTATCGGGGAAAAATGACGTCACATGACGATGTCACGAGACCTCAACATCAATTCAATTTCCCCACTAAATTTAGCTGGGAAAATAAATTAATGTTGAAATGATGTGACGCCAATTTTCTCGCTAAATATAGCGGGGAAACTGAATTTGCTCACGTGACATCATGTGACATCATTTTCCCCGCTAAATTTAGCGGGGAAAATAAATGGCCAGAAACATACCTCAAAAAAGCCTAGTGATACTACGAAAGCTGTAAAAGGCTGTGCTGCGAAAGTAAGCCTGCCGTTCTTCAGTGTGAGAGTGCTCATTGTTTGCCTCAAATCTAAACATTTTTCAGCCTCACCATTTGCTCTGTAGATTGTTGTAAAAACTCTCCCAATTGCCTTGCAAAAAAAACGTTTTTTTTAATGCAGATAGAAAATTCACAGCGCGAGACGTGCAATGATAATCTTGCCAAATGCGAGCTGCGTATCAACCCAAGGATGATACGCAGCTGGATTGCTCTACAAAATGACATTGGTATACCAACTATGCAATATTTTCACGTTAAATTTACAATCGTTATTCGTAAGTATTCTCTTTGTGCGTTTCGCAGCCCTGAAAATGTCCAGGTCAATCTATTTCGCAGTGATTTAGTGTGACTCTTAAGGGTGTTTTTTTTATAAAAAGGTATCATAACGTTTTGTCTTTGCTGTCTCTTACCTAACATCATGGTCTAACAGGTGGCAACACTGTTAATGTGTTCTTCTTAACGATATAATTTCATTGTAATGGTCAGTAATTGGGCCCGCCCCTACAAAATCTCGACTAGACAATCTACTATCACTAAATAAATAAATACTACATTCCTTACATAACTACGATAATTATACATTGCCCATGCTATCACTTATCGGGCGTCGTTATCGGAACATAAAAAAACGATATACACAGTGAGAAATTAATGTCGTTTAATTATCGCCTGTGCCAATGCCTTTGACTGGGAGATAGTTTTCTCGAACTTTAATGCGTTATGTGTTATGAAAATAAATCAACCTAATAAAATTCTCAATTGCGGCGACGGTCAACTGCGAATAAGTGTATTGTAATAATAGACGACTTTGTGTATTCATTTCGTTAATAATTTATTTATTTAGTTATTTCGAATACCCTCAAGGCCACCAGGGCGTTTCAGAGGGAGTGTGTAAAAGCTATAAGGCGGTGAAATAATTAATAGAGGAGTGCTTCATCTCTCGAGCGTGATTCATTGCGCATCAATTTGCCTTTTTTGTGCATGTGAGAACCGCATGTGGTGTTTAGTGGCTTGTAAACCTGTTGATCGTAAAAAACATGCCGCTACGAGTAAGCTAAGATCATCAGCATTCTTTTTTTAGCTTGATATCCAGCATCCTAAGCAGGGTGGAGAATAAAAATTCAAGGTGAATTAAATCACACACATCTGACTATTATGATTTCAATTAAACGCTTACCCTCAAAACAAACACGAAAATATTTTCCATCTGACGTTTATCTATGATGTTATGATTTCCATTGGCATTTACTTCGTGTTTAAAGAAAAGAAGGAAGACACAAAGAAGATTTATATCATTTTTTAAAACACATCTAATGACAACAAGCCACTCTCTCCTAACTGAAGTGGTTCAAATCGCGTAGATCTGATTTAATTCGAATAAATTAGATTTAAATCAAACTAATCTGATTTACATTTTTTTTAAATCGCTACTGTTTTTTTGTTTTTATTTTAAGCGTGTAGCTGTAACAACTAAGGGTGCTGTTGTAACACCCTAAAGGTGCCTCTGTAACACCCTAAGGGTGCTGCTGTAACACCCTTAGCGCCGGGACAAGCTGGTTCGAGCGCGTAAAGGTGTAGCAGTTTGTGCACTAAAACCTTCTGTTGGAGCACAGCTCTCCATCTCCGCGCCCGCCTGTCTCTAACAATTGGACAACAGACGTCCAATGCGTCCAATCATCACGCAGAGCTTCAATCAATCTGTTTGGACGGCGCAGACGATTGCGTTAGCCTCGCTCGTATGATGAACAGTATCAGTGCTAGGGTGCGTTGCCTCGATCTCGCGCCCCTCCCCCAGAGCCAGCCACCGTGCGCTGTCGTAGAATTCCTGTTCTCCGTTCCCGTTGTGTCTCGTTCGTCTTTTCATAGAAGCCGGCTTCCGCTGGGCTTTCGTCACGATGTATAGCGGCTACGAAAGATCATCGAGATAGAAAGCAAGAGAGATATTAAGAAGGGCAGAAATACCTGTCTCGAAATACTGTTTTAGATTCGCACCATACTCTCACGTCTCGACTTCCAGAAAGAATGTTATTCTGCTTGCTTTTTTTAGGCAATTTTTTTTAATTTTATTTGTACTTCCGAGCTGAAAATTGTGTTTTTTTTATTTTTTTTTTCTTGGATCTTGACGGTTAGTCGGAATGCTCGACAACGTGGTGGTTCCTGCGCCCCAACGCAAAAAGCACGTCAAACTTTATCCTGCTTCAACTTTTATCAAATTTAGTCTCCTACTTTTTTTATCTTACTATTATTTTTCCTCTTATCTCGTTGCTGTTGTTGCTGCTTTCATTGTCTGGCACCTACCGCCGGACAACTCCGACTTTCTCTATCCTTTTTTTTACGTTAACTCCGCCACTCTTGTTGAAAGAAAAAAGAAATAGATAGAAAAAAAAACAACGAAGGAGGGAAAGAAGGTGCTATTATTTCTGTCCTCCTCTCCACTCTCGCTACTTCCAGCTCGTGCCAGGAACATTCAGACGGCATTAAGCCGCCCAAATATTCGTCACGCTTTGCGGCACGCTATCATGCCTGCGCCATTTTGTGGAGTATATATCTACTTGTGTAGATATACCGCGGTGCCTAGCTCTTTTTTGATATATATATGTTGTATATCTCTAAATCTGTTCTTCTTTTATTGTTAGATTCATAACGAGATTCAGTGCTTTTTACTTTTATTTCATTTTTTATCACAAAAACTTTTTTATGTCGATTTATATATGACAAGAGTTTCACGGGGCCTACTTAGGCCACCAAGAACCAGTTTTTGTTTGCTTATTTGTTTTTTTTTTCTTTTTCAATCGGACTTGTTTAACTTTTTTTTTTGTTAAGACCGTATTTTTATTAGGTTTTTTTTGCTTTGTTTTTTCGCTACTCGGCGCAACTGTTTTTTTATGTTTTTTTTTTTGTTATATCAAAAAATTACTTCATCTAAACAGACAATAAAGTTACCTTTTAAGTCGTCCGAAAGTAAGGTGGTATGAACTCAAACGTGACTATCGTAAAAATATACTAGGAAAAGGAAAAAAACACTTTGTAATGTAACTCTCCGCTAAGACACTTTTTTTTTTTATCTCGGCAACAAAGAATAGTACCCACGGTTGCAGGACTGTAAATAACTTTTAAAAAAGTATAGATAATGTACCGCCAATAGTTTCAGTTTCAGTGTTATTCGAGCTTGGCCCATTTGGCGAGGGACAAAAACCCGCTGACTGGAGTGTCTCTATGGCGTATTTCGAGGTATGCACTCCTAAACTGAGACTTTACTCCTCACGAGATATTTGCGGATTAAAAGAAATATATTGCAAATGTAAGCATAAGAATGCGTGGTTTTAAATCGAAAGTGATACTCCAAAAACTCCAGTCAGGAACGCGTCGGAAGTTCCGTGCATATTTGTATTTCAGGCATCCTCTGGAATTTTTTCTCGAATTCTACGTTATAAATACAAAGTATATATTTAAACAATAACTCACTGTATTACACGTAAGTTGTCCTAAAAAGTACCGTTGATAATTTTTTTTCATATTTAGTTTGAGATCGAAAGCGATTCAAAGATTCCGTTAGCTACAAACCACAAAATCGCCTAGAACCTAATTTCGCGAAAATTAGGTTCTAGCGAAGGTTAAGCCGTTTAGTAGGCACATTTTGTTTTAAATCGTTTAAAAAGCCAAGTTGACGATTAAAATACTTTTGAAAAAAAATATCTCTGCTGGGTCAATTTGTTTACAAGAACTAAACTGGAAACTGTATTTGCTCTACATCTTCCTCGGGTTTATAACTTCAGGATGACTAATAACGGATTTAGAATTTGAGCGATCGACACAGGTTGCGCATTTGGGTGTTTCGCCAAGCTCAAATAAATTCCGCACAACAAAAAAAACAAAACAACATCGTATGTGGTTGTTTAAATCACATTAATGTAGCTAAACGAACTGAAACATGTGTTTTCGTTTCTAGATATTTTGTTTTCAGAAAACTACCGTCTCTGCGAATAAAACAGCTGGTTTGGGTGACCATAACGGTTATTACATTTATCCTTGTGGAACAAATTATATATCAAATTAAAGCGTAAACATGTAGCTATCCAACGGGCACCTTATATCTCTTCTCGTATAGATGCACACCTTAGCGAGAAACAACTTCTAATACAAAATATAAAGATAAGAATGCAAATTTTTCAATATCAGGCATTAACTCGTCAAGCCTGAATTTCAAGGCAGTGGATCGCAGAATACGTTCTTGTGTAGGAACTCGTGCACAGGTGTACCAGTGAAGTTTGTGCATAGCTTTGCACCAACTCCAACATTTTTCTGACCTCTGACTTTTCCCATTAAACTAAGTAGGAAACTCGACCCGGCTATATATGTAGCAGGAAAAGGCCACACGAAAGGCACAAAGGTCAAAGGTCAGATAACCTGTAACGTAACGCCGAAACTAGTTTAGTCCAAGCCATAACCACATCCTACGTTAAACAAAACAAAAACACCACCAAATAGTCTTGTGCATGTCACTCTGCAGTGCGTTGTTCGTCACAAACAAACCAAAAGAAAAGATACAATGCCCTCGGCGATTGACCTCGCTGGACATCACACGCCCCTGGCAATAAACAGTGCAAACAACCTTTTGTTCTCGAGCTAAGCTTTCGCTCCTTGCTGTTGAAACAACGACTCCCGCGTTCCTCACTGAGAGGGCTTCCTAGGGCTTCCTAAACTGTTCCATTCTTTGGCCGCTAGACAAAGAAGGTGAGACCTACTGCGTAATCCGGCGTATACACCGCACGCTGCTCTACGAAGGGACGTCCAAAGCAGAAGACAGTTGTACACAACGCCATACCACTCGCAGTTAAACAAACGGCTTCTGGAGTCGATAACAGTTGTACACGTAACTCCTTACGATCAATCTTTTGATAGTTTGATCGTTATTGTTTAGTCAAAGACTTGCAGGAAGATGACATCACCCATCCGGGGACCTCATGGCCCGGCCGCCCAAGACCCTCAGGGGCCACAGCACGTTTACTATCGGGGAAGTAACGACCTATTTGCTTTCTAAAAAAAAAAAAAATATATATATATATATATATATATATATATATATTAAGTATTTTTGACGACATGGTAAACATTCAAGGAAAGCGGTGCTTTCTATCATTAATTCGAGTGTTAAAAATACTAGAGGTCGCGACCATTTTCTTTACTGCAATTGCTTTCAAGTTTCAGTTGCATGTACATTTTTGTGCTACCGCGTTGAGTTTGAAAACGTTGCCTCGTAAAAGCAATTTTCGCTACTGCTCACTGGTTAATCAAAAGTACGCAACTGTAATTTCGTAATATATTTGGACTCAAGACATGAAGCCCAAAAAGGCAAGTACTGAACTCATTTCTTCGTTTTATGTAGATAGAAATCAGTATATCCGCAAAAAAATTCTACAAATTGACAAAAGCTACACAGAGACACAAATAAAGGTGGCGCTGAAGACAAGGACAAGTAGAAGACGCAGACAAGCGCTGACACAAACAAGTGTCTTCTGCTTGTCCTCATCTTTAGCGCTACCTCTATTTCTGTAATGTATAACCAACTAGCCCGTCATATGATCTTACTACACAGAGACGCCTAGTAAGGGGTATAGACTGTGATGAAATCACCCTTCTTGTTCGTGGAGTCTTCTGAAATGATCTTCCGATCCATCATTCTGGACATCCGGAGAGAAACAAATGATACAGCGTCTTAGTAGAGCCAGGGAGGGCCCTACACCACCGGGCGCCCTGGGCAAACTACGACCATTGGGGCCCCCTTTCCCCTTTTTTTTTTTTATACGCCCCTATCTGCTACAGTCGGTTACAAGTCAAGAAGGTAGGAGAAGCTCCTCCCACAAGCGTGATGCGCCGGTTTCAAATCCCTCCGCAGTCGAAAGAAGAGTTCACTGGAAACGCTCCTTGTTCCGCTTCAATGGACAGATATTGGCTACAGGGTGATGCCAATATGGTTTCGATCCCACTTCTTAAGAAAGCGACCTTTGTATTCATCGGAGGGGGAACCGAGCCCATGAAAGCAGCCTTTGTATCCATCGGAGGGGGAACCTAATCACCGAAAGTCGTATTTGTTTTCATCGGAGGGGGAAAACTCTAATCTCTCTCTCGTGGCTTCCACAACGCCAAGTCAAAGTCGAAAGATAAAGCAAACTAGTACAGAAAGGCAAGACTCTCCTCGCTACCTTCTTGACTTGTAACCTACTATATGTACGACATCACGTTGTTAGTAAACATGCCGGTGGCTGCCCAAAACGAGCATTTTCTGTCACACGAGAACCGCATTTTTGTCAGACGAGAACCGCATTTTCTGTCAGACGAGACCGTTAAAATAAAAATCACAAAGCTTTAAAAAAAATTAAAAGGGGAAGGAGGCGCAGCGGCGCCCCTTTTTTAATTGTTCACATCGCCCAACCCTCTTTCCTGCGGTCGCCCACCCCCTGGGGCCGGCCCTGAATACAGCGTTCCGATACCTCCGATAACAGAGAGTTTTATGGAACCGCCTTTGCACATCCGATACGATACGATGGGGCCCTACGGTACGAACTGCGCATGAGGTACCACAGAAGACTCTCATTCGCGCAGTTCGCACAAGAGGGCCCCATCGTACCGTATCGTAACGTGCAAAAACGGTTCGCTAAAACACTCTAATGATACCACGCATGCGCAAAGGGCATCGGCGGGTATCGTGTGTCGTTATCGGAACGATATCCTAAAGCTCTCTAACAGAGCAATGTAAAAGATTTCCCTGAAAGAAATGCTTCAACAATAAAAAGATGGTGCTAATACCTCTCGTCGGATATTTTTGATTCGAGATTAATGGAAGTATCGAGCAATTTGTTTCAGTAACGTGCCCCTGAAAAGGCAGCGGCTGTTTTGACGTAACCCGAGCTAATCTCGGAGTCCGCCGTTTTGTTACCACCTCGCGTTCTTGAACGACCTTGACGTCACGCGACTGAGCTCACGGGGAAACGAATTGGCAGAAAGCACCCATCCTGCACCCACGGTTCCCAACGCCGCGCCGAGTTAGCACGTCTCGGTAAACTGAATCGGCGGAATGCCACTCCACTTCGCCGGTGCCTTCATGCAGACAACGGACAAAGGAAACAATAAACCACGTAACGGTGAGAAACCATTCCGAGAAATCAAATAAAAACTCAAAACGAACAAAAGGAAAGTCCAGCAGGAAGGAACCATATAGCGAAGAGGGAAAGGAGGTTAGGGATGGAGGAAGGAAGAGAAGGGGGAGGGAAGGCGGTAATGCAAACAAGAACGCAAATGGTTTCCTCGGAAGAATAAGTGAGAGCGCCTTTTAATACTCCACCCCCCCCCCCCCCCCCCCCCCCCCCCCTCGGGCAGCCTAGATAAAATTTCTTTGTTTCGTGGAGGGTACATTCGGATTGGTCAGCCGCTTCTTGGGCCCCCGAAAGTAGGCTGGGGTGTTGTACCGCCCGGAAATGACCGTATAAAGTCGCCGGGGGTGACCAGCAAAGACGAACTTCATTCGCTGCGCCGCAGTAAGCTAGTCGGTCCATCGGCGGCTAAGAGTGCACCCAGGTCTGCAGGGCACCGGAGTAACCGCTGTTCCACGTCGGAGACCTCGTCCATCATCCGAGGAACAATGATCTGCTCAGTGAGTGTGCATGCAACCTTGCTGTCGACCCTCGTTTGCTACTTGCATCGAGACGGAACCATCCCGGACTACCCTAACTTGCGCTCTTCGCAGATTGCTACACTCCGAGAAATCTGCTGCGTCTACTTTCCCGCAAAACACTTGGGAGATCCAATCTCTGCAGTCGACGGCGAATGGCAACACTGAACTTATGTAGATAGCTAAAAAAGAAAACTCTATGCTGTGACACTCATCTGCGATGTCCAGCCATTGGCTATTGCAAGTGTCTTGCGGCAGAGTTAAAGCACCAGTTGTTTCAGAGCGTACCCGCGTTAATGGCACTGTCCACGGACTTTCTTCATTCAGATTACTGATAACTTCGTTGCACGTGGCCAGTCTCGCACCTTAATGGTGTGGCGAACCCTCGGCATCTTGTTATAGCTCCGCAGTCGGTCAGATTACGGCATTAGCCACTAAGAACGCCGAAGGGCCAATCACGAAGCGATAAGCCTAGACAGATGCAGAAGGGACGAACGCGGGGCACGGATTGGGTACCGAGTCCTGCCTCGGCGTTCGGCTCGGACTCGGGCGTCTTCGTTGAATGGAGACGAGACCAGACCGAACGATGACGCGGCACTCATGACCCAATCCGTGCCACGCGTTGACATCGGTAGGTGACGTTCAAGATTCGTTCCTAGGCTCGTGTTATCAACGAGGAGGTGTTGAAACGACCCCGTCCACGAATGTCCCTCAGTCAGATGAGCGATAACTCCACTCTGCCGTTATTGGCAGCTCCCGAGCATTTTATTATCACTCTGCCGATAAGTAGATTGTGTCATCGGCAGGTATTAACGCTGAAGAACAATTTAAAGCTAGATGCATAATCATAATAGGCCACACCCCCGTTTCTTAATCTCTCAGCGACTCTAGACCATTACAAAAATATTTATCGAGTTTCTGCAGATTTTGAATAGAGAATGGTGCGCAAAGGCTATTCTAGAGAAAATGTATTCACTTTTCCAGCCACTGTCTATAGCTTGTTGGCCGTCTTTTTCTGGGGACTTTTTTTTTTTTTTTATATAGCCTTTCCATAGTCAATAGATCAGCTTTTCGCGGAAAAAAGTTAATCCTGTACAATACTTCTCTTTTATATATAACACATATACGAAGCGTGCAAACGCCACTTACCGCGTGCTATGCTATATTAGAAAATAGAAATGCTATTTTCATAGCATTTCTATTTTCTGCGCTCTATAGACTTTGTTTGAAACAAAGTCTGCATGAAATCTACTGAAAAAATTGGATATAACTAGGGTGTGTATTTTCCGGTTTTAACCGAAAAACACCGATAAACATCCGTCGGTGACGAAAATATAAAATCGGTTAAAAGCCGAAAAACACCAGTGGTTGGATATTTTCGCCCTGGTTAAAACCGAAAAACACCGGTCGTTGCTAGTTTCCGACCTAGCGAAACCCTTTCCCTGTAGAGGTTCGTCAAACGTGTTATCTCGTGGATCCTGCATTCTTCCAGTGTTTATACATGGCTTGCAGGTGGCGCCAGTCCGCCCTCCTTTCTGGGGGTCAAAAGCGTCTGGTGAACGCAGTGGAAGCTAAGCTCTCATACGCCTTTCCCCTATTGTGGCTCCCATGGCCCCCTTTTGTGAAAAAATTAACACAGTGGAGGGTCCTCACGCGCCTTTTCCTCATTGTGTCTGGCCAAGTGATGTTGGTGCAAGCCATGTATTCAGAGGTTGCTGTGGTTCCTGGAAGACACTGCCAACGTCCGTGTCGTACTGGAGCGTGCGTTTTCATAATTCCGGGTTGCGAACCGCAAGCAACGTGCTGCCATGACGGCAGCACGTTCCTTGCGTGTAGATGCAAGCGTGAAAGTATGCTTGCATCTACTATAATAACCAAGTGTGAGAAATAGTTGCTTTATAGAGAAGAAGTGTATGAACTATGTGAATAAAATTGGAACTCTCTGTCTGTAATCAACCGCTTTTTTTTTCACCGATAATCACCGTTTTTAGCCTCGTCGTGAGACGTTCCACCGAAATACACCGGTGTTTTGAAAATAAATAAACACCGAAAAACATCCGCCGATTTTTCTCACAAATAAACGCCGGAAAGTACACACCCTAGATATAACATGGCTGGATAGGAAGTTTAAAAATAGTCGTTAAAATGTAAACAAGATTTTTATCGCCTGCAAGATTTTTTTTTAAGGAGAAGCCTGAAGATGATTACACCCGGCTTTTTTATAGCTGACAGTTATTATAATAACTATCATTACCCATAACTTAAGAAACGTAGGGCATGGCGTGACCGGAGCATCTCATTTTCGCAACTCAGCCAATGAGAGTACCAGTATTAGCCAGTAAGATCACATAAGAACCAATCAGGAGCCAGGAAGCGTAAACGTAATGAGCCACACCCTGCTGTTCTTAAGCTCTCAGTGACTAAAGACCTTTGCAAACATCGACTTCTGCGCGATGCCATCTTCGTCTGCGGGGCCATGCTTAGAACGCGCCTTCTGAGCATCCACTGTGCTCTGATGTGCGGGATATCAGACACTGCGAATGCGTCCAGAGCTCAGTGACTCAGCATTTTTCGCCCGGGTGATAAGCGCTGGAAAAATTTATAACTGAGTCTCCTTAAAAAGAAAAAAATGGCTGTTGTGTATTGCAGCAGATTGCAGCAATGTCGCGGAAGGTAGCCCACTCGTTCGTGCGGCTCTAAGTCTCCAACACTCGTAAAACTGGGGCACCTTCAAGGTTACGCACGCGATCTCTCACAGTTGACTGCTTTCTAGAAAGAAAAACCTCAAAGCGTATTTTTTTTATTTTTTATAAACAGGTACAAAACGTTAGACCGTCGTGGTTCTTGAGGGAACCGAACGAGTTTTGGACATGTCAGACGAGATCTGGGAAAGTCAGCGGCCAACCGGGACATAGATTATCGCGTGTTCAGATAGTGTTCTTCCTGCAACCAGGAACAAGAAAAAGGTATAGAGACGTCGCCTCAATGTGTCTTTTTTTCCCGTATCGATCATTAAGGAGATGTTTTTTGTTTGTTTGTTTGTTTTTTCGAAAATTGTCAAGGAAGATACGAGCGCAGCCGGGGAAGTGGCGTGTGCGCATACATGAAAGGGACACTTCCAAAAATTCTGCACGCTTCATTTTTCTTGTATGTGTTCAGCGACGCTTCTGCTCTTATCGACTAATATTGAAATTCAATTGGCTGTCAAGGATTAATAAGATGTTCGATTCTACGCGGAGCGAAAGTTCATCTGCTTCTTCGCACGGGTTCCGGTGACGTCAGAATGCCGTGCTCTGATTGGCTCCGATTGAAGGATAGTGGGTAGACCTCAAAGCTAGCTACCTCGAGGTGTACTCCTTATCTTTCCAATCGGAGCCAACCGGAGCTCGGCATTCTGGCGTCGAACGCCGAGCTTGCGGACGAACTTGCGGTCCGCACAAGCAGACGAGCTTGCGGTCCACTCAAGCACTCACATCCTGCTTGCGGCGAAAACGGCGAGGACGATGCTGAAGAAGGTGCGCAAGTTATCGAAGAGTACGGCGGAATGTTCAACTATGTCCGAGTCGCCCTAGGCCCCAAACCGACGAGTAATAACGCGCGAGTTTGATTATGCGCGGTAAGCAGCAGTCGCACTGGTCATGCGTCGTACAGAAGACGCCGTGTTGGCGGCAGACATTAGGACATCCGCGGACACGCCAGAGGTCTGTTCGTTTGCTTCGTGTATACGTATGCTTGGAACATGTATAAAGAAAGTGTTTGTATGACCAACGTGATGTCTTATTAAGAAGAAACGCACCACAGACAGTGTCTACGGGCCGTACCTTATGCATGATGTCCAGAGTGTTTCAAGTAGCGGCCAGGCTCCTTAAATCGACCGCAAAATTCGGTTTCAGAACCTATCACGCTAAGTTTTTGTCCAGCGTTGCCCACAGGTGGTGCGTTTCTTCTCTAAAATTTGCAAAAAGCTAACTTACTCGAGGACAAAGTAAAAAGAAGAAAAAGGCATAAATCTTACGGAAACGCAGCGAAGCCACCGGTCTTCAAACAATAGGGCGCCCTATTGATTGAAGACCTGTGGCTTCGTTGGGTTTCCATAGGAGTTAAGCTTTTTTCTTTCTTTACTTTTTCCACACGTAAGTTCGCTCTTTGCAAATTTTAGACAATAAATGTACCACCTGTGGGCAACGCTGCCCAAAATCGTAACGCGATAGGTTAAGAAACCAAATTTTGCGGTCGATTTAACGAGCCTGGCCGTTATTTGGGACACCCGATATTAGCAGTATGATCGCTCTCTTTGCAGGCAGCAATCCTCGTTCTGTTGGCAGTAACAGTGCACGCAGGAGGCCATGGCTCTTATGGGGGACACAGCAATACCTACAGGAAACAGAATGTGAGCAGACCGTTTTATTATTACATTGCTCCATTCAATTTTTGTTTCATCGCAAATATAGCGCATGCACAACTAAGCGTTTTGTTTTATTTTTACTTTATATTTCCGAATTGCACTCATCTCGAGTGATTCAACTAATCCACTAATCATGTGCTGATTTTAAATGAGAAAAAAAAAGGTTTGAAATCATTTTTTGTGTGTTTTTTAACAAATGCTAGCAAACCAAATAGACCCTGATGAAATTGAACAATTCTTGCTTTAACTGCAACCAACGTATACGGTCTTCTATATATTGTAAACGGCAAAAGTCGACAAGAATTCGGAATAAAAATCGTAATTTTTTTACGGTTCTTAATTTTACGGTGACTTCGAGCCATACCAGATAGGGTCAGTGATGTTCTCCTACAGCTCAACTTTGGCCCGCAACGCGCGGAGGATTATTGCACGTCTTCGGAGAGGGGATTTGGGAACCTCCCAAAAACGGGGTAGTCGCACCTGGTTCACACACTTGCGACAGCTTACTTCCGGTCCCATGTGACTTCTTATGACGAGAAAATACACTTGTGCCATCTATCGTGCTGCCATGGAACGCTTTAAATCTTCGTATATCTCCTTTTTTTTTGTGTGTGTATCCTTTTTTTTTGTTGTTGTTGTTGGCCTAAAAAGCTTGAGAGTTTTATAAACGACCTTTTATCATAGATATTGAGTACGTTTGACTTCGCAAATACTGCAAAACTGAACTCACTCTAGTGAGGTGCAGTTCCGGTACAAGCTCATAAATGGCGCCAGCGTGCCGCAGTGTCCATATAGTTATTATAATGTACGCTAGAGGTTCAACGGGCGCTAGTGTCTATGCGACTTCCGTGACTCATATCGAAGCAGACAGCAACCAGCCTAGTTTTGCGGTGCTCCTGTGAATTCCTATGGGAAAACGCGCGTGCATTTTGTCTCTTCGCCGGAAAATAACACGGAACACTCTAATTATTTGGGTCGTACCGAATAGTATGTATTTTGATTAACACTGTAAAAGTGTAATTGCTTTAGTTAGCGCATTTTAATTCATCGGTGGACGATGTTTAACTTCGCTACATTTCAGTCCCAAACGTGTGTTCCGCAGCAGGTGTGTAAAAACAAGCGACGATTATAAGCGAAATAGCAATCGAAAGGAATATAGAGTGCGTTCAAGGCTTGCCAGCATTCCGGTGACGCTTATATATTGATAATATGCCCGATCTGTCACTATATGAAAGTGACCCCGTCGTGCATGAGCGGATAAAAACATTTAAAACGAAGAGACTAAAGTCCGTGGACTATGAAAAGTGTCTCTTCGTATTGTTTTTTCTGCCGGGCAGCTTTTCTCGGACACTTGTTCTCAAAGATTTCGAGTGTGCGGGTGATACCTTGAACGTAGAACAAACATCTTCGCTCAGAGCAGAAAGAATAAAGCGGAGTACTTACTTATTTAAAATCGGATCAGATTTCGTGGCCTTCAATTCATTTTGATCGTACATGCACGGGTAGTTACTGATCCAGTGTTACTGCGTAGTTCTTGCCGTCTCCCTTAATTTCCAGATGTTCCTCGTTCGTTTGGCATGTATATCCTTTATGCTGAAAAGAGCCGACGTCGTGTTCGCGCTAACAGTGTCCGAGAGTGCACATAAATACACGTACGAAGCGGTTTTAGCACCGTTTTTAATGCGATGAATTCGTAAGAAAAACGCCGTAACTGACCAATTATTTCATCGGCGTGACTGAGAAGTGTTCCAAGCTACCTAGTACGTAGGAATTATTTGGGATATTCGCTCTTATGATCAAGCGCAGGGAGAAAATGCTCTCACTTTTTCCCATAGAAATAAATTACCGTAAGTCAATTTTCGACTGGTTGCTGTCTGCTTCAATTTGCGTCAGCACACTAGCGCCACTTGAACCTCTAGCGTATATTATAATAACTCTATGACTGTGTCCTCTTGTTGTAAAAGGATCACAAGCACTCGGTTGTAAGCAAACGCAAGTGTGTGAACAAGCTTCAAGCCGACACTCCGACTCCCATATCTCGGTTGACGCCACGATAGTTCGGTCGTACTCTCTAAAGCTGACCATTTAGTTTGAAATGAGTAGCATTTATAGGGTCAGTTCTCAAGAGCCTTCGTGTCCGTGGCATGAAGCCTCGATGGTTACATGACGCAGATGACGTCAGGCTGTTCACGTGGCATCACCCTCATTCTAGAAGTATCCACCGTGACGCCAGCACTTGAACACCATGGTGACGCCACGGTGTTCCCGTGATGTTACAAGAATGAAGCTCATCACGTGACACCATGACGTCACGCAACGCCACCATGTCATTGACACTGTGATGTCACACCACGTAGTCACATGACTTCAGATGGCATCATAGGCCCTATAAATGCAGCATGTAGAGCGCCCTTGGAATGTACCAGAGACAGGCAGCTTTGTTGTTTAATTGTAACCCGAATCGTTCTTCAGCCCCGACAACGAATAATAAGCGGACATCAATACGTGTCCACCCCATTCCAGGACTACGGCCAGTACGAGTTCGGCTACGACATCGTTAACGGTCACGGCGCCGTCAACGGCCGTCACGAGACCGGCTCGGCCCACGGACCCGTAGTCGGCTCATACTACCTGGGCAACATTGACGGCCGGCACCGCCGAGTCAGCTACGTGGCCGACAAGCTGGGCTTCCGTGCCGTCGTCAAGACCAACGAACCAGGCACCAAGAGCAGCTACCCGGCCGCGTCGGCGACCATCTCGGCCAACGGGAAGTACGTCCCGTCAGCGGGCTTCAGCCACGGCGGATACGGAGGTGGTGGATACGGAGGCGGCGGTGGATACGGAGGAGGCGGACATGGGCTCTCGGGACACGAGAGCGTCGGCTACGTCGTGGGCTACGTGGGAGGCCACGGCGGAGGCTACGGCGGCGGGTACGGCGGCGGATACGGGGGCGGGTACGGCGCAGGGTACGGAGGAGGGTATGGTGGAGGATACCACGGTTGAAGCGACGACAACTAGCGACCTGCCACATCTCTTTGAACGTGAGTATCGAATTGGGCAACGTTGGCTTTCTATTTTTTTTATCGGAGTATGATACCAGGGTTTTGTATAAAACATTCCTGTAATCTTTTTCTGCGTGCTGCCACTTGTATCTGCTTGGACACGAGTGCACAACTCGCTGGCGCGATGTCGATTCCCGTAAAGCCGCATAGAAACATCTCTCTAGCCCGAAATGGCATTACTAGAGCGCACTTCGTACAGCTTGTATTTCGAATTTGTACTTTTATTGCGTGAAGCTGGGTTCTTCGAGTATCTCGACACGCCTTACGTATGTTCGAAGAGCTTTATACATGCTTCCAACATGTTTGCCGACATTTCTGCAATGGGAAGAAACACGTCTCAGGGCAGATTTTCTTTTGTATGATGTATCAGCAATGTGATGTAATGTGAAGAAACATGTCTCATTGTCTTCTGTATGATGTACAAGCAGTGTGACCGCAGCTTTGCTATTTTCGTCCGTGACGTCACCGTATGGATTTACACTACACCGACGTCACGATTCGTGATCCTAGCTACTTATCGTTATTTGCGAACGACAGTTTGCACGGTGCGTGTGTACAAAGCAGGGAGGGGGACCTCCTGGAGCACATTCCGAGTCCCGTTCCCGGTTTCCAGTAACGAACCCCCACCCCCTAAAGAGCTTGGAGGGGCCTTTGTCCCCGCAGTCATGTGTGTGTGTGTGTGTGTAAAAAGCATGATAGAAGCGTGGAGTCATCAGGTTCTTAAAGGCCAACGACCAGACTCGAGATTCTGCAAGGCAGAAGATCCTCCTGACCACGGGGGAGGAGGAAACAGGCAGCGGTGGACAGAGTAGAAGGGAGGAGAGGAGTAAACGAGGGAAAAATGGAAAGGGCGAAGTGGTCGTCGGTCTTTAACACAACGCTCACAAAGTTGAAAGTCTGATGTTAATCTTATTTCCACTGAAAAAAACTGAATTAATCCCACTCATGACGTCACCGTGAGCGTTTGACCAATCGTAGAAAACCGACCGCAGCGACGCTTTTGCTCGTGCATGTTGCCAATAGTCATTGATGGCTTAAGAGCCGCAGTACGTGGAGAGTTACAATCATCTTATTATCGCTCCCTGGCTAATGAGGTAGTGGCATTAGCCAATAAGAACGACGAAAAACGAGAGCCAAAGCAAAAATAATGAAAATAATAAGCCCCATCCGCCAGTTATTAAGCTGTGACTATGGCCAGAACCATTAGAGGAGGCGGTGACTTATACCCGTGAGACACAGGTTCCAGTCAAGTCACTCAAAACACCAACTAACCAAGTTACGACGCTCTTATCACTTGCAGATACGTGACGCAAGACGTCGGTGACGTCCGTCCAAACTGACCCTCAGAACCGGTGTGTGCCTCGTGACAGTTTTGTGGTAACCAAAGTGTCCGTCGGACGTGTGTGTGTGTGTGTATATATATAAATGTACATCGAGCATCTACGTCAAGTCCCCTCTACCGTGCAACCTTCTCAATGACCCCAAGCCGAGTCCACGTATAGTGTGCCTAGGTTCGAGAGTGTTTCCAAACCGCTCGCTAGGGGGTCACGTGGTTTACAGGACGCGTTTGTTATGGGCGTCTGCAAGCAGCCACGCATCGGAAGTTCTGGCCACCGTGGATGATGCAAAATGGTTCTCTCGAGTCAGTCTAGCAACCGTGGACACGCCTTAGGGAGGACTCACTATCAGACGGTCGACACGAGCCAGCAGCAAGATGGCAGCGCGTAGAGGCAACCCTTGCAAATGTTTATGCAAGCTGCGAGGATGTGGCGAAAGTGTCGATCGTCTGAAAGCGTCTCTCAGATTTGCTCAGTCTCTCCGCCCACTTATCCTCCTCACCACGCGAAAACGCGCGACCAGTCTTCGCAGGAGGCATCCGTCATTAAAGTGCAAGGACTCTTCACGGTTCTAAGAACTTCCTCAAATCGAGGCTCGCGAAGTCCACGACTTTCGTAACCGTATGGGCTCCGGAAATTTATCCACAACGATTTGCAGCGTCTTCAAGTGGCCGATAAAACGCGACGTAGGCTGAAGCATTTCCGCGTTCGCCCCTCGTTAAGCCTTCCTTCCGCGTGTCCAAAGCCATCAAGGCTGTCATCGTGTCACCAGAAACCGACGATTCTCATTCATTTTTTTTTTTTTTATTCGACTAAGTTTGAGGTTTTCCGGCTACCGGAACACTTATCTACATATCAACAGGCGAAAAATCTCCATTTTCCTCTCTCAAAAGATACACAACTACAAGATCCTACGTTTCCGTGATGGCGCAACAAGAAGTAACCCCCAAGATACTCACGCACTAAGCTGTTTTTGTGCGTTCGATGTGTGTTAAGGTATTACAGTCTCCGCCAATCCTTCTTTGTTCCGCTTTAACGAGCCCTATATATACCTAATGTCTTTGTTCGTGTTTTTTTTTTTTTTTTTTTTTTGCGAAACGAGTTACGCAACTTTCTCGGCTGTGTCGTGCACTTGTGTTTGGCTTACTAGCGTCCAACCGCGTTTGTGTATATTTCCGGAAAGCTTTCTTTGTTCCAACGCAGTGTTTGTCGTTAATAATGTACAGTCATATAGCTCATTAACGGTATTCGTCCGCTTGATTTGTTGCCTGTACAGTACCGCAATTTGTTTTATTAAATGTTTTGTGCGACGCTTGTGTCTATTCGTGTTCATTGGCGATGCGTTCGTCTATACACCACCTGAACTCTCTGACGTCACGACCCTGCGCTGGCGCTGCTTTCGGTAAAAATGCACACAATCAACAAGCGACGTATAAACCGTTGTGTGTTATACGTAGGTCAGTATTAGAGTTGTACAGTCGTACCTAGCGTCATTTGAGTCACAAACCAAACATTTTAGATATAACTTATTTTCCGGACTCTAGTGGTACGCGTAGTTTAGTAGCTCGCAAAGAAGCCCATCCCCAGATTTCTGCCATCGCATGATAGCGCCATCTGTTAGCGGGTTACGCTAACAGATGGCGTAAACCGCTGACGTGATTGTATCAAAGTGATTTTTTATTGTAAGGAGTGGGAGCACAGCGGTGAGTACCCAATCTATGATAGGATGATTGCTCTTGAGAAATTTGACATTCACATGTCAAAAGTACTAAATGTTTGCATTCAATTAATTATCCCAATCGCCCTCAACACAAACAGCAAAAAAAAAATTTTGGGAAAAGAGCTTATTGAGATATCCGACTTGACCTCACATTCCTCGAAGAGGGCGGAAGCTTAAGCTATTCAAATGGAGCCGGCTTGTAGTCTTGTAGCCGGCGTCCTTAAATTTTGCATTTCGTCGCCAGTTGAGAGCTCGATCGATCTCGAAACGTCCCCGGACAAGGCGCGGGTTCCCAAATTTCCAATAATGAACGAATGCCTGAAAACAGTCGAACAATATGCACTCCAAGACAAGTTGTCTCTAAAATGGCTCATTGTAGAGTATTTGCCGTAGCAGCAGCATGTGGTCCAGAGTCCTACATTTTGTATTCTGTAACCAGTTCAGCTCTCGGACGAACTCAAAAAGTTCCTGGATGTGGCGCGGGCATGACCAAATTTCAGAATATGAACGAATGCGTAAAAACTACCGAACCATTCCCACTTTCAAACCGTGGTTTGATCAAAAAGGACTCATTTTGAAGTATTTGCTATAATACCAGGATGTGCTCGATGGCTCTCAATTTTATATTCCAGATTTAGTTGGGAACTGCGGTTGTCCTCAAAAAGTTTCCTGGCCAGACGCGGATGCCCAAATTTTCATAAGAACGAATGCTTAAAAACGCCCGGACCATCCCCACTTTGAGACGATGCTACTCGGTATGCGTTAGTTTTTGATGATTTGGCATAATGGGTGTCGATGATAAAATTATCATCCGCGTTTCCGCATCACAAGTCTCGCTTCTTTTGCAGGAGTGGTAACTTTAGCGCACCATCGCGTTTCCCATGTGCTGCGATTCTCTCTAAACTTTACTGATTTAATCGGTTTCGATGACCCTCTGCAAGTTTCTCATTTGAAAAAAATTTTTTTTTTATTTTTACTAATTAAGATTGACCAATTTTAGTTGATAATTAAACTTATCGTGACGATTAGCTCCCTATATAATCTCCCTCTCCCAGTTAACTTACGTGATTATACTGCATTTTAGTTGTAAGACTAAGATCGCACCTGGTTTTCCCCATCACCACCAGTACCACCCTACCCACAGTCTCCGACATCATTGACATTCATCGCGTCCATAAACGCCTCTCATTAACTCCAACAGGTCGCTTCATGTTGCACGAGCTAGGCTACACACCCTATTCACACCGGCCGTATACCTACTCCACTCAACAACGGGATTCTCCCACATGTCGCCGTAGCACCAATTCCCCGCCACATGGACATGGCGCACAATCCCACCCGCCGTCTCCTTCGCGCTGCATACTACACCAAGATGATTGTTCAAGAACCCGGCAAGTGTCATGCTTGCATGGATGCATCATTTCAAGATAACCTTAGTGCACTCGCTTTCACCACTTCAAACGGCACTGACCATTCCATTGCGCAGCCCTGCGCCTCGCCGGTCGAAGCAGAACTTCTCGCCGTCGGCATGCTCTCACCTCGCTCAGGGCCATCGCATTCCCCACTGCACTTCCCCTCCTCAGCAATGTCAGAGGACCTATTCACGTATACTCTGGATACCTGGTCACGTTGGCATTGCTGGGAATGAACGCGCTCATCAGTTTGCCCGCGAAACGCTCCTCCGGGCCCCAACTGATGCGTGTGACGCAGCCCCTGCTCCTCCTCTTCAGGGCCCCACCCTAGCCGACCTACTTGCCTTCCGTTGTGCCTTCCCTCCTCCACCCTCCCTCGCCGTGAGCAAACACTTATTCGACAGGCCCAAACACTTCACACACACACTCGACTCCACTTATTCCGACGCACCTTAGATAGCCCACTTCCTCCCACTGCCTATGCCCATCCGACCAGGACCACCTTCTGTGGGGCTGCCCCCCTAACCCGGCACAACCACACCATTACACCCGTGTGTGGCTGGCTTTTTCGTTCAGCCTCCAACAACGGGAACTGGCGGGCCACATCAGCAAGGCCCTCAGCGGCTGCCTGGACCGAAGCAGCTGATTCATCCCCGCCATCTTTTTAAATAAAGTTGCTATCTATTTATCTGTCTATAGCATTAGTGTAGCCCTGCCGAATTTTTAAAAAACGATGTGAAAAGCCTCAAATGAGCACCCTGTATGTATGATACATATGTAAATACATTTAATATTGTAGTATACATTCGGACGTGGTGTAAATGCCGCATGAAAGAGGGTTTTTACAGCGGAGCTGTTAAGGGCTAGTTTCCCCAGTATCGTGTCCGTCACAAACAAATGTCGACACTAAACTCTGGACAGCTACCGCCATCTATAAGCGACGGCCGCAACCAGACAATCGGCTTGCCAGTTGTCTGGTTGCCGCCGTCACTCACAGATGGCGGTAGCTGTCCAGCCTTTCCACTCTGACTTGCCGAGTTGCGGCCGGCCATTACTTCATTCCCACGATAGTACAGCTACGGTAGTAAACGATTAGCAAAGAGCCCCTGGTGCATGTCGCTAACGCCTCGCTTGTAATGCCCGTCTAGGAACCTTGACAGCTAGTGACGGAGGTTGTCTCGCCTCCGGCCACGACGAGAGAAGAGAATAGGAAGAACTCCCCTCTTCCCGAGAATGCCTTTTGCGTGTCGCAGAAGTCGCTATTGTCCCCCTACAAGATAATAGAAAATTAACCCGTCACTCAAAATTCGGACAAAAGCAGCCGCTTCGGTGGCTGGAACGACTAGGCCATCTTCTCGACGTCAGCCTCGCCGTAGCTTTGCTCGTCCTGAGACGACCTACGTCACGATTGCGTTGGATGTCACGTGGTCTCCGCTGGGCCTTCTCCGAGCGCTTGCCAGAGTGGGCCGTTTACAATGAAAAATACAGCCACCAGGCTCAAAAGAGAAACGTGCGATAGTCATTTACGGATATTGTTTTTTTTTTTTTTTTTGTTTTTTTAACACGACGGAAATATTTCAAATATTGTTGAAGTATATTTTTAAGCACACGTAGCAGACCGCGTTGGATAAAATATAGTTTACTCAGAAAGAATCAAACACTGAAATGGACGAAGGACAGACATTCGCCTTAGGGAACAGTTTTTAGAAGTCAACAAGGCATCACCTGACTCTTTTCATTCAACTGCTGAGCATGCTCGAACCTGCCACGAATGCATCCCTATATAACTACACCACAGTGCATGGTTCACAAAAGGACAAGTATGGGCAAGAAATAATTGAACCATTGAAGGTCTAGAATGCTACAGACAATGTTTCAGAACCTCCGTTGTCGTTATCGACAAAAGAGCTGGAATTCATCGCGCCAGAGTTATCCTAAAACAAAAAGCATCCTTTAATGTTTTCTTCATTTTCAGGGAGTCAAATTCAGCCATCTTTATCGTTATCTTTTTTTAGTATCTTTTTCTACCATTTTCGTTTTCCTTCAAATTCCTCTATGACCAAAGTGGCGTTCGTAGTGCATTGGGCATCATATAAAAGTGTCGTGAAAAGGAAGTAGGCGTGGCCACGAAATATCCCCTCAGTCTCGGCTAATGAGACAATTCTTTTCCGATGTCTTTTTTCTTTTACTAAGTTCCCCGTGTTTTACCACAGTCTCGGGTAATTTTCATAACGAATATATTATTAACAGATGGCTCGTGACGACCTGGCTCGTCGCGAATTCTCCAACACACCATCAGAAGAAATACCCACGGATAACTGCGAGCTGAAAGGTCACTGCACCATCCCTTTAAACACACGGCTTCACACACGTTTCCTCCAAACCGTTTTTTTTTTATTAGAGAACAGTGAAGTCTATATAAATAAACCCATCCAAATAATGACTAAAAAGTGTCGTAATATTAAATCCAACAGATCTTACAAACGTCAACCATTCAAAAAGTGTATACGTGAGTGTAAAGATGACAAAACAGTTTTCACATACGAAAAACATCGTCAGTGTAGCATGCACATAGTACAGAGCTGGACCCTTTTTCGGGACAAGTGTTTTTTATAGGGCAGTTTCACTAATGCACGGTGTACGACACAGTTAGCACAAACACAACATGCTTGGTTCTTGTTCTGAGAAAAAGTTACACTAGCTGGATCACGCCGACAAGACCGGGAGGCACAGATTGCATTGTGAACTAACTGGACAGATGGTGTGTGTGTGTGACGTCGTAAGGTCACACGACCGGGACGTCGCACTAGGTCCTGGCGTCACGGTGTGACGTGACATGACACCTAACACTGAAGTGACATGACCTCATGACATCCCACGACGTCACAATCACACAATGTCATGTGCTATAACGATGTCACATAACGCTGACGTCACATAAAGGACTGACTCATGGTCATGTCATATCGACGTCATGTTGGCACGTGACGTCACAGCCCTTGGTGATGGTACTTCATGGCGGTTTTCTGATAGAATTTGGCTGATAAAAACATCCTGCATTCAAATAGAAACAAAAAGACTGGGACTGCTTCTTCGGGCTGACGATGTCGCGCTTTCCTAGATCCGTTTCTAAATCGTGCGAGAATCCATGCTGGTGAACCATCGCCTTACATTTTCAATGCGTTAAACAGCAACTCCGGTGCATACTTTCGATTTTGGGATTATGACTGTTTTTAGCGCAGTCAGCGTCCCTAAATTGCAAAATGTTTTTTTTTTTTTTTTTTTTTTTTCTCTTTATTGTGCGTAGTTTCAAAGATGTCGACGCCTCGAAGTTTTGTTTGGGGCGAGGCTAACAAAATCGAAACTAGCCGCTCGAAGCCCCGGCAACACTGGAAATCAACCGCTATGTGAACGTGACGTCAGGATGGTTCTCGTTCAACGAGTACCCAGGCCCAGCGGCACCTACCTCTGTTACGATAGCCGTGTAAAGATAGGAGGTAAGCTGATTTTGTTTTAATTCTGTATACCTGGTAGTTGTCCAGCATATGTAGCAAGAGTTAGTGCGTATACCCAAAAGCTAGCGACTGGAAAACCGGTGAACTCGTACGGTGCCGTACTTGGTGGCTGTCGCCGTGTGTACGGTCTTCTGTACTCGTCGCTAGGCCTAAATTGTCATCGGGGCTCCGTGGATGCAGCGGCGTTGCTCCACGCCGCGTTGCCAGTGACGTACAGTACTGGGGGCCCTCTCGCTTTCGCGTTGCGGGTCAGTCCCAGACACGAAGCTTTGGGGCTCTCCGGCGCGGGCCGCGGCGCCCGAACACACGTGTGCTGGGCTGTACACGTCTGTTTTTCGTTCCTTTTTCCTCGGGCGCGTAAAAGCCGAAGTCCAAAGTCCACTCGTCGAACAGCGTTCACCCACACCTTCTCCTATTTCCGGTCCATTGGAAACTTGTGAAAACGCACCTCCGTGTTGCGCAGCGGGTTGTTTGAGCAGCCCGCAGCGCTACAAGTTGCACTCGGCATCTTTCGAGGAACAGCTGGGCAGTATTGGGCGCACCGAGTTGCTCGCTAAAACGAGTCTTGGAGTCCTCACAAGGCAAATAAACAAAGGGCTATACCGAAGCTACACGGGCTACAGATAAAAGCAACGTCTAAACACGCCAATCACAAGCCAAAGTAGCGATGGTAGCGGCTCAAAGAAGCGCACTCCGCGCAACGCCCGGACCGGAGGAAAAAAAGAGAACGATACTGACGTCACGGCCCGATGTTGCTTTAGCGATCGGCAACCCGCTGGCCGCCCGCTAAGGAGCAGCGGCTCGCATTTTTATTATCGGCATTAGTTGAGAATGCGACGTCCCACGGTCGTAATATTTTGACTGGAGTCGTATTTTGTGTCAATACAGCAATACCAGTAATTTATCTCAGTTTGAGTTTTGGCCGGAGTTGTCCCTTAAAGACCAGTTCGCGTTTTCCACTTTTCCCCCTCTTCCTCCTCTCCCCCTTCTACCCTGTCCACCGTTGCCTGTTTCCTCCTCCCCATGGTGAGGAGGATCTTCTGCCTTCTGCCTTGCAGAATCTTGAGTATGGTCGTTGGCCTTTAAGGCAGCGCTTTCCATCTTTGTTCAACGTCATTCTGTCATGAAGGGCTGTGCCTGGCAAAGTGCTCAGCAACAGAAAGAAGCAGCACTATTACATTTCTCTTATCAGAAAAACAATTATTATGAAATGAAATGAGCCGGAGTTACCCCCGTAACACCTAATCGAGCTGGCAAGTTCTACTTCCAATAATATACTGTTCACTTCCAAGCCACTGTCCATGATTAAATTTTTCGAGGTACTAGATAAACTAAATTGGTGTAAGTATGTTTATACATACTGAACTTAGCCTGTTTCAACGGGCAACTTGTCTCTCAGCTGTAGATGAGCAATTTAGAGGTATTGGATAGCCTCCCATGTAACTGCGTTCAGAGCTCCGAGGAGAAACACGTGACTTTTGAAAGGGGTTCATACCGAGAACATAGCGATACACAGCGCACTAGAGGCAAAGGCACAGTAGCAGAAAACAGACAGGACAAGCGCTGACTCGTAACCCAATGTATAAAACACAGATGAAGAAAAGAAAAAAAAGATGATAAAAATCAGAAAGGATGTGTCCATGGCAGGAGAAAAAAAAAAGTAATTAGTCGTTAGTTGTTTACACGAGAAGCGCATAACACCCGCAAGACTGCCAAGCACGAACGTCACAGATGGTTGACTTGCACAGCATTCCCCCAAACCCGTTATAATAAAGGCTTCATAGACCTCCCTCGTAATTTTGTCCCTATATCTAACAATAAAAGTGGTCTTAGCCATGGTTGACTTGCAGGAACAAACTTGGCATTCTAAGGGCAGCTGGCCTCTGACCGTGGACAGGAGAAACAAATTATGTTTCTCCTGTCCAAGCCCCAAGCCCCCCCCCCCCCCCCCCCCCCCCGTCCTTCCACAAGAAAGGGGAGTATTTCCCCTTTCTGTATCCCTTCCAGAATTAAATTCTCCATACCGAGAGAATTTCAATGGGTGAAGGAAGAGGCTGAAATAGAAAGGAGAACGGCAGATGTAGCCACATGCCTTAGTGTGCCTTACTCTCTCCTGCATGTTCATACGTTTCGAGGTGATGACTGAAATTTTTCAAGGGGGGCTAACGAAATGCTACCGCGTTTGAAAATTGGGCTTTTTGAGTTTCATCGGCGGTGGAGCCCACTAACGCTTCTGTGACTCGGTAAAACCAAAATGGCACTGATGAACGCTCGATGACGTACAAACAACAAGGTGCGAATGGCACAAGGGGTTCACCGACATGGCAGCAGGCGGCTTATGAAAGTCCCAAAGTATGGTTCTTGAAACTGCCCTATTCACAATTTACATCAATTCACCACGAAAACAGTCATGTTGACTGTAAATGTGGGACTGGTTGTATATGTACAGTCAAGGAAAAGCGGTAGGTTCAAAGAGACCGGTCACATGTCAAAATACTTCCATATAAAAACAAGCTTGGCATTACAAAATGCTGTTCCTAGATTAAAGAACACCAATACATTTTCGTGGCTTAGGCACAGGGTTCTCAAGCTCGATGAATTGGCACGAAGAACAAGCATGAACTGTGCAAAACCGTCTCCACTGTAAATCTTCTCACAAGTAAGTGGAAATATATACCCTAGTTAGTCAAAAAAAATCTACCGGTAATTCACTTCGTCCACAGCACCAAGCTATGTGCAATACACTAAACTGCAGGGATCAACAAAAGGGTCACTTAACAAAAATGATACGTCCATTGGCAACATGGAAACAATATCTTGGAGACTTAACTACACTCAGGGACAAGTATTTCTGACAATTCAGAAGAAGTGAAGAATGTGCGTGCACATCTTTGATTGGCACTCAAGGGGGGTAAGCACATGAGCACATTGCCACAAAAATATTTATCCCTAAGTATAGCATGATCATAGATAACAGAAGGAATAAAACATGGAGAGGACGACACACGGACGAGTACATTTTTTCAACTCGCAACAAAGTTTATTCCATGGAGTAGGAGCGTCCATTCCCCCACGGGCACTCATACTCCATGGAATAAACTTTGTTGAAAGTTAAAAGAATGTACTCGTCTGTGCGTCGTCCTCTACATGTTTTATTCTTTGTTATCTAGCATATTTTACCAACATGCTCATTAGGAATATAATAGCATGATCTTTCAGCTGTAAACATGACTAAAATAAAGTTCTGCTTGCAGACGACTATGGCCAGCATCCATTAAAGTTTAGCTACCAAATAAGACTAGGAAAATTCAAAGCTGGCAGATGGCACACTAAACGTCATGTGAACTCCAAACATTTTTAGGAGAAACCGCCTGTAGCAGGATTACACACACCTCACAAGGCCACAAAGAATGTGAACATGTCACAATCAACGAGTTTACGCAGTTACGAGAACAATGGAAGAAAAAGATTATGGCATGAAACAACAACCCCTTTTTCATGTCAAGTCATCGAAATCTACCTAGATGGCCATTGGCCAATGCAGTTTTGCATGCAACAATCATCATCCCCATCCCCCCTTTTAGATGCTAATTACAACCTTTGCAATGTGGCGGACATGACTGAACAAAAGAAAAGAAACAATGCCATATCAAACGACTCAAAAGGGAGGCCAAAGTGGTCTTGGAACACATCTTGAATGGTGAGTCGATCAAAAGTAGATCATGAAAAGACCTGAGCACACCAGTGATTTCAAGTTTCGCAACCTGGAATCTGTGAGAGCTGGTTTCAAAGAATGTCTTCCAAGGCAAGGGTCTAACGGTGCAGTACTTTGATTATTTTTTTTACAGGGATAATATTAAATTCTGATGCTTAATGTAAAGCTCCTTCTCTAGGCACGAATAAAAATTCATCTTTGAGAAAATACCTTGCTGAAATATCTTCATGTCAGCGAAAAAAACAATGATTTCTGAAATATGAGTATACCTACAGTGATACACAGAGTGTATCATTGTAAACTGTCACCAGTTTTGCATACATTAATTTCTCATTAAGCTGTGATTGGATATTGAACTCGTGTTTTTGACATTGCAAGATCCCCATTCATATATGGAATGATTTTAAAAATATATATGTTTTCATAAAGATGCGCAGGTTCATTTCAATCAACTTAAAAATGAAACCGCATTGATAATACAGCAATGCTTAAAGCGTCATGCACAGGGTTTCGTCAGAATATCTCCGAGATGAATATGCTTAGAGGACAGCAGCCATAAACAAATAATTAATTTTTTTTAATTTTTGGTTCCAGACAGAGATAATCGCACATTACTGAAGTTTAGAAAAAAATTATTATACAGCTAGCTAAATCTTGATGACGAAATTAAAATCTGTGTCATTTGGCACAAAAGTCAGATGGCATGAATTTATAAATCCGAAACAAGTGATGCAGCTTACCTTGAAAATATATTGCACAATAATTTCTAAGCTATTAGTTCACATGTTGAAAGAGAAACCATCCAGCAAACTGTTGTTACCAAATGCAAAGTTTGCTCATGTATTGAAATTAACATGTAAAAGAGAAAAAGCCCTGATTTTTCACTATCAGTGCGGTACTGAAGAAAAATGGGCAATCCTTCGGTTATACCTGACAAAATTGTCATGCATGAAATATGTTTTTTGGGTCTTGGTGCGATCCCTTATGTACCAAGACTCGTGCCGCAACTTCCCACAACGTCAGTGGTTGTCGCTATGGTCACAAGATCGCTTATGCCAGCCAATGCGTAAGGTGCCACCCACGAGGAAGCTGTGTTGGTGACGCTATTGCAAAGGCCAAAAAAGTTCCGATGTATCAAGTCAACAAAATCCACTCTATTTAGCGGAAAATTGTCACTTGACCATGTCACATGACCACCGTCCACTAAATCTGGTGGAAGATGTCTCGTCTGTAAAATTTGGCGGATCATTGTTTGCACGATGCTTTCTTGTAATTGCTGAAAAGTGACTGGTTCTCCCTTATAATGTATCCTACATAAAAAACCATTGGTATGTGCTTCTTTCAAAATATGGTAATCAAAATACAACCCTCTGTGAATAGCCAAAAGTCAACAATCAACAACTCCCGAAACTTGTCGGGTAATTACCTACCTACACCCGAGGCGATTACAGTTATCATTGAGCATTGAGAGCACCGTCTGTCAATAATTTGCTACAGTCGACAATCTGTGCTATGTATGTTGGCCATGTATCCACCATGCTTTCAACAGTGTGCAAAAACTTTTAGTGGTCAGACGTTTCGTTTTTTTTTTTCTTTCTTTTTAAAAGAAATTGATTGGTAAAAAGAAATATGGACTAAAAATATGACCAGGTGTCAAACCGTGAAGTGCCGATCATTGGAATCTGCTACGCAATGGGACACCGGAAATAGCCTTTCGTACGCGACGCAGATCACAATTCAAAAGCCTTCTCAACTTCGTCGTGGCCTAGAATACTTCCATATATCCATATCTTGCATGCTGCTTTCCAAACTTAACCCTACAGTACTCCATTCTGTTTTACAATGAACCACAGTGGATGCTATGTGCCCTCCAGGCCAATCCAGCGCTGTGAACGTGTGACGCTGGGTGCGTCACACTTACGCCTCGACGCACCCTGCGTTGCGGCAGTTCATAGTAAACTGAAGTACAATCTACTAACAGTGCCCGACAGAGCCCTCACTCTTCGTGCATTCCACAAGGAAGAAGATGCACGGGTCCTTGCTGGAGCGGCACAGAGTGGCCAACCCACCCGGGTCAACATTGCCCATATGGGCTCTATCTCACATATTACCCGCAAAAGTGAACGATTGGTCCCTATCCACTGGACGCACGCAGAGTTGAGATTGGCGCCTGGCTCATTTCACGAGTTCCTCAGCATTCCGCTTCGAGTAGCCGCTCTTCCTGCTCGGGAAGGACCACTTGGAGGTACTTCTGCATTGCCACTGTCAGGTACCCTGCAATTGAAAATAAAGCGGCATTCCTCCAATTTGTCACGTAACTGCACGCTTATTTATGCAACGAGAAACCAACCACCTTGACATGCTCATGGGCATGATAACTTTTTTCAAAGGGGGGGAGAGTTTACAATTTGTTTTTTAGACGGGAGCAATGAACCCAAAAGCATCGCTGTGGCAAGTTGCAATTGGCCAAGCAGACACTATAATGATTTTGTAGGACTGGGGTTCTTTCGTCGTATTACTATTACGCTTTCACCAGCGAAAATAAGGGTATAACGACAGACTGTCAACTTTGACAGTGTTGGTTTTATAAACATGACGGTTTCGAGCTTCTGCCATGCTTGTTATGCATATTATCAAGCTTGTCGTTCAGATTTGGTAATCCTATTCATGTCGTCGAAAGGAACCATAAAGACGCAGTCTCGTGTATCATACAAAAGGCACAGTGTTCACTGCAGCCATGACGACGAAAATACCTACGGACACGCCTCAAACATATTTGAAGCTTCGTGTATGCTCATGTCTGTAAACAGTGTTGTATGACCAATATGTGACATCATACAAGGAAGACGCATTCCTCAGATAGTTTGTGCAGACTGTCTTTCGTACAATGTGTCGACAGTGTGACCGTGGCCCAAGAATACCCAAGGGAGGTGTAGGTGCTCTCCCCTTGCACTCCCCCCTGGACACCCACGCTAATACTACTGCCTTATTTTCTGTCCTCGCAAATAGATTATCGGGACATCAAAACAGTCCTTTATCGATCACCTGGGCTGTGCTAATCCCAGTTTGAATGCGAGAATGGGACATAAATTTAACCAGCCTGGGGACTCCGTAAGTGTCCACAAAATCTCCTTTGGATACTGCCGCACTAGGAGACGTCCATAGGACATTCCAGACATCCACGAGACATTATTAGGACAATAAAACAAAATCAACTGTTGAGCTAGTACGGCAAACGACAGATAAATAGTGACAAGTGGGGAGGGGCGGAAAGAGGAAGCCTTTGTCCTGTTCACTTCTAGGCCCCCTCGTCTGCGAAGCTATCGTATTTTGCGACGTTAAGACGTATACAGAACATGTGTAAAACTCTTCGAACTTTCTTGAACAGCCACATGATGTTTATACGGCCTCAAGATATTCACGATACATCCAAAAGGCAAAGCAATATCTCCCTGACGCCTGCTGTAAAACAACAGCATGTCACCTGAATAACCGCGAGACTTCCATACAAAATTACAACATGCCCAGATAATATTAAAAAATTTTGGGCAATTTCGGCACATCAATGAGACATCGCTAAGACTTTGCTGCATCTTCTGCACGTTCACGGGACATCGCAACCTCAACTGAACATCCCTAGAATGCTTGGACATCAGAATGTCGACGGGACATCAATAGGGCTGCCACGCCTTCCGAATCTCCATAAGACATTCGTTCTTAAGACTTCCATACAACAGCGCAACATGCAGAGAACATTCAAAAGATTTTGTCAGGCATGTTCCGAACATCCCCGAGTCATCAATAGGGCATTGCAACATCCTCTGCATGTTAGCTGGGCTCTCATCAAATACTGCGAAATCAACAAAACATCCCCAGAACATTCGGACATACAACCGTCAATGAAACATGAATAGGGCTGCAATGTCTTTTGAATGTCCAGAGGATATCCACGAATGAAAGCAACATCCCTGGCAGCGATACTGCTTCAGCCACAATGAACATCCCCCTTGGATCTCTCAAACAGTCACAGGAGTCCACAGTAAACCAGAAGCCACACTCACGTGAAACACGTCCCACTGCCTTGTTCTTTGCACTCCAGCAGACAAAGATGTAGTACGCCGGTATACCGCTGATGAGGATGACTAGCCCCATGCCTGTCTCCACGGGACTGGCGTACAGGGGCATGAACGTGAGGAATGCGCACATGACGAGGAAGACCAGCGGGAAGACCAAGGGCACCTTGATGGGACGATGCATGCGGGGACGCTTGTAGCGCAGCCACAGCATGCCCAGGATTGAGACTCCCACCCACAGCCACTGGTTGAAGCTGAGGTAGTTGATGAGGACGAAGATGTCGCTCGTGCAGAACATCAGCAGGGCCACAGCACACTACAAGTGCAAAGACATGGGACGGATTAAAAGTATGTTAATCGTTCTGCTCGAATGAGAGGTAGACAGAAGATGTACAAGCAAATTCATCAATGTTTACGGTATATGACCAGACCTGGCAGCCAATGTTAAGGAACTACACACACGTTAGGCAGTTCAAATAGGTCAAAGACTGTAGGGTGTGGGACAGATTAAAAGCATTAAGTTTTAATCATTCTGCATGAACATGATGGAGGTAGATGAGAAAAGAGCAGGTCCGCTGACAGTGGCGTCGCAAGGGGGGTGCAGGGTAGTGACTCCACTGTCCACTGAAGATTATAGTAGGACGACGTGGCAATCAACGATGAGAAACCATTCACACTTTGGGTAGTTCAAACAGGTCGAACACTGCAGAAAAGTATATAAACTTGGGTGATCGAGTTAGTACTGCATACAAGAAATACTGTTTCTAGTATGCATCTCGTTGCAATATCCGTATTTTTCGGTGTAGAACTGGCAGTTGTTTTCCAAAATTTCCGCCGAAGCGTGTTAGAGAACAATGTGCGGCCTAAGTATGTTTTTGCCATAGGTAATATGCCTTTTTTTTTTTCATAGAGTGGTTGTCTGCCCTCATCTTTCGTGTTGACATTCTTTCAAACTGATGTAGACCTCTGTGCTCCTGTACCCCTCTGTGTTTCTAAATGTCACCCTAAAAAATAGCGCAAAAACATATGTGTCTATATCTGCCAACAAAGAAGGTGCCCTCTCCGTTGATCAAAAGCAAAAAAAAACAACAGTAAGCCGAAATGAAAAATTGGAAGCCAAAAACGCTTTCTAACAATGTTACATACCGATAATAGAAGAGGGGGCGTCGGTGTGAGCTTCTCAGCATTGATCATTCCGAAGATCATGGGAAGGTGCCCTTCTAATGCTCCAATGAAGAAAAGCCTGGAAATCAGAGATGAGAGAAATGTCAGTCAGAAGGAAAGCAAACTGTGGTCCTGAAACAAAATTCTTGGGAAAATAATGTGAAATTCGCTCCGAGATGACGGCAATGTTCCCTTTCAAGTTGTCCAGAAGTTGTAAAAACCAGCAAAAGATATGTAGTGAATGTAAGGGTGCAAACAAGCTGGTATAGATTGAACATGACGTAAACCCCGAGATTGCAGGAAAAATACTGTACGAGCACTAAAAGGTCTTGAACACAGCTGAATTTTTATTTGCAAAAAGTGCTTACACAGGCACCATGAGAAAAATAAAAAGGTTTTTTTCGTTTTTCTTTGTTAAGGTGCCAATATAATCACTTTTCAGAAATAGAAATTCAGCTGCATTCGAGATCTTTTAGTGTTCTTGTCAATTTTTTCCCTGCAGCCTCGAGATCTATGTGTCATGTTTGATAGAAATGTTTCTCTACAGATATACCATTGGTACGCACTATTTGCACAAAAGCATGAATAATTTAGGAAAGAAGTAAAAAAAGTTGGTCGCCACAAGCGGCTTGTAACTTCGCCACACACAACTAGATGTGGTAATTTAGCGGTTGGACGAATGCAGGGATGGGCAAAATACATGCAAATATGTATCGAAATACAAACACAAAATACTTTGTCAAAAATGTATTTAATTACAAATTTAATTACATTTCCAAAAAAGCATTTAAGTACAAGCTACAAATACAACCAAATGTATTTGGTCTCCTCCAAATACTTTTCCAAATACATTCCTCAAAATTTGTGTCAGCGACTTCAGGGCACCTGCAACGGGTTTCTGGGTATCTCATTTTAATTTTGCATCGCACACTCGGGGGTTAGTGTACGAGGCTCTAGTAAAGTAATAGAAATATAATCACAATAAAATGCAATCAGCTTGGACGTAATAGGTGAAAAAAGTAAAGAGTTTCAAGCAGCTTTTTTGTCGATTACATTTTGGTATAGACCAACAAAAAACCGAGACGACCAAGACGCGCAGCACTAGCTAGAGAATTTTTCTCTTGTTGCAACTCGCACCAGTTACGAAAATCTGGACGACCCGCGCATTTAGAATATTCCAGGCAAAAATAGGAATGGAAATCAGGCTGGAAAGCATCACAAGGTGTCACAGGTACTTATTTAGCCAGTCTGCCTGTGAACGTCGATTTCGTCACTATTCTTGCCCTGGACTAGCACCGTAATCACCAAGTCACTGATTGCTTGTGCTTGATTGAGAGACACTGCATAAAGAAAGAGCAGCTTTGGACACGTCTTAGGATGAGCAAAATGAGTCGTGACAATAAATTTGAGGGATGTCCACAAAATTGTATTTAATTACAATTGTATTTGAAATACCCACGTTTTAGTATTTAAATACACATGGCAAATACATTACCCAATTTGTAATTAAATACAAATGCAAAATACACAAAGTATTTGAAATACGTATTTCAAATAGTTGTGTTTGAAATACTACCCATCTTTGGACGAATGTCTAGATGCAGGTTTTGAGTCAAGGAGATGGCAACGTTCACTAAATGGTAAAACTGACTTTCAGTGTTCATGATTAAGATCCTTAAAGTACAGCTTTGGAGCCCTTCAGCCACCACAACCTAAGATTCATTCAAGATAAAAGTGGGCTCTTAATGCAATAGTTATATCTAAGATGTTTAAAAAAAATTTCATTAAATTCATTATAATGCAATTAAATTCGAAGGTGCAAGCGAGCTGGACAAGAATGATAAAAATAATCCCTGGAGAAGGGGAACAAGAGGGACAAAGGACAAACACAGCTAGATGACTGATGCGCGACTGAAAAAATCCGCCTGGTCCGGGTATCGAACCCGGGACCTCTCCATCTCCAGTGAAACGCTCTACCAACTGAGCTAACCCCTGGCGCTCCACCTGTAATGAGACGTCCCGGGTTCAATACCCGGACCAGGCGGATTTTTTCGGTCGCACATCAGTCATCTAGCTGTGTTTGGAGATTTGTGTTTGTCCTTTGTCCCTCTTGTTCCCCTTCTCCAGGGATTATTTTTATCGTTAAATTCAGTTTTTTCTTGTTAACAAGAAGTGTAAATACAAACCTATCTAAACGAAAGTAGAGATGTCAACAAAACATGTTTCTTGATAAAAAAAAAAAAAAAAAAAACTATATAAGGACGTCAACAAGAAGACATTAGTGTGAAAAAAGACTCACCTGGCTATCGTGAACATAATTCCGTTCAGTCCACCAAAGGTCGAAAGGCTGACAAAGACAGGCATGATCCAGGCAACCATGCCAATTGTTCGCTGTGCAAAGGTCTGCGAAAACAAAGCAGAAGAACAAAAGCCTCAGGTAATCATCACAAATAAGAAATGTTTCTCAGCGACAAAGGAAAGAGAAATCAGCTTATGGTACAGTTAATATGAACAGCTTGTTAATATGGACACCTCCTTTCCCCCCAGAAATCATCCGTAATCCGTAATGCGAGTCATACGAGACAAACATCCAGATAATATACCCGACTGGTCCCCGAAAACATTGTCTATATAGCGGCTATCCATACTTAACCAGACGTGACTGTAACAGCTTTGCTCATTATGAACAGCTGTCAGAACAAACACGGGAAATGGGGCCACCAAACTATGATTAGGGCAGATTTTAAGTTGATGAGTATTCAATTCTGCTTAAACAAAATGCAGTTACACAAGCCTCATTTTCATAAACTCTGGAGTGCTGGCAAGAAACAAAAACGAGGCAACAATCTCGGGTAGCTCGAAAAGTATGGCAAAATCCACACCACGTTGCCTCCTCCCCTCGAATGTTCCTGTTTAATGGTAGGAGTGACAGACTTAACTATGTGGGAGCCAGGCAGCATTAGAAAATCTAGACATATTAAAGCAAACAGTCTTTCCGAGTCTATGGACGATGTACACTTTTGCATGTCTGATGTCGGCGCACCACCGTAATCGTGGCAGGCAACAGCGCGACACACGACGTCGTCGGGCAGAAATCGAGGGACCACAGACGAGGACGTTGTAAGCACGCTCGTCGGAGACGCCTTCCGAGCACTGTACCTCGACTAACGGAGACAGCAAAGCGCATGCTCTAACTAAACTCAAAGCAAAAAGATGCGCACCACAGCAACTGCCGGCGATGACAGCATTTCCTGCGGGGAGACCACCGTGAAGTAGGCCACGTTGGCCAGGACGTAAAACAGCGTCACCAGCGTGATGCCGATGTAGATGGCCCTCGGTAGGTTCCTGAAGGGTGTCAGTAAGGGAAAAGACACTGTCACCGACAGGATGAGAGATGCAAGGAGGAGTCTCAGTTGTCCCGCCTCCGGCGAGAGCTTCTTACTTTCGATAACCTTTTGGCGTCTCGTTGAAAGCCGGGCATTCGAAAGAGACGACCTGTCCTTGTTATTTTGCAATGATCATAATCCGAAAGCTAAGGCTTCGGATATATGTAGGAATTGGATGTAAATGCCCAGGATGACCCGAGATTTTATGACTAAGTTTTGTGAACAAGGTTTTGAGACAACACTCCCATCACGTGTATGGAATGCCACAATGCCACAGTATGTCCATCGCATGATATGCAAAAAATGATATTACAATTCGGTCTGACGTGTCCATCGGGAATGTGGATTGCCGAATGACTGGAACTTCATGTTTCCTTTATTTCGGTAGAGCGTTTCAGCCTTACAGTGATGCGAGGAATAGCAAATTTTATAAACGTCTATTAAACAAAATCTTCAACGATTTGAACAAATTTTGGTGTTTCTTTAACTCTGAATAACTGAGCGTTTGCTGAGACTAAAATCTTTATTAGCTGAATCTACAAGCTTATAGGCGAAAATTACCTCGTGTTTGGAGTCATTTGATAATAAGGTAAAAAAATGAAAGCCGTTTACAACTCCCTGTAACACCGAATTAGAGCGCAGCTCTTGAGGAGGAGGAGGAAACGGTACTGGGGGGGGGGGTCACGTGACCTTGGGGGTCACGTGACGATGCCGATGATGTCACAGTGACGATGACGATGCGAACTCCGATGACGTCATCAGCGATGATGACGATGCGGATGTCCGTGACGTCATCAGTGACGTCACTGATGACGTCATCTGTGATGATGACGATGACGATACCGATGCCGGTGACGTCATCAGTGACGTCACTGATGACGTCATCAGTGATGATGACGATGACGATGCGGATGCCAGTGAGGTCATCAGTGACGTCACTGATGACGTCATCAGTGATGATGACGATGCGGATGCTAGTGAGGTCATCAGTGACGTCACTGATGACGTCATCAATGATGATGACGATGACGATGCGGATGCCGGTGACGTCATCAGTGACGATGACGTCATCGGGGAGGTCACGTGACCTCGGGGGGGGGGGGGGGGGGGGGGGGTCACGTGACCTTGGGGTGACCTTGGTTACGCCGACGCCGCTCAAGCCGGGAACGGGCCCCTAAGAGCTGCGCTCTAATATACAGCAGTGTTTCGATAATAAAACCTTGACAAATGAATCATCTGTTGTGATGCAAAAAAAACTTCATACTTAAAATGTCATATTACAGCAGAGATATTGATTTATAACACACATGGAACCTCTTGCTACATCTTTTAATGGGAAACATTTATAGGCTAGGTTTTCAGATGAAGTGAAGCCTCAAAGAGCGTAATCACGAACTTCCCCGCTAACTTTTTAGAGGGAACAATAACGTCATGGGGCTTCATGTCACGTGGCGTATGAACAAATCCAGTTTCCCGCTAAATTTAGCAAAAAAATTGACGTCACGTGACATGGTCACATGACCTATACGAAAATTCAGTTTCCCTGCTAGATTTAGAGGGAAAATTGGTGTCGCATGACTTCAACACCAATTCAGTTTTTTCCACTAAATTTTGCAGAGACACAAAAATGCTGTCACATGACTTTGTGTCACGTGATCTATACAGAGATTTAGTTTCCCCGCTAGATTTAGTGGGAATATGGACATCACGTGACCTGATTGACGATTTAGTGGAGAATTATGTCACATGACTTCATGACACGCGACCTACAGACTTTTCACCCTCTGTCGCATGGACGCTGCCACATTCAAACCACGTAACGCGGCCGCCATTAGGTTGCTACAACCCCCCGCTCTTATCTCCCTTCCGCACCTACTAGGCGGATGCATTGTCTTTGTGTTTTTTGTCGTGTTTCACCGTGTTTCTTTTCCTTACTCCGTAAAATGTAGACCGATATTTTAGTTTTATTACCTAACTGCATTACATCATTATGTGCACAACTTCTGCAGTTAAGTTTGTAGCACGTTTTTACTATTTTCAGCATCTGCGTATGGAATACGTGTGAAGGTGAAGCACGGGAATCAGCGTTTGCACTGAGGCAGATTGAGTACGCACATGACGAAAACAGCACGAGGGTTCAAAGGCCAATCACTCATGGCAACTCAGGATTGCTCACTAATAGCAGCAAAACATACCCAATAAGAATTAAGTCACGTGCGTTTAACTTGCATTTTATCTCATGTTAGGAATGATGGTACGTCACCATCAGGCAATATGTCTGCTAATAATATCACCTCTACATGTATTCAACATTCTTGATAACCCTTCTAAATGTACACATTCACTTGATCAGTTTTTTTTACTAGTTTAAAGACTAAAACATTGCTCAATCACATTTCTGGAGTCTTTCAAATGATTAAATTTTTCCTAAAGAGCAACTCCGCCTTATTTTTATTTTTGCAAAAACAATGCAGTCCTTTTCAGTATATACCTAGGAAGACAACACGCCAAATATTACAACCTAGTTCTGTCTATATGTTTCTTAAACGATCCAGCAAATTTTGCAATAGCGCCAAGTTGCCGAAATCGGAGGACTCTAGCGGGCCAATTGAGGTGAAACCAACAGCGTGGTCAAGGATATGGCGAGATGTAGGCAACGTTGAGCTAAACATCATTCCCATCGCCTCTTTTTCTTTGTTTTTATTTCTCCGGTTCAGCGTAACGGGTGACGTCGGCAACGTTTCCTCTCGTCATTCAACGGAGCCCACGTGATTGGCGTAACGCGAATGCGCAGCGCGATTCTTGGGAGCCGTTTGGCCGTCCGGCCGTTTTGCCCGTTACCGCCGTCTCCCGCGTCACAACCGCCGTCCTCGTCTCACCGTTTGTGATCCTTGCCTTTCGAAGTTTCATTCACACTATGTGGGCAGACTGATGCCGCAGTTGTGCTGACATTGTCGAATGTCGTGGACACCAAAACGTGGTGAAGGGTGCGGTGCAGACGACACTAGCGCCTGGCACACGCCCGTCCCAAGCGTGTCCGTCGTTGCATAGACGATCACGTGACATCTCGTATCACGTGATAGTCATATTTTTGCAGGCCCGAGGCCAAAGTCGACGGACAGAGCCGAATTTCTGGTTTCGATTTCTGCTCGTGTTAAAAGTATGATTTAACAATATATATCCCATTTTTCACGAAGCTAATGATGTAGTGCCTTTTACTAGTGCTTTTTATTGTGAAATCAATCATTATCCTGAAAAGTTTTGGAATGGAGCGGTGTTGCCCTTTAACATAACCAGTTTAATTCAATCAATTTATTGCAATACAAAGGTTATGCAAGGTCAATATTGTGAAATTCTGTTAATGGGTACTTCAACGGACAATAATTCAAAACTTTCCTACTCGGCCTAGGTCGGACTGTCTAACTCTAACACTATAACTAACTCTAGCCCTAACTAACACTAACTCCACCAAGCACTTGGTTTAACGCTAGTGGTGTAGCTGAACAATTTGCAACACATTTTTTCTAATATAATATGCATATGTTATGCACCAGATAAAACAGTTATCTGAACTCAATTATTTTATTTGGTGAAGGATGTGTCAGTCTAAGATATTGCCTGATTTGCGAGCTACACATATAAAAAACATACATGCACATGCATCAATATTAGGAAAAGTGCACCAACTCGGCCATGGGCCAATCACAGCTCAAGAGGGCAGGGCCAAACCCAAGCCGATCAGTCACAGTGCAGGAGTGCGGGGCTTCTTCCCCCTCTCCCATCACAGTGACCAATGACAGGCCACAATCATCGATGGCCACGTCCACAGCGATCACCGACATAGATGGCCCTGCTCACAGGGGATTGGCCAGTGGCCAATCGAGCTCATCAATTTCCTTGCCCCCGAGTCACGTACACGGCGAAGGTGTGAAGTCACGTCCGGAGCGCATGCCAGGCGGGTGGGAAAGGCACGTAGCCAGTGGGCAGCCAATCACAGCGGATGTCACCACTATGTTTTGACAACCCCTGTCATCACGTGATGAAAACCCGGTGACATCACCACGTGATGTCGCCAGGTTCAAGCTGCATCCGACAGAGGGCGCTAGGTGCTATGAGATTTGAATGGCGTTGCAGGAAAGCAGATTTGCGGGACGTCATTGCTGCGGTTAAGTGACGAAGGTCATGTGAAATTTGAATCGCTGCGCATTAAATGTTTCATTCGTTAAAAAAGATTCTGCGTTGACTGGGAATCAACCCCGATACCTCGTCCACTGTAACCTAGCACTCTACCAATTGAGCTACCAGCACAACGCTTCCTCGAAATCTTAACCCGTGCTAGCTATCCGTATGTTGAGCGCATGTGCAATTCAGATCATGTGTAAAGCTGCCTTGGCACTTGGCTTTTGTCACCTGGTTTAAAATAAAGATGAAATATCAATATAGTTTTCGGTCCCGTGAATCTTGCACATCATTTTTGTTAAATTTTATTATGACATCGCGCTTGGAATTAAGTTCAAAAAATGTGTTCTTTGTGTTTTCCTAGATGCGTGCAGGACTTTTCATAAAGTGGATCACTGGTTGTTATTGCAAAGTTGCATGTTTTGAATATTGATCCTTATGTTTTTTTCTAGATTGGCAACTACCTTTGTGATGAAAAGCCACATGTGATTTTGGATGGTCATTTATCAAGTACTGTAACCATTACATCTAAAGTCCCACAGGGCTGAATCTTTGGTCCTCTTATTTTTCTGATGTATATAAATGATATTTGTTTAAATATTTTTTTGTGCTTTAAACTATTCGTTGAGGATGTTGTTCCATACAGGACAATTAATGACGATGAAGATTATTTTAAATTTCAATTAGACATAAATCGAGTATCAAACTGGCGTAGTGACTGGGGCTTGAAACAAGTATGTCTAGAACGGTAATGTTTTTGAGAAAAAGAAAAGTTACAGAAGACATGTGCTACTTATTAAAAACAAACCCATCCAAACAACTAATTCAATTCTTTATCTCAACGTTACTTTTCAAGTGACCTATCATGGGACAATCATCAATGCAATAACAAAAAAAGTAAGCAGCATTTTAAGGTTCTTGTGAGGAATTACCAGCGCTGCCCTTCAGAACTAAAAAATGGTTTGTGTTTTTCTTTTGTCCGTTTAGTCCTTGAATATGCAAGCAAAGTCTGGGACCCCTCGAAAAAATTTATCTCTGATAAACTAGAACAAATACAAAGTCGCTGCACAAGATTTGTCCTAAATAATTATATGTTCAAGGCAAGTGTCACAAATCTGAAATCCCAATTGAAATGAAAACTGCACAAGAAGCCGGACCCAAGGCTAAAGTTTTCTACAAATTTTATAATGGTGTACGCTGTATTGCTGGAGATAACTATATTCAAAGTCCGTTTTACGTGTCAGAAAGAGTAGAAGAAAAATGTTGTGTTCTCTGGTGCAGCTGCAACGGAGGCCGTACTGCGCCAAGAACAGGTGCACCTTTATGACGATGTTCAAGTATCCTTCAGTAAGCATTGCTTATTTCGGGTTACAAACATTCGTTTCTTAAAGGCATTGTAAAAGCTTAATGCTTTCTAAAAATTTGAAAAGCTTGGGCGTATGACACTGGAAATTCATCACCAATTAAAACTACAATACAAAATGGTACGTGTTTGTTTAAAAAGGTAGGGAAAAAGGTGCAACGTTGCTTAAAAAACTGTGGTCAGACAAATAGAATGTAAACCATGCTTAGGGGGATCGGTGGCCGAGTGAACTAAAGCACACAAGCTGAAGCATGTGGAGCGAAAGCTCGCACTGCAAAGCCTGGGGATCCTGGGTTCAATCTCGCTAATTTGCTAACATCTAGTGGCAAAAGCTTCTACCCGCTAAATTTGGGCATCATCTGACGGTTTCTTAGCACCAGCTGGCTACCGCTAAATTTAGGCTCGGGTGACGGTAAAAGTTTGAAACTCACAGGCCGTGCAAAATTTTGGCATAGTGTAAAGCTTTGCAGTGGTCCTGCTAAATATTGGGGCCCAGCGTAAAATGTTTTGAAGCTCACAGACCGTGCTGGACCCAGTGAATTTTGGGATAGGTGCCATCTAGTGTTAGAGCTTTGAAGTGCTCATCGCTGAATTTGCTGACATCTGGTGGTAAAAGCTTAGACCCGCTTAGGGCATCATGCGACGGGCCTTTAGCCCAGATGGCCCACTGGGTCCAGCTAATTTTTTTTCCTTCGGGGGGGGGGGGGGGGGGGGTGACGGTAAAGCTTTGAAGCTCACAGATCGAGCTAGGTTGTAACCCGGCGTAAAGTTTTAAAGTGGAACTGCCATATTATGGGGGCCGGCCCCACCGCATAAAACTCTGAAGTGACCCTGAAAAAGTTTGGGCCACTTCGGATTCCAGCTGATACAATAAATCATCCAGTAGATTGCAGAGCTCTTCGTTGGACTGATCATCGTATGGATTCTTGCACTTGCTTCAGGGTCCGGATCCCCTTGAGGTATGGTAGCATCATTATGAAGCTCACCGCACAGTACTCAAGCTAGGGGTCGCGACGGGAGCGTGCTTGATTCATTAGATGTATTGATGATAACTAACAGGGTTGCAAATATTTTAGAATGGATTAGACAATCTTGTGGTGTCTGTAAAGAAGGATCGTTACAGGATCTTAACAAAGAAAAGCAAGCAAACAAGCATTTTAATGAGATCAAATATAGTTTTATTTCTACTAAATCTATAATTTGTGGTTGGGGGGTATCTTTACTTGTCCTCATCTAACTTGATCAGCTCCAGAATGCATGATCGCGTCTCAGCTAACCTCTTGACAATGTCCTCCACAAATATTTACAACAAAAGAGACCATGAATAAAAAAAAAAAGATCCTCTAAATCTCGTGAGGAAGCAACGAAACACATGTTACCCATTTCTTGTGAGAAACGAGGTGGCTACGCAGGTTTCCACTCGTCCTTTTTACAGGAAAACAACTTAGTTGGATTCAGGCTCTCCAAACCCTCATAAGTCGAGCACATCCTGTTAGGAACGGGCTGGCTTACAAGATTTATATTCCAGGCTAGTTTCTGTAACTGTCTCAACACTGTAGAGGTGCATACATAATGAACCTACAGTTAAAAAAAAAAAAAGCAAAACGTGATCCATGATAGGTCTGCTTTTCTCTTCAGAGTCTACCACAACTAAAAAGCCAAAATAGTAATGCTCTTTAGTTTTAAAGGCACTTTCGGCAAAAAAGAATATAGAGTATTAAAAAAAAAACGACGTTGGCCATACTTATTCGGAAGCGAGCCATAGTATTAATAATTCGAAGCTTAGGCTAGGATAATTGTTGACTTTTTAATGGAACATGTGCCTAAGCATGATATTATAATTCAGGATTGTCTCTAAAAATGATACACAGTTAATGTAAATTCAAAAATTATCTTGGCTGTTAACATGGATTAAATTATTAGCTTGGAACAAGTGTAGGTGCTTAGTGAGCTTTGGGTGGGCCTTCTTCATGCTCAACAGAATGTAAGTGGCGCCCAAAAATTTACCCACTGTTCATTGATTGAGTCTCGATTGTACAAAGTTCTAAAAAATCTCTGATTGCTATCTGACAACCTTCGAGGAGCTCAAGCAGAAAGATGAATTTCACCTTGCGAGGACCTTGTATGCAGGAATAGGCATTTAAAAAATTGTATACACAAAAGATTGACACAATCGACAGTCGTTTTGAAGGGACGGGGATGATCCTTCAGCATTTACGTCAAGCGGCTCACGAAATGACGCCTCGCTGCGAAATCAACACATGCGTCACTAATGTATATATATGAAAAAGAAAAACGAGATCGAAAAAAAGCGAGCCAGCGGAGCATCAAGTATAACAGCGTATTTAATTTGCATATGAAAAAGCTCACTAAACATCTACACTTGTTCCAAGCTAATGATATAACCCAGATTAAAAGCCAAGATAATTGCTCAATTCACCTTAACCATGTACCAATTTTTGAGGACAATGCTGAATTATAATATCAGCTTAGGCACTTGTTTCACTAAAAAGTCAACAATTATCTTTGCCTAAGCCTCAAATTACTATACCATGGCTTGCTTCTGAATTAGTAGGAAAAAGTTTTTTTTATTTTTTTAATACCCTACATTCTTCTTTGCCGAAAAAATCTTCAAAACTAAAGATCGAGCATCGCCGTTTTGGCTTTTTAGTTGTGGTACAGTTCGAAGAGAAACGCGCACCTATCATAGATAACGTTTTGATTTTTTTTTTAACATTAGATACATTATGTATGCACCTCTACAGTGTCAAGATAGTTACAAAAACTAGCCTGGAATATAAATCATGTAACCCAACCCGTTCCTAGCAGGATGTACTTGACTTGTAAGGGTTTGGAGCCTGAAACCAACGAAGTTGTTTTGCTATAAAAACGATGGGTGGAGACCTGCGTAGCCACCTCGTTTCTCATAAGAAATGGGTAAGATGTGTTTCATTGCTACCTCTACCAGATTTAGAGTATCCAGTTCTTTTTATTTCATGGTCCCTTTTGTTGTAAAATGTTTGTGTGGGACATCGTCAAGGGGTTAGCTGAGATATGATCATCGATTCTGGAGCTGATCAAGTTAGATGAGGACAAGGAAAAATATTGCCCAACCACAAACTATAAATTTATTAGAAATAAAATTATATTCGAGCTCATTAAAATGCTTCTGCCTGCTTTTGTTTGTTAAGACGGTGTAACGATCCTTCCTTACAGACACCAAAAGATTGTCTAATCCATTCTAAAATATTTGCGGACCTGTTACCTACCATTAATGCATCTAGTGGATCAAGCACGCTCCCGTCGCGACCCCTTGGATGACCTTGAGAACTCTGCTTCATAATGATGCTACCGCACCTCAAGAGAATCTGCAGCCTGATGAAAGTGCAAGAATCCATTAAAATAATAAAATTTAATTACAATGATCATTTCACCAAAGGGCTCTGAAACTACTAGATAATTTATTCTATCAGCTCGAATATCGCTATGGTTCCAAGGTCTTCATAACAAAAGATCTCTCCTACGAGTACTCAGTCTCGTCGATTGTGCCGCGGAAAGAGCAGGTTATCTTATGAGAAGTTGTCCGATCACCAAGGTGGAAAATTGGTTGAACTACTTAGCTTGATTCTTGATCATTAGACCAAAATGTGCCCCCTGCAGTGTTTCGCATCGTGAAATAAACGCATGTCTCGAAACGTTTGTAAGTATTTAATTTATTTTGAAGTGAGTGTTGCTAAATGTCTTCTCTTGCGATGTTTGTAAATAGTTGCTTTGTTATCAAGCATGAACCCAACTTTTTTCTTGACCCTGTTTGGCGACTCTTTATTTCTCTTCTTACATAATGTACAACAAAACATTTAACACTTTGCAGAGTCTTCCAAATGGTCTTTGAAATTGACTTGCATGTCTTTGAATATTTGCTTTGAGATTTTTTGGTTTATAAGTATTAAGAGTGCATAAAACTATCTGGAAATAAAAAAATAAAAATTAAGCTCTATTTTTATTATTTATGTAAGTAGCATTAGATGCCTCCCCTCTCTATAGACCGTTCCATTAGGGTCATAGCAGAGAGGGTAAAAGAGAAAAAAATGCACTCCCCCTCTCACCCCTCATGTCGCCCGCTCCGCCGAGTGGGCCGTAGCTATAGTCAGTTACAGGTTAAGAAGGTAGCGGCAAATGCCCCTCAAAGGGAATCAGATATCCCTCCGCCACCTCCGCATCCAATAGCGTCCCATCGTTTCCGTGACGTCGCGGCCAACGCGCGAGGAGGGTCTTGCCTTTCTGCACATATTTCCTTTATCTTTCGACTTTGACTTAGCATTGTGGAAGCCACGAGAGGGAGATTAGAGTTCTCCCCCACCGGCGGAAACAAATACGACTTTCGGGGATTAGCTTCCCCCCCGATGGATACAAAGGCTGCTTTCAGGGGCTCGGTTCCCTCTCCGATGAATACAAAGGTCGCTTTTTCAAAAAGTGGGATCGGAGACAAGTGGGAATCCATTGAAGCGGAACAAGGACCGTTTCCAGTGAACTCTTCTTTCGACTGCGGAGAGATTTGAAACGGGCGCATCACACTTGTGGGAGGAGCTTCTCCTACCTTCTTGACTTGTAACCGACTATAGCGTCCGGCTGGCGTGCAAACTCTGCTTAAAATCGCGTCATTTTGGAACTTTCAAGCGCAGATGCGCAGATTTTGGTATGCCAGTTGTCGTGTAATATTATGCTAAATAAAAAGACTCGCAGGGTCCAATGGCGCTGTTACCAGCGTGCAAATAAAAAAAAAAATAGGGAAAACTGTGTTAGATTGGTCGGTCTCTTTGGCGAAAAGTAAATCCGGTTGCTGTGCTTTTTTTACTATACAAAGTTCGTACTGGTGTAGGCCTTTAGCGACCATGAGCGGAAGTCTGAAATAATAAATGAAACGTGCTCTCCTGCCGCAATACACGCAGTAGTTAAGGGTAGTACTGCCGGCTGACTCAACTGCTATTTAAGTAACGGAAAAAAGATATGCTAGTTGATCATTTAGCCAAATAGAACAACAGAGAGCTCTAGGCTGATTTTGGAGTAGCCACAACTATTCTAAGAACGCGAACCACTTCACAACGGCAGCCACTAGCGAGAGTTTGATGTTCTGTACAGCCCGCCGATACAGCCCAAAGATGGAGAACGGCAACCTCCCGGTTTGTCGTCTGCTAGCGGAGTCGGGCGCGTGCCCTCTCTCTCGTTTTACCCTGCCGAACCCGCTGAACTTCCCGGATGTGTGGAGAGGGCGCTGCGGTCGAACAAAATGGTGCCGCCCAGAGACCGCTAAATGGAATGGTCTATACCTGAGACTCTTTCTCACAATGTCATCTTTACCTTTATCCTTTAAGTCACGTGAGAAAAAACAACCCTGGGCGGATACTTGAACCTTTTATCAAGGGATGGCGCCAGGGCCCATTTCTCACACACAGCCCTAAGCTTGTCCTTTTTAGCAGCTGTGTGGGATCCCCACCACAACCTAGATTTGTTCTAAATGATTACCAACGCAGGGAAAGTGTCACCACCATGATGAATAATTTAAAGTAAGAATCACTAGTTGAATGCCGAAAAATGTTTAGGTTAAAATTTTTACATGATATATATAACAATCACCTTTTAATCAGTCGACAAATGTTTTTACAGGAACCTTTTTATATATTGGGAAGGGCGGACGACCAGAACAAAATCCGACCCTACTTTCGCCGTACTGATGTTTTTGTGTTTTCTTTTTTTCCAAAAACTATAAAAGAATGGAATAGGTTGGCTACTGAAGGATGTAACGTTTATACAAGTTTGTTTGTGTTTCAATGTTTTTGTTAGAATTTAATGTATTTCATGTACTCACCCCTGCTATAATGCCGACCGGCGATGCAGAACTCTATGTAAATAAACAAAAAAAAACAAAGAAAAACATCTCTGGGAGTATGCTTGAACGTTTTACCTACACAAGGCGACGCCACTAACTACAGGGTCACGTCCATGCTAAAGGACCGTCAGATGACGCCAAATTTAGCGGGTCTAAGCTGTTACCACCAGATGTCAGAAAATTTAACGAGATTGAACTCAGGATCCAAGGGTTTTGCAGTGCCAGCTTTCGCTTTACGTGCTCCGAGCTAGTGTGCGCCAGTTCACTCGGCCACCGATCCCCCTAAGCATAGTTTACATTCCATTAGTCCACAGTTTTATAAGCAACCTCGCTCCTCTTTTTTCCATCTTTTGTAACGAACACATACCATTTTATATTGCACTTTTAATTGGTGATGAATCTCTCGTGTCATACACCCAAGCTTTTCAAATTTTTAGAAAGCAATAACAACGCCTTTCAATATTGAATGTGTGTAACCCAAAATGAACAATACTTACTGAAGGATATTTGAACACTGTCATAAAGGTGCACCTTGTCCTTGGCGCACTACGGTCTCCATTGCAGCTGTGCCAGAAAACAATATTTTCCTTCCACTCTTTCTGACACGTAAAACGGACTTTGAATATAGCTATCTCCAGCAATACAGCATACATCATTATAAAATTAGTAGAAATCTTTAGTCTTAGGTCAGGCTTCTTCTGCAGTTTTCATTCTAAATGGGATTTCCTATTTGTGACACTTGCTTTAAACATATAATTATTTAGGACAAATCTTGCACAGCGACTTTGCATTCCTTCTAGTTTATCAGAGATACTTTTTTTTTTGGGGGGGGGGGGTCCCAGATTTTGCATGCATATCGAAGGACTGAACGGACAAAAGAAAAACCCAAACTTTCTTTTAGTTCTGAAGGGCAGCGCTGGCAATTTCGACACACAAAGTTTAAGAGGCTATTTGCCTTTTTTTGTTATTGCATTGATATGATTGTTTCATGACAGGTCACTTGAGAAGTAACACTAAGATAAAGAATTAAATAAGTTCTTTCAATATGTTTGTGTTTAATAATTAGCCCACACCTTCTATAACTTTTCTTTCTCTCGAAAAAAAACTTGCCATTCTACATTTACTTACATTATGTTTCACGCACCAGTCACTAAACCAGATTGATATTCGACTTGTCTAATTGAACTTTAAAATAAGCATCATCGTTAATTGTCCTGTATAAAACAACACCCCTACGAATAGTTTAAGATGCAAAAAAATTTTTACATAAATATTATTTATGTACGCCAGAACAAGAGGACCGAAGATTGAGCCTTGTGGGACATTAGATGCAACGATTACAGTACTTGATGAATGACCATTCAAAATCACATGCGGCTTTCCATCACAAAAGTAGTTGCCAATCTAGAAAAAACATAAGGATCAATAATCAAAACATGTAACTTTTCATTAACAAACAGTGATCCACTTTATGAAAAGTTCTGCACGTATCTAGGAAAGCACAAAAAGCATGTTTTCCGTACTTAATTCCAAGCGCGATGTCATAATAAAATTTAACAAAAATTATGTGCAAGATTCACGGGACCGAAAACTATATTGATATTTCACCTTTATTTTAAATTAGTTTACAAAAGCCAAGTGGCAAGGCAGCTTTAACACGTGATCTGAATTGCACATGCAGTCAACATATGGATAACTAGCACGGGTTAAGATTTCGAGGAAGCGTTGTGCTGGTAGCTCAATTAGTGAAGTGCTAGGCTACAGCGGACGAGGTATCGAGGTTGATTCCCAGTCGACGCAGAATCTTTTTTGACAAATTAAACATTTACCACGCAGCGATTCCAATATCACATGACCTTCATCAGCTGACCACAGCAAGAATGCCCTCCAAATCCCCTTTTCCATGCTGCAATTCAAATCCCATTGCGCCTAGCACCCTCTTTCGGAAGCAGCTGAAACCTGGTGACATCAAGTGGTAATGTCACTGGGTTGTCACGACAGCGGTTGTCAACAAATGGTGATGACATCTGCTGTGACTAACAGCCCCCCTGCTACATTCCTTTCCCAAGCGTCTGGCAAGTACCGCAGACGTGACTTCACACCTACACTGCGTATGTGACTCGGGGGTGGGGACATCTACGAGCTCCGATTGGTGCCTGGCCAGTGCCCTGTTGGTGGGGCCAACTATGTTGGTGATCACTGGGGGCGTGGCCATCAATGACCACGGCCTGTCATTGGTCACTGGGATGGGAGAAGGGTAAGAAAAGCCCTCCTGCACTGTGATTGGTCCGTGGCAGAGTTGGTACACTTTTCCTACTACTTGCATTCTGTATGTTATTTTATCCACATAAATATTAATGTGCAGAGATATATCAATAAAGTGCATGCAATATGCAGCAGAAATATCAGATCACATTGATTTTGAAAATCAGAAGTTCACGGCTATTTCTGTTGGGACAACTTATAATGAGAATGTTGAACAGTGTTCAAAAACTGTGGCATATTACTCACTTATTTGGGTCCTTAAGTTCTTCTGACACATAGTTAAGGTAGTTCCTAGAAACGAAAGCAAGAAAGAGACAGCAATAAGCAAGTGAGAAAGTCACCAATGCTCCACTGTAGATGAGAAGACCAGAGAGGAGTTCCATGAAGAGGAACTCCTGACACTCAATACTCCAAACAGAATGCTCAGCTGAATACTCAACGGTGAATATTCAAAGCTGAACAAAAGCTGAATAATCAATGCTGAACACTCAATATTATATACTTCATGCTGAATACCAAAATCTCGACACTTAAAGCTGAATACTCATAGTGAAACCTAAAAACATATCAAGTGTAAAGAGTACAGAATACAAAGAAAACAGACCAGGTGGCAAACTTTTACTGCAAAGAAAAATGTAAAACCGCAAAAAACTGGAAAAAAAAGGAAGAGAATGCAGGAGGCTTTTTAAACAAAGGATTTGTAGCAGCTCGAAATCAGCACTCTTTTATCAGATTGAAACATTTTGGCAACATTTCAACTTGTTTCATGAGTTACTAAGAGATACCAAAATGAGATGTCACTCGTGTGTGCCACACCGAATGGTTTTACTAAGTTTAATAAAACCATTGCCTTCCTCCTTTTAATGCCTGCTTTAAAGGGACACAGACAGAGTATTTATGCTTGCCAAGGTTTTTATCTGTACATGTCACATGAGAGCCCAACTACCCAGAACACAAATTACAGCTCGAAATTCGTTTTCTTTTTGCCCGCAAACCGCCGATCGAGAACTGGGCGTTTTGAGTCGCGCTCAATCTTTTTTCCGTGATCACAAGCCATTGTTTATGGTTTAGACACAACCACCACAGATAATCGGAATCGTGGGTCATTGAAGGCACACTCAATACTACATATAGACTGAAAAAAAAACACCCATTTTTTTGTGGCTTCTAAAACGTTGCAAATACGTTGATTGAAAAAAAAAAAAGCTGCACAGCCACGTGATTTCCGGTAACTTTCTCTTCCCCCATATCTCTTCTTCCTCCGCAGTTCGGTTTCAGTTCCGGTTTCGAGCAGTTCCGTTTTTTTACTTTATTAAAAACATTTAAAAAACTTTATCAAAAACAAAAACAATTAAAAACGCCAGGTCCCACATACAAGCACACCAGTGCTTTTGCGGGCCTGCATATGTAATATGTTTATGATGTGAATAAAATGTATTATTATTATTATTATTATACGTGATGCCGTAGCAAAATAATGATTGGACAGTTTTCTGACGCCATAATAAATCGCCTGGAAAAAAATTAAAAAAAAACAATTTTGGGATGATTCAGCATCCCTTTAAATCAAGGCCTTCAATCCTATGACTTATTAATAAAGGTCCTCAAATTTATGACCTATTACTGCGTCTTCTTACAACCATCATCGTATGTCCATTCATTCCTACATTTACCCGATATATTGCCTCAATTGTGACTCAGTTTATGAAACAAAGTGAATAATCACCATCCTCCGTATGCAAAGAGCCCGGCGTAGAAGGAGAGGGATATTCCGGACACGGAGTACTCCCCAGCAAAGCTGTTCTGCAGGTAGCCCACCTGTCCTGCAAAAAGGAAAAGAGCACCAAATGATTGCCAGGACCGAGTTGAAACAGATACCGTAAAATATTGAAGTACTCGCACAAAAAGTTTAGGACGATAACAAAACAAAAATTCCCATTTATTGCTGCGTTCCGCAAATAAACTGCGGTGGCAGCCGAGATAATGCACAATGCTGCACACAGTTACACTGTTGCGTTTAAATTTAGCGAACTTACGTCCAGCTAAATTTAGCAGGCCGTCACATGAAACCATGATATCACCTTATTTAGTATGATATTGTGTCAATATGCATTACGTGTTGCATTTAAAGGGACACTGACAGGGTATTTATGCTCGCCGAGGTTTTTAGTTGTACGTGACATAGGAGAGCTCAACTACCCAGAACAGAATTTGCGGCTCGAAATTCGGTTTCTTTCCGCCCGAAAACCGCCGATCAAGAACTGGCCGGTTCGAGTCTCGCTCACTCTCTTTTTCGCGGTCACGGGCCGTTTTCTAAGGTATCGATGCGACCACCAAATTTAATCAAAGTCGTGGGTCACTGAAAGCACACACTCAATATTAAAAATAAAAAAAAATATGAAACCCATTTTTTGTGGCTTCTAAAAAGCTGCAAATACGTTGATTGAAAAAAAAGTTCCACAGACAACCGGAAGCATTCTGTGCGTTCGTCGTTTCGCGTATCGTGGGACTCGCGGGGACGGCGAGGGCAGCGGACGACGGGCGTGGGACCTCTATTTCAGAACTGTCGTTCGCGGTACCGGCGAATTTTGTCTACCGTTAAACGAGAAATTTGGGACTGATCAAAAGAATTTTTATTCATCCCGTACGACACGCCCCGCCACCCAGCCGATTTGCACGAAGACGTCGCCGAGCCGTCGCTCCCTTCTCGTGGCTGAAGACATCGCTCGCGCAAACGTCAAGCACGACGTGTCTACTTCGAGTTGAATATGCACGCGTACGATTTCTTTACTAGGTGCGAATGTCGCCAATGCGTGGTGCTTCCCGACTTCGACCCGGGAGTGCTTTTGCTAGAGGAAAATCGGCGGCAAACTTTCGAACTTACAGTTTACCGATCATTACTAAGGAGAGAGATCCACTGGTAAAGAGGTGCCCCGGTAGCTTAGTGGGAAAGACGTCCGCTTCATACACGGTAGGACCGAGATCGATCCCCCGCGAAACTTTTTTTTTTTTTTTTTTCAAACATTTTCCGATGTTTACATGTCTTTTCTTCTTTTTTTTTTTTAATTATCACTGAAGAAACAAAAAAAAAAAATAACAAACAAATGTTGTGGACAACACTTCGCTGAGTTAAATGGTATGGAATTTCCTTTCTGATACTTGGGAACTCAATGTAATCACTTTCCACAAAATGCAAGGAGCATATAAATCAGGAAGCCTGTGCTTTCCGAGGTGCCCGTAAATGTTGAATTGCAGCCATCCATTGGTCCCGATCCCGATGATCTTTCGGAAACTCTGTCGCACAATGCCCCCTTTTTTTTTTTTCGGACGCAGGACATGTGAGCCAGCTCTTCACGCAACATCTTGGGTGTATTCTTTTCGGAGCCGATCATGGAAATTCACCACGGGCACTCACTACTCATCTCCAACTCCTCAATGTACAAAACAACTCATCTTGGAGTTCAGGACAACGAGCGGAACAAACATAACTGCAAAGCGAACAGTTCCCGTACGCCGCATATCGTGTCGTCTGCTACGGAGAGGAGAAAAAAAAAAAAAGAACGCACGGTTGGGTGTAGTCACGTGACTTCCGCCACTCACTCTCTTCTCTCCACTTCTCCGACCTCCGTCGGGTTTCGGTTTCGGTTTCGAGCAGTTGCGTCTTTTGGCTTTATTAAAAAAAATACGCTGCTCTGTTGCAAAATATTAATTGGGTAGTCCTCTGACACCATAATGAAGCGCCTGACAAAAAATGGAAAAAAAAATTTTTTGATGGTGTCAGTGTCCCTTTAAGCTAAGAAGAAAACCAGCATAAAACCTTTTTTCGCCAAGAAAACAACAACTAAATATCAAAGTTAAGTCTGGTAACAATGTATTTTTGCCAAATCATTGCCGAATCTTAAAAAAGCTCGGCAAAAGTTTGACCATCTCTACAGGGTGAAACAAGGAGACGCCAGGCTCTTTAAATCGACCGGAAAATTCGGTTTCTTAACCTATCGCGCTACGACTTTGTGCAGCGTTACCCACAGGTGGTGCTTTTTTTTTTTTTTGTAAAATTTGCGAAGAGCGAACTTACCTGAGGAAAAAGTAAAGAAAGAAAAAGGCTTAGCTCCTATGGAAACGCAGCGACGCCACCGGTCTGCAAACAACACGGCGCCGTTTCGCACGGGAGACAAGAGATGGCGCAACAAATGCCGCCAACGAACGAGCATACGGCGCCGAGAGCAGGCCTTTTTAGCAGACGATCTTTTCGACTCAAAAGCGGCGCGCGTTCCGCAGGCGGCGATAGTCGCAGAAACAAAAAAGACAGGCGCGGTAACAGCAAGGCGAGCGCCTATCCAGAGATCTGCCCGTGCCTAGAACTGGGGACAACGCCAGCGTAGGGAAAACCGCTCGTAGGGAATCCGTTCGGATGGTAGTGATGATGATGATAATCATGTCATATAACACCTGAGACTGTGGTCGAAGAAATTGGAAACTTTTTAGTAGAAGGATCAGACACAAAAAGGGACGTCTCAAACTCAGCTAACTGGTTTATTTCTCGACTATCCTATATCATGATTGACTTGCCCACTGGCGCCACCCTGGCCTCGCTGTTTTCAACTTTCTCGGGTGCTCAGGTTGCCGGAGCGGCGTGTTTGAACCGTTTGAACCACAGGTTTGAACCACAGGCACCACAGGTTTGAACCGTTTCAACGGGAGTAATGGCAAAACGGACGGAGTAGCACTGCGTGGCCTCGCAATCCCAGCGACCCGACGAGCTCGCAAAGCGGTGCTCGGAAGACGACCCTCCCAAAGCCGACGACGCGCACTCACCTCTGTGGACAGCGAAGAAACATCGTCGCACTGTGACAACGGCGACTAGTACACGGCATTTATTTTTTGTTGGCGTTCGTTTCATAAAACCCGTCTTTAAGGTATGTGTTCAATCTTCATTATTTTACCTGCGCGGTAGAACCGGCCAACATCTGAAAGCTAAATCAGCCTGCGCGTTAGAATCGTGAAAACACGGCTAAGCGAATCTGCTGCGTCCTCAACCCCTTTTACCATGACACAGGATGTCGTAGCAGAGTCTTGCGTGTTTATCGCATCATAAAACGCAAATATGCCGTGTCCGCAATTCGCGGTATCAGTTCCCGTTTTATGTGGTTTGTAGCGGATAGCCCAGTTGCTTATCGCGTTTTTTAAAATAAATTTTTGCTGTCGCATTCCTAAAGATAGCCCACCCCATGTTTTTCCCAATTTATCTCTTCATTTTGGTTGGACATCCTTACGGGATTTTACGGTAGTTTTGCTTTGTCTCCTGCATAAGTCAATGTCCTTTCCACTTTTCAGGAGCTTGTGACCACCCTCAAAGGCTTGACGAGCTACGTGCTCATATTCAAGTTGGTGCCACGAGGTGGGCCTTTCGGGCATGCCAGGGAGGATGAGAGGCCGTCCCTGAACCGCCTACTAGTACAAAAAGGTGTTGCCCTCGGCGTTACCATCGTGAATGTCGACCGACGTAAGTACATGGAAATTTCACCCCTGGTGCACTGTCCTTTTGAGTTACATGTGACATGCCCCTTGTGACGAGATGTCATCTTCCGTGTTATTGGTAGCAGGTATTCATAATACCTCTGAAATGCTGTTCATTGAGAGTGACAAGGTTGGGCGGATATAACCTAAAAAGCATTTGAAATGACAAATACTGGAATACACAGCAGTGACAGCTAAAGTACTGATACTAAAATACATTTATAAAAGGAGCATTGCAAAACAACTCAAATATGTATGACTAAAAAATGGGTGACAAAGTATCTTTAAATATGTTTTGTTTGAAGGAGAAATCCTGATACTGAAATATGGGGGGCAGTCAGTTCATTGAACGACGTTTCATTGACAGTTCGTTTCATCGACAGTTTGTTACATCGACAGCTCGGATAAGCTTTTTTTCTGTAGTGACTCCCCGCAGAATGTTGCTGCGAAGCAGCTTGAGTGGGTGGGCCCACTGATCTCTACTAAAGGGGGCTGGATGGCGCTTAGCTGCTCTCCGAGCCTGGCGCAAGTGAAGCCACCGGAAGTTTGATTCTTGTCCCGGAAGCTTCCTAGTGCATTCAGTCAATATTTTGGACCATGCTTTTTTGTTTCTTTGATTGGGTTTTAATACTCCCGTTCTGGATTAAATCCCGAGAATGAGGCATTTGAACTTGAGACATATTCACAACTTGATCAACTAGAATCTCAAAATGTTTACATTGAATGGCTTCCATGATACTTCTCGGGTCCACATGCACTCTTACTGCGCAACAAGCAGGCTCTCTTGAGGGAACAAGCGAAAATCCAGCGCCCTCAACGCTTTTCGAACCAGCACTCGGAAGGGTTACAAAGCCTGCCAAGCACTCACTTCCGGGACAAGCCGCTCACCTCCGGTGGCTTCATACTTGTTTGCTCAATGCGCATACATCCAGCCCTCTCTAGTGGAGATCAGTGGGTGGGCCTTGTCGTGAGGATGACGCCAAGCCCTATGCCGTTACATACCCAAGGCGAGTTCCTCTTCCACTGCTCTCACAAGTGGAGAATGAATTGGAAAGGATGAAAGAAATGGGAGTCATCAAGAAGGTGGAAAAAGCAACGGAGTGGTCCGGCATCCTGCGGTACAGTGACACGGCCAGCAGCCCAACCAAGGTCCTACATTGTAAGCACATCGACAGGACTAACACGACGCACCGGGCAGGGGCTCCGGAAGCGGGGGGGCAGGGTGGGCTTGAGCCCCTCCTGTCCTCAGGACCGAGCTGCCAAGCCCCCCCTCCCCCTCCCTCGTTTTTTTTTTTTTTTTTTAGTTTTGTGTGTTTGCAGGTTATCTGGTATGGGCCTTCGGCCTATCTGCTGTACCTCCGTCTCTCCTGAGCCGAAATAAATGAAATGACTCTTTATGCATGCTGACCTACCGCTCTCCTCACCTCCGCCAAGCACAAAAAGCACCGGGGCGACGGAAAGGCTTGCTTGAAAAGTCAAAACCAGAAGAAAATGACAGGCAGGACTCATGAGCCTGATTGACAACCAGTTTAAAGCGAGCAAAGAGGAGACAGCAAAAGGAATGGATTCCGACAAGACGACGTCGGCGAGCGTTTGTCTGCTTCCCCCGTGTGGAAGCAAGAGGCCCAGAAGATGCATGGTGCTTCTGGCCCGCGGACAAAACAGGCAGGCGGTACTACCGCGGCGCTTAAAGGCCATCATTAGGAGAGGGGGGGGGGGGGGGGCTGGTGAGCTTGAGTGGGGATTCGGGAGTGCTTAGAAAAGGCGAAAGTCTACGAGCTCCCAAATTTGACAAGGCGCCTTCGATGGCGAAAGCTTTGCGCGCATGCGGCGTCGTGCCCGCAGGGTGGTGAGGCATGAGGCGACACATGTTTACAAACTCAGGACAACACAACACGAAGTCTGAAACACAGCTCTTATCCTTCAGTACCCTCCTTTTGTGATGCCCCCCCAACTTGTATTGACGCCAGGAGTCCGAAGCGATCACGGTCGATGTACTTGATCCTGAGGTACATACCGATGTATGCAACCTCTGCTTCCAGTTAAGACATCCGATGGCCCAACTTGCTGTGTTTGAGACTCCGTGTTGTGTTGTCCTTTTTTCCCCCGAGTCTCGGGGTTTTGTCTAAAACTTTTAACACTTGTTTGTCTACGTCTGCGTTAATACATCATGCTTCCCCGAGAATCCCTAAATGAAGGAAGGTTTTCATTCTTAGACATAGCCAATTTGGCATAGGCACAGCTGCGGTTGACATATAACAGTTGGTATAGGAAAGAAAAAATAAAGAACACATGGTGCGGCTGATTTCAGTGGTTATCCAATCATTGTATGAGTTGTCAGTGCAAGCTTCTTACTGTTATTTTACTGAACCATTGTTTTAATTTGTTTTCCATGGATATGTCCGTGAATATGCGAACGCGGTGCATTAATATGTTTTCATTCAAATGTGGCAATTAATGTCAACCTGAAACCAACCTAACCTTGAGGATTTCGGAGATGTCGAGCCCCCCCTCTAAAGAAAGACTTCCGGAGCCTCTGGCACCGGGAGTCACATGCAGCCAACGGCGGTCAATGACCAAGCAGACCACCAGACAGGTTGGACATCTCGGCTCCCTAATCCTAAGAAAGGGGTGTCGTGAGTGGCATTGCGAGCGACCACCGACTGCAGCGCCGCAACGCGCCTATGCGCGGAGTACTTTCGCTCCGGGAGGCCAGCGGACGGGGGAGAACGGCGCAACCATGCGAGGACATGGCTGTATGTCGCGACTACACGTATTGCCTTTAACCCGCAATAAACTGTTCTTGTTATACCCGAACAATGGCTACGACAGGCCTGGTGTGTTAATATTTCTGTAGTGAGCCACCACAGTTGGTCGCTGCAAATGACGTAGACGGGCGGGCCGGGTAAGTTAAAGGGGCACTGACACATCAAAATCATATTTTTTTTTATTATCCGAAACGATTGAAAACGATGCCGGGACATTACCCTCAAAATTCAAAACTTGGAAATTCAGTATTTGTGAAGTAAAAAAACAATTTCCAAATGCCGATTTCGAAGTTCCCGCGCGATCGGCGCGGTGCCTTGACGTCAAAAACTGCGGAGACCTGAGAGTCGACTTTCTTTCACCACTCCCTGCTGTTGCCATGGCGACCCAAAGCGAGGAGGAAAGGAGTGGGCGGCGGCGTTGCGGCGGACCGGTTTTGAGCGGTGTCGCCTGTTTTCCGTTGGAGGATACAAATCCAGGAGACGGCACCAAAACGAACTCCCGATTTTTGGTATTTCAAAAAGAAGGGCCGTAGTGCGTTCGCAATTGCGTTAAAAAACATGTTTTACGATTGCCGTTATTAAATGCTATAGAGATGTCGCCTACAAAGATTCTAAATTTCCTGATTTTTGACGTCACCGATCAAAAGAAGCGAGGAGGCGAGAGGCGGGAAAATCAAACGCCAAAAATAAAAAGGCGCGCGCGGGAAAGTTTTTTTTCGCGATGCGGTTTTTTTTGCGTGTCTATGACTGCAACTTGCATCGTTTTAGACAATAAAAATAAATACGACCTTTGGGGTGTCAGTGCCCCTTTAATGCATGCCCCAGTGACACACACAACGAAACATCACAACATCGTACAGTTAGCGTAACGATTGTCGATGGCATGTCAATGTCGACCAGGGGCGGATTTAGAGGGGGGTTCCGGATGTCCTGACCCCCCTCTTGATTTCTGCTTGTGTAAATTTTAGGGCGTAAAACGAAGGAGAGGGGGAGGGGGTCCCTAAACATATGGTACGCTGACCGACACCTGACCCCCCCCCTCAGGAAATTCCTGCATCCGCCCCTGGTGTCGACGAAATGTATGTCAATATGTCGTTTGATTAAAAGTTGTCGATGAGATGTCTGTCGATGAAACAAAACAGATCCCAAAATGTAGGTTGCCACAGTAGCGGGGTTTGCTATAAAATGAAGCAAAAAATTATAGTCTGGATGTAGCAAGCTTCCTATTTTGTCACAGGTGTATTGCAGTGGTGGATGTTACCATGTGAAAGTTAAAGGCACTAATTTGTTTGTGCGAAAAATCGGAAGAATATATGCAAGATTTTCAGTTATGAATGCTGATGTTGACAGCCGAGGGTTGTGTTTCGTTCTCGTGTTGAGAGATGGCAGAGCACATCACGGAAAGTAGACCGCACTGTTGAGCAACGGGTCTACGGCAGGGTGTCTCGACCCCAATTGCGTTTTTCTGTTGTGGCTTTCATGTCTGCGTGCATGGCTATATTGTCACGAATAACAAATGGTGAGGCGGCGAATAACTGAAGAAACTAAACGTTTAATGGGGCGAACTTGTGCCCAAAACAAAATCGAGAAAGGCTAGCGTCGCAGGCGTCAAAACAGCAGGATTGAGCGCTGGGAAGAGTCTGACTTCGCTCGCCATGCGGAGTCCCTTTTGTAACTGCGTGGGTCTCTGGAACATTCGGCCTAGACATTTCGGTGCGTAGATTATTCGTAGCTCGGCCAGACAAGCAATTTCTCGAATTTGCGAGAACGCCAAGTAGAAAGAATAAATAAAAGAACATTCCGCTGCCTGGAATCAAACCCAAATCTTCTGCGCTACAATCAAGTGCAGCAACCATTTGGCCATGTACGCGCTCACTCAGCGACGTCCGTGAAAATATTAGAAGAAAGCTGTGTTACAGCAAGATTATCTTCAGCCTCGTCGGACTCGCCATCACGGGTTTTTCTAATTGCAGCACGTTGCTCCATCTCCCAACAGGAGCACCAAACATTGCTTTCGGCCATCTGCGTCCTGACACAGGTTGCTAATGCTTTGCAAAAACAAAGCTGCACCTTTCGATTCTACAAGGTAACACCCATCACTAATGTAGTTTGACAGAACCTTCAAGCTTGCCTTGTGCAGGTGCCACTCTTTCCAGAGAATTCTACAGCTAGCTCCGCTATTGGTATCACGTTATACATACTTTGAGATATTGTAAATGTCGTCTTCTGTGTTATTGACAACCAGGTATTAACGATATCAAGAAAGATCACTCCAGCCATGTATATTACTTTTTACATATAGTATGCAAGCAACACAGACCAAAAGAACAATTGCTAAACTCACTTGCATTTGTGGATGAGCTTTTCAAGTGATGTTCAATCAGTTAGCACCTGTCGATTTGGGCGGAGGGCCGTGGAGCATTATGTTAGCGGCTGTAAATATGCTCTCGACAGGTGCCGATAAAAATGGTGTTCTGTGGTTTATTTGTCTTCTAATCTTTGTCCATGCTTTACGCATTGCTTCTTTTACTACGGTCAACCAGCTTGCACAATTGTTTATGCCAACTTCATCTCCACATCGTTTTTTGGTCCTCCTAAATTGTCTTGAGGTGCCTCCATGCTCTTATTTGGTGAGGTCGCCTTTTCAGTAATCATCTAGTGACGTCACAATGGAAGGAATCGCTGTTCTCTTATCTATTGATAGTATTTGAAAGCATAAACTCTGCTCCCATCCATTGATATGGCACGAAAGTGCAGAGCACACCTGTAAAGCTTGTGCTTGCAGTGCCTTAGATGTTCAGAATCTAGATGAAGTTTCAAGGAAAACATTTGTTATTCTTTTAAAATAGAAAATAGCATCGCCTGTTGATTCATCTTTTAATGCTTTACATTTTTTAAGCAGACCTTATACGAAACAGTTTCTTTTATTTATTATTCTATCATAAAGATAATTCACACTGTTTTTATTCACTGACCTTGTTGCAAACCTTGCAAAAGGCACAAAGCAGTACATGATGAGGTGCACTCGTCATAAAGCAGAAAATGGCACATAACTCATGGCAAGCTGAGCTTATCATAAGCCGTTAAGACGTTACATGATCAATTAATTATACCCTGAGGGTCCTCATGGACAAAGACAAAATGCTCTGATCAGATCCTGGTCCGCAGGGTATCAAAGCCTCGGTGGCCTCTTCACAACAGTCTCCACTCATCTAAAGCAAAAAAAAAAAAAAAGGCTTTATTTTTTGTTTCTAGTTTATTGATTAATTGAAAACATTAAGGAGCTACATTGGGTTTTGATTGTATTTTTATACCACAAACACACCCAAAATGATTTTTACTTAGTAAATATAAATAACCTATAACTAGGCCGTATATCCCCCGGTGTTTGTTTATGAGAAAAATCGGCGGATGTTTTTCATTGTTTATTTATTTTTCAAACATTGGTGTCTTTCGACCAGGGTTCGGTCAAAATACTTAATGTACTTGGAATAAAGGTTTGTGAATTCGGCAGTTAGTGTCCCTTTTCCCCTATGTGCAATCCCAGCCAATATGAGCTAGAATGAAGAGCTTTCCTACAAGAACCTTTCTGATGCGTTAATGCAGTTTGTTTATTTCTAAAGAGCATCTCAGTGCCTGCATTTTGATGTGTCATAATGCTGTACTGTAAAATATCAAAAGGTAGCCCACTCCTATTTTTGGCTTGATTTGCTTTATTTTTTTAAACTCTGAAAGATAGCCCACTTCTAGTAATAGTAGTGTTGGGATCAGTGATGGCCTTGGCACAAATGCGGCTAGTTAGCTGTGGCGGGATACAAGTGAATGTTGCTGACTGGGAAGTACATACCTCGGGATTTTGTGGTATATGCCAAATAGCTTTAGAAATAAAGGGATCTGCAGAGATGCTTGAAACATCATCACTTTTCTCATGGTAAGGAACGAATTCAGGGCCATAGAAGGGCTGCAACAAATTGTGTAGTTGGGCTAGTTGGTTGGTCATTTTGAAATGGTATCTATCTGCTTCTTTTTATCTTTACTTACTGTACCATGCAGAAGAAAAAATTTCAGTTGTAAGTGAGTGCTGTGTCTGTGTTCTCTTCGTTTTATTTTTTTTTTGTGCTGTTTTAATACCATTTCAACTATAGGGGGCAGGGATGGCGCCAGGATCTTTATAATGGGGGGGGGGCAGTGGGGAGGCCAACCAAATTGGGGGGGGGGGGTTGCTCTGAGGTGCCGTCGCCCACGGGCTTATCGAAGATAGCTTATAGCTTATGCAGTGTGCTCATTGAAAAGGGAAATGAGGAGACACGAGAAGGAAGAGGCGGGGGGGGGGGGGGGGTTATTATAGCATTGACCTCTGCCCCCTGTGCTCATGACTCACAACCAGGTTTTGTTTGATTTTCTTAGACAGTCCGGAATTCCTCATGACCTCGACTTTAACTAAGCTCCCCTTCGTTCACGTCTCCGGTCTCCGGTCTCCGCTGAAGATAAGCGCCACACAGCAGAATGCGGAGAGAAAAGCCAGCAGGCGTCACAAAGGGGAGCTGCTTTTTCTAAGGCGCTAGATAGCTTACTCGCCCACGGTACGACTTGCAGTGGGTGGAAGTTAATAGAAAAAAAATAATAATAATATAAAAGGCATGAACAGCTCTAAAGTCTTGACACTCATTACATTGGGTTTTCAAGCCGACGTCATTAGCCATTATTTGTGTACAAAGCGGCTTCATCTTGGGGTGGCAGAAGAAATTTTAGGGGAGGCGCCCGCCACCCCTCGCCTTCCCTTGGCGCCGTCCCTGATAGGGAAGCTTGCACACCATTGGTTGGGTAGCTTGCGAACCATGTCGCTGAGTGTCATTGTTGATGTGCACTTTTTCCCATAAGAAGAAACAAAGTCAATCAAAGCATCAAACGAAAAGTTCAGTGCCTAATTATGAATGCTACAAACAGAATATTTGGAAGCCTTTTTTAGCTTAGGCCATTCTAGATGGTTCAGTTTTATTTTCTTAAAAATTGCTTTGAGAAGCTCTTTACAGACTGGTGCAGATTACATACCCGGGGTTCCCAAACCGGGTTCCATAGGCTGATCTTTTGGATTCCGCAAGCACCCAAATATATATTTCTTTTTTTTTATGGGAAAGTGAGGAACTGTATATTTGTACTCAAATGCTATGTATACTATGAAATACCGAGCATCTGCCGATTCCACACTAAGCGCCCACCCCTGAATGTTGTAACATCTAAAAAATAATGGACAGTGGAAATATAGATAACATTGATAGCATATCAAGTGCCCATCTCCCACTTTTTTGCGATGATCTCCGGATTTGTAGAGGGTGCCTGAGCGTTACTTTACGACATATTTTAGGGTTGTACAAATATTCTAAAATTCAGAATATTGAAGCAAATGACGCCATATTCTACTCGCACTTTGAATTGGTGAGGAGTATTCGGCAACTTTAAATATTTTCAAAGTATTTCTTCACCGCTATACACCGCCGCAACGCACCGGTGTATAGCGGTGAAGCGTGATGCATGCGTGGCGGAGCAGAGCATTGAAACTTTTGTGAGCACGATGGTGCGAAGCATGACGTGCTTGGTGCAGCACCTTTTGAAGATTGCTAGGATTCCTTGTTACCAGAAAGTTTGAGAACACTTGTTTGTAAAGATTGAGTCAAGGTGCCGGATAATGCATTAAAATCAAACGGAACAATTGGCGCCTGCATGTAACAGGCCAGCATTTCACCATATTCCTTTTCTCGCTTCAGGGGCAAGCCCAGATTACCCATATTTAACTGCTCAAATGAATAGGGTCCTCTGTGAGGGGATCCCCCCCTGACAGGGGGCGTGTTCCAAACCTTACTCGACTGGATCCCAGCTACTCCTGCGGGTCATATCACGTGACATTTCAAGCTGAGCAACGCTAAATGCAAAAAGGTTTTCGAACACCAAGGTATGAAAATGTTACTCTAAAGTGAGATTGGGTAAATTTCGGAACACGGCCAGGTTGATCACAACCGCTGGCCATTGCTGAATCAAAAACAGCTGGCATTGGCACGAGAGCGCTCGACACAGAATGCTCAGAGTGGTCTGTGTTAACCATTGCGTACAGCGTATATAAATTTTTTTTCTGCGTCTACCCTTCGCCGGAATATTCTGCAGGCTTGATTTGAAACGGATTGATACGGTATTCATGCCCATGCGACTCCAAGACACGTGGTGGTCAGCCCGAGCGGATGCTATGAAGCTCTGTTCGCTCAGGAAATTAGGGTCGCCTTGAGGGTCTGAAGGTTAGGAAGAACTAGCAGAGACATGGGTTATGGTTGAAGACTATGGGTATGACTGCAACAGTTGTAGCTTAGTTCATGAACAGGGTGTTGCAATGCTTCAATGCCATCAGAAGAACGCTACATAATCAGACGCTCACATTGAATGAAGCTGTAAACCTGACGAAATTATTGAGTGATTATGTATCCGGTCTAAGAGAAAGATTCAGTGAAATGAAACAGGCAGCGAAGGAAACATTGGGAACTACATACAAAGCAACAATCAAAAGAAAGCAAACCGATTGGCACAAATGGCAACCTTCACCCTCAAGATGCCTCACTGAACTTCCACTGTGATACCAATATTGGCATGATTGACAACCTTCTGCATTCACTTAAAACTCGTTTCCCTGCTTACAGCAAAGTCTGCCTACAGTTTACTTTTTATTGCTGACCACGGCACACTTTCGTTGAAACACTGGTGATTCCAGGCAATGGATAAATCTGGTCTGTCGGACGATTTCCCCGATGAACTGGAACAGTTTCTTTTATTTGCCAAAAAGGAAGGCTTCTGTAAGAAACATTCCAAAACTGTAGTCTGAGAAAAGCTTCGAGGCTCATTTCTAGGTGTTCATGTACCCATTTTAGATTTTTATTTTGTTATGGTTGCAAACTTCAGGGGTGAACACTCTCTCAGTAGGCCCAAATTGACATAACACAGACTTCGATCAATGATGGCCAATGACCGCCTCAGTGAATTGTCCTTGCGGAGTGTGCAGATGGGTAGTCTCCATTGGGTCAAAGTCAGAAAGTTTATAATCGCGATTTGAACAAAAGACCCCGGAAGATCCCGTGAAATGTAGACATGATATCAGCTTCCTTGTAAATTGTAAATAATGCTGAAGACTACGGTTGTGCAAATATTCATAACTTTTAAATATTGAATAGAATAATGCCGTATTCGATTCATACTTTGAATCGAATAGGATTATTCGGTAATTTTGAATATTTTCGAAGTCTGAAAATAGGTCTGCAAAATGTTGAGCCCCCCCCCCCCCCCCCCCCCCTGCAAAAATTAAGTATTTTGCCATAGTGCTGTAGTGTTAAAGTATGAAGCTTCATACAAGCATGTCGGGCGAAGCGGTGGAGCTTTGTGCGAGCGTGCAACTGCAAAGCAAAGAAACTTGGCATCCCCGACAGAGATCGAGGGCTACACAGTGGAGGCATACTTGGTTGATATGATAACCTTATGTTATATTGTCTAAAGGAAACTGGCTTTGTAGTATCACAAGCCGCCGTCCTGCCATTTTACGAAGTATCTCCTCACAACCTTTGAGCTTGTTCTCAACTGGTGTCAGCTGCTTGTGCAAGCTGATGAAGCATTTGGAGAAGATAACTATTTCGGTAGTTGGGATGATGACATGGCAAGCCCAGTTGAAAATGTAATGGGATATATTATTCCCTTGAATGTATTGCGAGACCAGGAATATATTTTTACGTGTATTTCGATGCTGAAATACAAGTACTGACCCAAAATCTGGTGTCCTGTATATTGTTACAAAGGGAATGGAAGACCTACATATCACACGTAATCTGGGCTCGTGTTGCTGTACCGGTTCCTTGACCACCGCTATGGTTCTCTCTAAGAGTAAACCGAGGCAGTTGTTTTCAGTCCCCAGATATCAAGTAGAGTCACTGCCCGCACTTTGATGGTCTCACACAGTTCATTCATGAGCGTGCATTGTTACCATTTGAGACAACACCATCAATTTTCTGGCGATGAAATGAACTTGCTAGCATTCATCTTGCCATTGCAGATTCTTCAAGTGCAAGTAGTCCCCCATAATGAGCTGAAGTAGGGTGGTAGATTGGGCTAGTTGGTAAGAGCGAAACTAATCATGATGGAAAACAACCTCTGCTACAAAACTAAGTGAAAAAAAAAAAAAAAAAAAATCTTTATTCATAAATTGGAGTTTAGCACTGCCACATTGTAAGGCTCTATCCCTGTGATTGCCAGCTGCCTGGTTGGCATGTGTGTTTGTGTTAATGTAATAAGACTAAAATGCTTCCTTCTCATAAAATAAACTACACTTGAAGGTCATCCGTTGTTTTGTCGTGTTAGTGCCTTTACTTCATCCTTGTGTCTGAGGCTGCTTTCCATTATTTTTATCCCATGGTAATCATTTTCAACTGACCCTGTGTGCCTTTCTGGCCACAGACAAGCCACCCCCACAACCAGTACCTTAAGAGTGCATATTTACTGTATTGTCGGAAGGGGTGTTTGGACAGGACATTTTCACCTGTGCAAATGCCAGCGAGCACCTTTCCCTGCAATACAGCGGTGTCTTTCGGTGAAGCAAACCTATGCTGATCTGCGAGAGTATAAGAGTGTGCTTCATTGCGAAGTCATTAAGCTCTCAATTTAACTTCAAGAAAAAATGGCAATATATATACTCAAATGATCAAGCTATCTACGTTGCTAAAATAATTTTAACTATGCTAAACGAATTTTTGTTTCGAAACCGGGGAACCGTCGCACGGTAACGAGAGTATGTTTACAAACGTCCCGGCGCCATGTTTAACGGTTCACCGTAAATTTTTTCCTTGCGTTCTAAGTCTTGATGACGCCTTTCCCCGCTGTTATCTTCGTCGTCGCACCTACAGCCCTCAGAGATGGGTAAGTAGACCCGTGTCCCGCGAATGCAGTAAGCATGTAACATCTACATGTGTGTTGGCGTTGTAAAAGAACATCTACACCGTCGTATGGAACTACTAGTTTCAAGAAGCCGAATTGGGCATTCCACGCGTACAGGCCTCGGAGCTTGTGCGAGGAACATGGTTATTCGAAACGTTAAATTAAAACTGAAGATAAAATATCTCTTACCTCAATTCGGCTACGTGAAATTGCTTCGCTTATCACGTTACGATATTGAGCTACTATCCGGTCGTAGCTACCAAGTGCGGGAGGTGCGCCGAGATTTTCTAACCGAGTTGGGCGCCTATTAGGACGCAGACGAGTTGGATATGATCACTGTTCTTTTTCAGTTACTTAGGTACGACGGGTGACAGGCGTTTAAGCGTTCCGACACGTTAATACCGGTGCTCAGGTTCCCGGTACCTACCGTGTTTTCAACCTGATTGACGCGTGAGACGTAGCAATACTTTTAACGCTGTGTCTAAAGCTACGTGTCGGACGTACCCGGAACGAGGAGTCTAAAGGTACATTGGACGTATCCGGAACGAGGACTCTAAAAGTACGTCGGGCGTATCCGGAACAAGGAGCCTAAAGGTGCATCGGACGTATCCGGACCCTGGAGCCTTAAGGCCCTTTCACAGTCTTGCAACCGAGTACGACCGAGAGAGACGAGATCTCTTAAAATTTCTTAGGACGAGAGAACACGCTGGCGCCATCTATGCGGTGTCCCTGGAACTGCATTTCACAATAGCGAAGGTTTTCCGGGATTTCCGAGGTAAAATGTGTGTAATACCTAAGAGAAAGGCTTGTTTATAGCGTTGACAAAAGTTTTTCCAGCCAAGAAAAAAAGGATAATCTGCGAGCGAAATAGAAAATATGCCGGACCGCCAAGCTTACACCGTTACCCAATAGATGACGCCAGTTTGGTTTCTCGTCGTAAGAGGTTTCAAGGAACTTGGTTCTAAGAGGTCGCAAGAGTGTGAATGGGCCTTCAAGATGCATGACGGACATGCGCGGAACCGGGAGATGCGTCGGACGTAGACGCGGTAGGGAAAGGTCGTATCACAGCGGGTCATCTGTCAATTTTCAATCCAGCTTTATTTCTCATTGCTACCGTAATTAGTTCATTCTATGCACTCCTTTCGTTTCACACCCGCGATGTTCAACGAGGGGGGGGTGCTTACTTTCGTGAAATGCTCCGAAATTACAACATTTGTGCAAGAAATATCAATTTATTATAGGAAATTCACAAGAAAAAAGTCACAGAACAAATAAAAATAACCCTGACGAGAATTAACCTGCTCGCCGTCAATTCTCACTGCGCACCACGGTCAACCAGTTGCTCTCAGTACGACTCGACGAGTCCTCGGTGGCCCCGTTCAGTTAGCTGCAAACGAACTCACGAATGTTCTTCTCAATTTCCAAATGTCGACTTTTGCATTGTTGCGCCGTCCTGAACACTTTTTACGGATCGCGACGCCCTTGAATACCTACACCTGCTGTCTTTTCCACCGTATCACACGGTATCGCGGACGCTGTGCAGTGCCGTGGTTACCGTTGTCTTTCGCATACCTGATCACCGTCCGCTCTAACTTCACTGTGTACAAAGTCCTCTTCGCACTCATGGTGGACAGCAAAGTTATGAACGCCTGAACATATGGGCTAAACCACGTAAACAAAAACAAAAACGAGGTGCGCTTGCAAGTCAGACGACGGAGTCGAACGAACGGCGACGAAACAAAAACAGAGCACACAACGCCTTACCTGTGCCTATATTCTAAAGCGCCTGCGCGGTAGTGCAAGTGCCGTTGTGTGCCGCCATCTACCAACTGGTGACGAAACCGAGTGCTGGGGACCAGAAGGTGGTGTGCTGCCGGCACGTAAAGGTGGGCACAAAACTAAAAGCGTGGATAAAACGAGCAAAGAAAAGGGGAAAGGAAACAAGCGACGTTTCAGACGCTCAGCCTTGATGGAGAGCAGACATCGCATGTCTCCGATCTCTAATTTCTTGTACGGAATTGGGGCGCTTACAATATGTCCGACGTATCTTTAGACTCGAACTTGCGGATACGTCTGACGTACCTTTAGACACAGCATACTTTTAATCCATTTGCAAGGCGATCAGGAAGCTTCAGTGCAACAGCTCCACGTTGGATGAGACCTCAGCGTGCTGCAAGTTGGTGAAAACGACCGTTTTTTTTTTTTTTTTTCGTTTGAAAGGCCTCCAGCGTCTGTGGGGTAACTGTCACAACATGTCGTCTGGGTTCAAACAAACCGTTGCTAGGGGCGTTGCTATAGACTAATGCATGCAGACTCCACATGAGGCTAAACTTTTGCTTACAAGTAAGTCAATAGTTTTTTTGTAAGCAATCTAGCTTCTTGATATCTAATTATGAAGATGTTCTCCTCGTCTCTGTGTCGTATTGCAACGAGGAAAGCCATTTCTGAAGTATTACACTCCGCTTTGATTTGGTAGCAGACGACACGATACATTTGCTGGCCAACCTCTGTTGCAGCGGGCATCTTCATTGAATTGCTTCTGTAAACCAGTGACAAAAACAAGTGCATCATCATGACCGTAAAAGCTTCAGCGATGTGCTTTTTTTTTTTTTTTTTTTTTTTTTTTTTTTTTATTGTGAAGAATATAGCTTTGTTCGGAGGGGCGAAAATGCCATAAAATCAACCCACGTCATGCAAATCAGTTACGACTACGACCCGAGGTGCATTACCGGCATAGTGCAGGCCAGCAATCTTACACCTTCGAGGGAAGTCGTTTATTATTATTATTTTTATTGAGACTTGTACTAAATTAAAAAAGCTAGTCCAAACAGAAGAACACATAAAGAGCACAATGAAAAAAAAAATCATTAAAGGTAGATATACAAGCATAAACAAAATAACCGGATAGCGCATGGACACAGGCATACATCTCAACGCCGTTTTACCATAACATTGTTAAGGCCCGTTCACACTCTTGCAACTTCTTAAAACTGGGTTTCTTGAATCCTATTACGAGATGACACACTGGCGCCATCTATTGGGTAGCAGTGTAAACTTGGCGGTCCGGCATATTTTCTATTTGTCGCACATTATCCCTTCTTTCTTGGCTTGAAAAACTTTTGTCAACGTTATAAACGAGCCTTTCTTATAGGTGTTACGCACATTTGACCTCGGAAATACCACAAAGCCTTCGCTCTTGTTAAATGCAGTTCCAAATTCGCCGCATAGATGGCGCCAGCATGTTCTCTTGTCCCAAGAAATTTTAAGAGGTTTTAACAAGTCTCGTCTTTCTCAGTTGTACTCGGTTGCAAGAGTGAACAGGCCTTAAGCTCCGTTCACAGTCTTGCAACCGAGGAAGACCGAGAGACCAGGCCGGTTTTTAAGCCTCTTGTGATCTCTTAGGACCGGATGCTTTGCAGCGGAGCTGGTCCTAAGAGATCGCAAGAGGCTTAAAAACCGGTCTGGTCTCTCTCGGTCGCAAGAGTGTGAACAGGCCTTTAAGACTACTGAAAGTTTGATCTGGATTTTACTCTCACTACTACTTGCATGCAACTACTTTATCAATATTATAGTAATAAGATATAAATATACCGCCATATTTTCAAACAATATGACCGAACAGATGATGGGTTTTACATGCTCTTGGTTGGTTTGGCCCTTTTTTTACATCGAGGCAACTTTCCACCAGTGCTACATGTACTCACCTTATGGTTTTTATCCAGTTCTCTCACGCTTTGGGGTATTGCGGGAATCTGAAGAAACTGCAAGAACCTTTCTTCATGGGACGGTTACAACCAGCTATGAAGCACTTTTACATAGCGCGAGTCCGCAAAAAAAAAAAAAAATATTTGGGATCTCAACCGGTTGCCTGAAGTGCTTTTCTCGCAGGTGCAATGCAATCTTTTAGCAGACGATCATCTCGATCGACGACCGGACTTTCAATAAACCATATTTTGCATCGCACCCCACTATGAATTCTTATAAGTGTCTGAAAGTCGTTATATTTCAAACAAATACAATATCAGAATATAGTCTTTATTCACACGATTCAATGATGGCGCCAGCTTGTGGCAGACGGCATACTTCTTGTATTCGTAGTCCGCTGCAGGCATCTTGAAGACCGGAAGTTGCAGTTGTAATTATTCCACAAACAAGCGATTATTTGCACACTTCTGTTTAAACATACAAGCTTGCTATATCTGTGATTTTAGAAGTTTAAATCCTACTCCTGATTTATGAACAGTCGGGTTTTCGTAGCGAAACCTAGCCACATGTATTTGTCAACATCGACCCTAGCAACGGTTTGTTTGGACTCATGACGTCACACTTACGGAGTCAATTGCTGGCGTCCGTAACCAATTGGCCCATTATTTATTACTTGTTCTACAAACCCAATTTTTTAATTGTATTTTACTCGCTCAATATTTATTTATCGTAAACATACCCAAATCGAGTGAAAATAAAGATGTGGTTTTTCCACTGGTCAAAATATGACTCATTAATTATTAAGATTGGTGATATGCGTTTGCAGTGAACACTTTTATGAACCTTTTACAAATAAAGGGTGGTCCAAGCCGCCAGGCTTGACCTAAAATGGACCGTAAAAATTAACGCCTGTACGTAGCAATCTAAACTTTTCGTCAAAGGTGTATTTCACAGGTCGGTTTTTTCTTGGAAAATTACAAAACGTGTTCTCTCGTCCCAACAAATTTTAAGAGGTTTTAACAAGTCTCGTCTTAGGACCAGCTCCACTGCAGCGCATCCGGTCCTAAGAGGTCCGAAAAGGCTAACAAACCAGTCTCGTCTCTTTCGGTTGTACTCGGTTGCAAGAGTGTGAACGGACCTTAACATGATTCTTTTGCCTAGACAAAAAAAAATATGAAAAAAAAATAAAGAAAGAAAAGGTGGTACTGAAAAGACAAGATATTAGTTCACATTTGAAGACGTGCCTCGATGAGGCAAGCAAGTTGTTTTATTCCTGTGCCCCATTTTGAGTTTAAAGTAAAATCTGTCACTGTGTTGATGCGTTACCATGCTGCCTCTCAAGATAGCAGAAACACTGCCACAGTTTGACTCAGTGAAACAGTTGTCCATCAAGGGTCACAGCACCCCATCACATAGCCATCCGCAACATCTCCCAAATTGTGACCATCACCGGCACAACTTTCATCAGTCTTCTGGCCCCCCCTTGCCATGTCTCTATGAACATAGCTCAAGACAAAGCATAGGTATTTTTTGTGGGACCCCATTACACACCTGACATTTTTTGCCGCAGAAGCGAAATGTCCCACACTTCAATGTCAACAGTAACATTGGTTCACCAAAATATAGACAGAATAAATATTGCATGTTCGTCTCCTGGACTTGTCCCTAGAAGTCCTCTGCGCCACACACTGACGACTAATCCCAGTGACTTAGCAGGCTTGCCTCTATTGCATAGCTAGTTCGGCAGATGAACCTGTCATGAATGTTGATCACCATGGCATGACAAAACCTTCCAATAAACTTCTTGCCCCACCAGCCTTACACTGTTCACTCGCCATGGAGATCTCCGAAATGAGGCACTAGTTCCATGCCACTAAATTGCACAGCCTCGCGGTGAGCAAATCACCCCGTAGCCTTGCTGACATCTCCAAGGCCACCGGTCTCGAGGTCCAGGTACCTGCACATAATCAATAATTGCTGTAGCAAAAGGTCACAGAATCCACCAGCAGATGCTACATTTTCTTGCAATGGTCAGTGAACTGAATTACACAGGACCTTGACCTTCCCATTCCAATGGCTCCACCTCTATTCAATCACATATACTTCACTGGGTCCAGTACAAATAGCTTTATTGTTTAATACAAAATCAAGGTAAGGTTTGTTGCAAGGGCAGCCAAATGAAAACCTAATAAAAATGTTTCTCTCGATTTCGACTCCAAAAACATTTTGTCCAGATGAGCAATCTTCATCACTTGTTACCTGCTGCTCACCTGTCATACTTTGGCATTTTCAACAGATTGAAGGTGCTTCCCTCCTTGAGGGTTAGTATTAACCTATGGTGAGTGTTCAGGGAAAAAAAGGCTCAGGTGGCAGGCACCAAAACGGCAACACCCCTGGGTGGCTTAAAAGGTTATTTCAAAACAATGTACTATAGGTAAAGTTCTAGGTTTTTGGTATGACGGCAAACACTGAAAAGTAACCCCTAAAAAGTGTTTCTCAAAATCGGTGGAAAAAAGCAAATAAGAAATTCAAGTTTTTTTTAACAAGAAAAACACCAGTTTTACAACAAACAACCTGTCTTGACATCTTCATTTCGTGTTCTCTTGAATACAGACTACACTGATCTGTTTGCAAGGCTGCTTCCTCCTTTGAAAAGTGTTTCTACATGTGCCATTTAGCACTCCATGGGTCTTATAGATATGCTGTCACTCCTATGACACAACCCCTGCATGCATTCCGGTCAACAGCAAAAATAGACAATGAATAACATCAAATTTGCAAGAAAAGAATAAACAGCAAACCCCCCCCCCCCCCCCCCCCTCTTTTTCGGATTTAAAGAACATGGAACTTGGCTTTAAAGAACATCACTTTAAAAGTTGCAGTTACCCAATAAAAAAGTAAGTGTTACAGTTACAAAGTACCGCTAATAAAGAGTAACGCGTTACAGTTCAAAGCTATTGGAAAAAGTAACAACTGACCGGTAATGCATTACTAGTAATCACACTCCATTTCGCATTAAGATGGAGCGCAGCTGATGCTAGAAGCCATCACGCCCGGCCAGAGTGTCACGTGACATTGCGCATTGCTGCGCCAAGCCGGAAGGTCGCCCAACACACTCTCAGCACAGAATTAGTTGTGCTGGCTCGTAGCATCTGCTGCAATCCACCTTAAAAGGCCCCTGAAAAGAAAAGAAAAAAGTTAGTTTTGAACAGCCTGGTTGGGACACGCATGTCAAAAGATTAGTTTATGCGAAAAAAATTCGTTTAGACCAATAATGACGGCACAAGACGCCATTTAGTCGGCAGTTACCTCCTTTCCACTTGTTTTCTCTTGGCATTTCGGGCACATGGAGTAGAAATGGACCGGCTTTGCCTTCACGACCGAGATGGTTATTCCGGAATGACCCGTGACTTCATGGGCTTTGCACACAAAATTTCAAATAAACTCCCGCCGTCAATATTGCTCTAGAAAATTTTTTTTTTTTTTTCGCATAAGATTTGATTTTTGACTTGCGTGTCCCAACCAGACTGTTTAAAAAAAACTTTTCTTTTCAGGGACCCTTTAAAGGGACACTGACAGGGTATTTATGCTCGCCGAGGTTGTTAGTTTTATGTGACATATGAGAGCCGAACTACCTAGAACAAAATTTGCAGCTCGAAATTCGGTTTCTTTCCGCCCGAAAACTGCCGATCGAGTCACGCTCACTCTCTTTTCCAAGGCAGTTTTCTAAGGTTTAGACACGACCATCAAATTTAATCAAAGTCGTGGGTCATTGAAGGCACACAGTGAATCCTAAAAGTATAAAAAAAATGAAACATTTTTTGTAACTCCCAAAAAGCTGCAAATATGTTGATTGAAAAAAATAATAAAAAAAAAGGTTGCACAGACAATTGGAAGCATTCTGTGCGTTCACTGCATAATTCTCAACATGGCGTCGTTTCACGTTTCGTGGGACTCGCGGATGACGGGCGTGGGACCTCTACTTCAGAACTGTCGTTCACGGTGTCGGTGCATTCTGTCTTCTCTGTAGCGAAATATTACTTAAATAGTATTCAAACGCCTGGCAAAAAATTAAAAAACAATTTGTGAGGGGGGGGGGGGGCAGTGTCCTTTTAAGGTAAACTTGAGTATGGCTACTGCCCATGACTAAGTAAGACAGTTAAAACAAATTCTGTAAAAAATTTTCGGAGCAGCTCAAGAGGAGAACATGTACATTTTGAAGCAGCTTAGGAGCAGAAAAGTCCACATTAAAGTAAAACATGTATCGCAACAAAAACTTATTATATAACAAAAAAAAAATTGAAAAAAAAAAAAAAAAAAAGTTTTGGAGGTATTTTGGTGCAGGTTCGGGCTGTTTTGGACAATTTAAGGGTGATTTTGGGATAAGATTGACCGAAGGATGGCTGGTCAACATTTTCAAGTCAATTGATATTTTTATATGTCATTGCCTAATGTCCGGTGTAAATAAACATGTTTATTTTTCATCAGAAAAAGAATCTGGGCGCACAAGAAATCTTAGATCACATAAAGGTAGACGGTCGCATTCACGCTCACTATTGGAGCAGGCATCTTTGAAATTAAATAACTAAAACAGTAACACCAGGAGAAGACTAATACTTTTTAGAATCAGAAACAAAGAAAATTATTTAGACATGGTGGGTGTAACCATTACAAATTATTTTGTTAAAGGGACACTCAAGTGGATTCTGATACCGTCTATTGTCGTAACTCAATCTATAAGCTCTAAGCATCCTAAAAAACCCAAAATTAAATTCAAGGCTGGCCGATTTCCCTATTGAAAGTCCAATCAAAGATTGTGCCACGCCCCTCTTTCTGTGCCATGGCGCAGAACACCAGGGGGTGCCACCATGCGCGCCTTCGAAAAGTCAGTCCGCCGGGAAACCGTCACTCGTGATTTACTGTCATGTGCCTTCCCCTGCTGCCTTCCTGTCTGGTGGCACCACAATGCAGAAAGAGAGGCGCGGAAAAATCTTTGATTGTACTTTTACTAGGGAAATCGGCTGCTCTTGAATGTGGTTTCAGGTTTTTTTAGGATGCTTAGAGCCTATATATTGAGTTACAACAATAAATAGACACGGCTGCTATGGTAACTGCACTGTATTTTACGGAATACATGTTTTGAAGCTCAGCGTCTAAATGGAGTTCCACAGCACTCTATGGAGCACACAGTTCGTAAACGAAAATCTAGATGGCACTTCGAATTTGGTTTTCACACTAAAACCTAGAAGGTGAGCAGCGAGTTGCGTGCCTGTGACACGAAGACATCAATACTGTGAACGCTGCTCTTCTGAAGCTTGATGGTCACCGTGCACGGCTCACTTTTTAGAGCACTAATGGCCAGGCAAAGCGCAAACACAATATCTTCATCACCCTCTAAAATATGTTGCCACAAACAGTGATGTGGTTGGTGTCTAAAACGCGCTCACACACCACAAAGCTTCGGAAGTTGGGGTTTCTGCAACTTTTAAATATCAGTATGCTCGTTTTTCTACCACGCATCAATATCTCCGTCACCTGTAATATGATCCTGCCCTAACTGCTTCGCATTTGTACACAAATGAGTCATTTTTAGCGCAGTGACAAGCGTGAACAAGCAGGTGCATGTGAAATCCTGGAGAATCTATCTTCGTCTCTTCTGCCATCTTGGAAGTACCGCCTTGCCACGTATGGGGCGTTGGAGTTGCAAATACGGGATATTAAGCAATGACAGAAAAATATCAATTGAATTGAAATTGTCGACCAGCCACCCCTTGATCTATCTTATTTGAAATCACCCTTAATGTTTTTGGCACAATTCAGCAACAGCCAATATGTTTTAGTTTTGTAGAAATCTTCATCACATAAATTACAAATTGGCAGAGTGTATACACCGACGTGCGGCGTGCTTTGTTTATCAACACAACGGCAAACTCGCGCATGCGCAGAAGGTATGTGGACAGAAGCGGACGACCTCTGTGTTTTTGCCATTGCAGTATGTGGTCTACATTTGTTGGTGAGGCTGCACAAGGTGCCTGAACTTCATTTGTTCTTGCATTTTCTGCCAACGAACCTCGTATGTGATGCTAGACTATTTGGGCTAGCTACCGGACTTTGAACGGCAGTGGTACAGACAAACTGCATTGATGGCATTGCACAGACAAACTGCGTTGATAGCGTTGCCTTTGACAATTCTAATGGGCACTTTGACAAAAAGTTGGTGTGCCACTAAAGTCAATGGCTTATGTCGTCATTTATGTGGCGCCTTCAACAAGCTAGTACACAGCTGGCATGATTCAGTCATACAAGTCTCTTGATCTGTAAAAATACAGCACGAGTATAAATGCGCATAACCCTTTGAAAGAACCGCATAAATTGCTACCTTGACCTATCGTGCTACGATTTACTACAGAAGTGATCTAGATGGTGCAGCTCAACCTAAAAGTTTGAGCCCCCCCACAGCTAAGGAAACAACACTTTTTATGGGTGATTGCCCACTCCTTTTGGTGCAATATCATCAAACAGCCTTTTGGGCCACCGTGGCATTTATTACGACTGAAAAAATGAGGAAATGGGAAGGAAGTAAACTTGGCTTATGTATTATCTGTCACCCTTTGCCAAAATAGACAGTGGCCTAAAATGTAATTTGGTTTTCACACGTAAACTACAGAAAAAAAAAATTTTTTTCTCTTTTATTTTTTTTTACTAAAGTGAGCTCTGTTCAATAATATAGCTAGAAATGGCCAATTTTATTGAAAAAAAAAAAAAAAAAGGTTTATGTGCAGGCAAGCTGACGGTTGACACTGTGGTCAAAAAAGACTGGACTGTGGTCAAAAAAGGGGGAAAAAAATTATAAGAGATAGAAAAAAAGGGACAGACAATGTCACAATTATATTCCACCTGTGTGCTAAATTACATTGGTCCGAGCTGTGCACATTATTAGTTTGTACAAATATCACCAATGACGAGTCACATTCGTCCACCCTCATGCTGTGCTGCTCTCTGCGTCAAAGACAAGTTACGTTCAAAAATTGGTTTCGGTTTCTATTTTCAACCTAAAAAGGTGCTAGAAAAAAAAAAAAAGCGTTTTGCACTTTTGCAATGTGTTTAGCCTGACAGCAGTTGTTGGCCTGGCAACGTGAATTTAAAATGGCGACACGCATGAGGAATGCTAATGGCGGTGATGGTTCCCAGAAAAAGAGCTGTTCCTAGGAGCAGTTCGGACGGCAGCGATGCTGAAGATCCCGAATTTGTCTTCAGAGTGAGTCTCACATTGCCTGTGAAGACAAGACGGCCTCAGACGACGACGAGAGTGACCATGAGAACGTGCTTCTGAAGACTTCAGATAAAGTAGGTCGACTCCTTTCACAAGAGGTAGAAAAAGTTTGCGGGAAAATGCATAGGAATCCTGCCACTGAATGTCAATATGGTAGTGTTTATAATATTCCTTTGGCACCTGGGTTTTCATACATAGTTTAAACTGGATGTTATGTTAATGAGCAAATCATAGAGCACAAAAGGTGTGTTCTGCAATCCCCAAATTCAGAAACTGTAGTACATTTATAAGTTTGCAACAGTTGTCATCCGAATTGGATGGCCACTACGGTGATAAGCCGAGCGAGATCAGTTCAAACGCGCGGTAGAAGAAACTCTTAGTATTGGTTCTGCTGGTAATTGCGCAAGTGTCTCGTCTATGGTGATTCACAAGCAAAGACAGACTTTTTGACCAATGCAATTTTTTTTTTTTGTCAGTTGCTTGACCTTGGCACGTATGGAAGCGTCGAGTGCATTTCTTTTGTTTGCTCTGGTCTGGGTGTGTGACTTGGTGTGAGGGTTCTTGGCGTTGACTGTGGTGTACCGTTATAAAAGGGTGTGGTTTTGGAATAAACCTTCAGCTGTGTTCGAGACGGTGTGTGTGTGTGTCATCCTTTTTTTCGTGTCCTTTTTCCTTCTGGTGTTTCAGTTTTTCGTCTGCAATTCACCAGCTTGCTTGTACTTTTACTCTCCTCTGAGTTATCGCTTTTTAAAATGCTGGCAATTGAATCTCACCTAGCCCGTTACAAACTATCCCGTGCACACAGGGATGACTTACATGATTATGCTTCCTGTAGCAGATCCTCATGCTTGTGGTCGCCAGTGGTCACTCCCTCTTGGCTCACAAAACAATGAAACAGTGATTATAGGCACTTATTAGCAAGAAAACGATTATATCCTAAAGCATATAAGTCACATACTAAAATAATTTGGTATGTCGCGGGAACTGCAACTTTCACATTCCCGTGCAGCAGTATGCAAAATAAAAAATAAGCATGTAACAGGCAACTTGAGGTATTATGGTTACTCATTAACTTAGACGTAACCTGTCTGCATAAATTTGAAATTAAATTGGCAAGCTCTGGCCATTAAAACTTTTCCAATTAAGACCAGCTGATAACATAAGCCACCTGTTGGAGAATGGCGAGCTCGAGCACCTCTTGACATTCTCCAAAGCGGAAAAAGCTGCACATTCTCGTGCAGTAATACTATCTAAAAAAAAGAGTGCCGGTTTCATGGAGGGGCACGCTTATAAACAAGCATTTCGAGGCACTATGGTTGCCCGTTAATTTAGAGACAACCGTTCCGTATCAACTGAAATAAAATTGCCAATCCCTGGTTGTTAAAAAAGTGTTACGATTAAGGTCAGCATATAATGCCTCGCCTAACGTAACCTGTTGGAGGATGGTAAGAGATGCCCCTCTTGCCTTTAGCTCGAGCCTCTCGTGACATTCTCCAAAGTGGAAAGAAATCCAAGCTGTCCAACACGCCATTCCTTTTTGCAAGAAGAATACTGCCCCTTTTTTGTAGTCCAATTGTCACGACTACTGATTTGCAAAGTAGTCATGCTCCTTGAGGGCCAGCACAGACATGCTCGGAACATCCACATGGAGCTGAGCGGATGCTGCTCCTTCTGTAGGAACTCACCTGGCTACAAGGCCCTGCATGATGTGCTGCTGCTCCAAGCTGGTGGGAGGTTTGCCATGCATGGGACCAGAACCAGGGCGTTTTTTGGGGGGGAAAGTACCGTGGTTGTTTTTCCATCTTTTTGTTGTGAGGGATTACCCTAGGTTTTGGAGAAGTCTCATCTGGAACAGAGTCAAGTACTTCTTGGGCCTTGGTACGGTATTTCAACACCAGGGAGCTTGAAGAGCTTGTCAATTTCTTCCTGGAGAGGGACTTGTTCAGTCCACTTATTGTTAAACATATGTTGTCCTCTGAATTTGGTTGAGTCTTCTCCATCCCTACCTCAATACCCTGCCGAATGTCATCCAAGAGGGACTGTGGCTCATCATCTAACGTAAAGCCTGTTGCTTCAAGTGTTGTTGATGGCATTTCTACACCTGGCTCAGTGTCGGCCTCCTCCACGGTCGTCACATGAATCCCCAGGTAAGCTACTGCGTGAATATGCTTGCACATTGATGATGAAATCAGGCTGTCATTGCAAGTGCACTTGTAACTGTCGATAAAGATATCACAGTCCCTGCAACGAAGCACACAACTCTGGCGGGGGTCGCCCTTCTCAACATGGTAGCTTCTCTCTGTCTGGGACTGAGACTTTACAAGTCAGCCATTGCCATTTTGCAGCTGTTCTACATCTGATGCTGGAATTTTCATCCCCTCCTGGTGCCTCCGAAAAAGGGCTGCATCATGCCGATTCGTTTTTCCTTTTACGAGCGACTTGGGACGCTTGTAGAGCCGGTCACGGCTCAGTTCGAAGAGGATCATCAACAGCTTGTCAAGCCTCTGGTTGTGAGTTCCATGCATAAGCGTGACTTCAGGTCCTTGTACATTGCCTCCAAGTGGTTGGTAGTATTAAAAGGAATGCCCTTTCTGAAGCAGAGCGCCCACTGTTAGGCTCTGCCACCATGGTAGTGCCCAAAGTACTGAAGAAACTCCTGTACTTGTTGAATTAGTTTTGGATCAGCCTCTTCACTTAGTTTCTGACACGGGAAGCCTGTCGGAGGTCACGGGAAGCCTGTCGGAGGTCGTTGGAATTGATCCTCATCTTTGCAATTTCTCAGCGCCCACAACTCGTCGCAAAGACGGTCACGGGTTTGCTTATATCTTGGACTGACTGCAACTTCAGAGCCCAGTCGTGGCTTACATGCCACGAGCAGAGCATCCAATGTTGGGCACAGCCCATCACTTCCTCCCATGCATTACCTTTATGGCCTTAAGGAGTGTTTCATAGCCTTGGTGTCTAGTTACTTTGAGATCAAATATGTGCATGGCATGCCTGACTGATCTTCTGCAGCTGTCATGAGTCTTCAGTTGCAGATTGTGGCCATTTATATTATGAGTGTAGTGAATGCACAGAAACTTGGGGCCAAGCTTTGTGAGGCGTTCTTTCTGAGGGACAGTCATCAGGGCAAGCTCAAAGCTCTTTTTGTTTTCCTTCCTCCATGTCAGTACAGGACTGGGGAATCTGACTTTGTTCAGTGCCGTAGCTCTTTCGTCAGAATTTCATGCTCGGCGGAGATGTTGCCAATGTCTTTCATTGAGAGCAAATGTAGCCTGCCCATCTCACTGCCAGCAGAAGAATGTGCGTCTACCAGATCTTTACGGGCGGGGATGCCTTGCTTTAGTTTATCAGCTAAAGCCTCCTTCTCAGTCGTAAAGAGGCGCTGGTGCTTCAGTTCCTTCGGGTGGCCGTAGTGTTCTGCCTGGTACTCTACTGTCACCTTGCCATCTTTCTCTGTAGCTTGAATTGTGGCTAAGCATTGCACATTAGTCTTACAAGTGCCCTGGGTTCTCAGTTGTCATTTACCTCTTGCTCTGAAATGATCCAGAGCGGTGGCAGTAGTAATACCTTTTCAGGACACCCTCATCTCGTCCCTTGGGTCCGTCGTGGAGAATGAAGCGAACATGCTCTCTGCCATCCTTAGCCTCCCTCCAGTCGCTGAATTCTGGCAGGCAGAGAAGAAAGAAAGCTTAAAATGAAATGGCCTGAATTAAGAGTGGTATGTCAGTCACATCAAAACATCTTCATGTTTGTTTCACTAAATGTACATCCCAATCAGACTTTTAGCTGTAGCATGCAGTCCATGGTTTTTTTGTGCTCCCAATGCCCACATAGTAGGTGCACTCCTAAACACTACGGTCTGCAAGAACAGGTTCACTGCACCCCACATGTGTAGTGTTTGCAAGTGCACCTGCTATGTGAGTGACGGGAGGACAAAAAAAAAAAAAAAAACGCAAACCAAAATATGTTTTGCATATTCATAAGTTCAATGCAAGTGCACACTACAATGGAGAGGAAGCACAAGTTTCTTTGGCTCCATGTCAACCGCGCATCTTTCACAGAACATTTTAAATTTACGGTTAACCAAACACTAAGAATTTTATTCGCGAATCGATTCATCCGAGAGCTTACTATTTTATTTGTATTCCGATATTAAAGTATTCATACACCCCTAGAAAAGAGTCAAGTCTCATTATAGTGGCAGTCACAAGAGCAGCTGAAAAACCCCAGTGTGTTGGTACCATGTAAACTGTAGACGTGAGATATATGCTTACCATAAAATTCTGAGAGATGCCCCAGCCTCGAAAGGTAAGCCACCCCAGTTTTTGGCTTCATTTGCTTTTTTTTCCTTTTAGTTAACTATTGGGGAGATAACGTGTCTAGTTATTGTGTCGAGTTAGCTATGGCAAGATGTAATGAACCATTGCCGACTGGCAAGTAGAGCCATTATTGCTTCACACTGCAAGTGAGCCCACTCCTTAATTTGAGCCATTTTTTTATTGATTTTAGGTGGGCTATCTCTCGGGATATTAGAGTAACACTATGACCCCTCTGCTTCACTCCCCAGGTAGCCATACTCCCATCATACATACCTGTGGCAACGGCCAAAGCCACTACAATCAGGTGTGCTAGGTTTGTGCTTAAGCTTATGCGCTTAAGGTTATGTGCTTAAGCTTACACTGAGCAGCCGAGCAGATAGAGCTCCGCGGCTCGTGCGCATGAACTCGTGCCTTGCGCACGTGGCTAGAACGTACCCGGCTCTGAGCCGATCGTCATATTAAACCTCTTCTTCTACCTTGCTATCGTGTCACCTTTCCTGGCGCAACTTGCAACATGGTGTCAGAAGTGGGTTGCGGAAGTCGTTGAGAGCGGAGATGCTCAAGAGCCACGTATAGAATGTGAAGGCAATCTTCATTCACAGACGAGAAGTGGCCGATGCATCAAGGCTCCCCTGAGACTTTGACTCTTCTGTATGGGGGAGATGTTGGCTACACTGAGCAGCCGAGCAGATAGAGCTCCGCGGCTCGTGCACATGAAATCATGCCTTGCGACCGTGGCTAGAACGTACCTGGCTCTGAGCCGATCGCCATATTAAACCTCTTGTTCTACCTTGCTATCGTGTCACCGTTCCCTGGTGCAACTTGCAACACGACTTGCAACACTATCCACAAGCTTTAGCGTCAATGCACGAGAACAAGTGTTTGCTCGAGGAATAAAAATTGACATTCTATTTTATCTTAAAAAGGGCTCGGACATTCATTCAACTCTTTCTCGACCAAACGTAACGAGGAAGTATGTTACCGCACAAACAATTCAGTGCTAAATGAATTGCAAGTGGTAAAATACTCCTTCAGGACGTTATAAGGTATATACACTGGAAGTATGGCTATTCCCATGCACAGGTCTGCTTTAGGAGGCGATCCTGTTGATGTCCTGATGTGAAAGTCATGCTTGTAAAGTAACATGGCTTAAAGAAAGCTGAAGTGGTTCCTAAAAATATAGTTGGAGGTCAATTCTTGCCTGGTTTTACCCCATGAATCCAAATATGACAATTATTTGGTGCAAAATTGTTGGCAAACGCAAGATATCCATGTTTCACATTCACCGTTTATGACGTCAAATATGGGTTTTCGGCTACACAGCGCATGCCACTCCATAAAGGGTCCCTTTCATTTCATCGAAACTCGCTTCGTAAAATTATGTTTCATGGACAACTTTTCATGAACACACGTTTCGTCAACACAACCGTTTCATTGATGCTTGTTATGCGAATTGCACGCTGTAGGGACATTTCGTCTTGCGTGTATCACTGGGGTATGCATTAACCCACCCACCCGCCTGCCTGCCTGCGTTCACGCCGCTTCGCGGCGGCTCATTACAAAAATGTTAACCCACCTTACCGACACTGCATGAGACTGTCGCAGTGACAGTCTCATGCAGCTTATTACAGAAAAAAAGGTAATCTGAGCTGTCGATGAAACGTCATGCAATGAACTGATTGCCACTTCTCCAGGAGTACTCTGAGTTCCATAGCTTTGATCAGTGCAGTTGGTGCACAAGCTTTTTGAGGACCGTGCACCTGCAGAACAAAAGAGCTCTGTATACGACGTCACAAACTACCACTTTGAAAGCACATTTCAGAGGGGAACGAAAGAATAAACTCGTACCGCACAGCAAGTTTTAAAGGGATACTTCAACGAAATTTGAAATATTCCCGTCGTGTTCAAAAATAGGTTGAATATGATCCACAATATCCGTAAATGACAATCGCACGTTTGTATTTTGAGCCTGGTGGCTATATTTTTCGTTATAAACGGCCCACTCTGGCAAGCGCTCGGAGAAGGCCCAGCGGAGACCACGTGACATCCAACGCAATCGTGACGTAGGTCGTCTCAAGACGATCAAAGCTACGGCGAGACTGACGTCGAGAGGATGGCCTAGTCGTTCCAGCCACCGAAGCGGCTGCTTTTGTAGGAATTTTGAGTGACGGGTTAATCTTCTGTAATCTTGTAGGGGGACAATAGCGACTTCTGCGACACACAAAAGGCATTCTCGGGAAGAGGGGAGTTCCTCCTGCCCCTCTTCTCTCGTCGTGGCCGGAAGCAAGACGACCTCCGTCACTAGCTGTCAAGGTTCCTAGACGGGCATTACAAGCGAGGCGTTAGCGACATCCACCAGGTGCTCTTTGCTAATTGTTTAATTTGTTTTAAAATTCATTTTCGAGACTTTTTTAACAAGATATTGGTATGTTCTATGTGATACTGCTCTTTTGAACACATATAGACCAAAAAAATGAGCGCCGAAATTTCGTTGTAGTATCCCTTTAAGCATCTCGAAAACAATTTGCACAAAAGACGAGAGAGGGACAGGACAAGTGGCACTATCGAAAAGAATGTGTCACTCTGAGATTCAAAGAAAGGCAGTGTTGCATTTTGATGCTCTAGAAAGATGAACAACCCTCTAGAAGAGAAAAGGAAAGAAAAAAAAAATTAACAAACCGACTTTCTTCTCGTAATTCTCTTAGCACGCATTAAACAGTCAGTCAATACTAGATGGTAACGCTTGTTGCCATTTCTGTTCTTATCCTCTTCTTTTGCAATGTTTTCGAGATGACCAAACTGGCCCAACAATACACTTTTAATTAATTTCCGATACGACAACATATGCTGGGATTTCATGTGGCAGCTCGTGCTATTAGAGGACCAGTGTATTCCCTTTGTGCAATCGCAATAGTCACCATTGGTGCGGATGCAAATTTGTGGTAATGAATTGTCGTCTCTTTTCAGATTTTTTAGTCTTTAAACGAGAGCTTGAATTATATCTTTTCTGCTCTAGGCCCAAACCGTATTTTTGTAACAGTGGTAGGCATTGTTATTGATTTTTCTTCTGTACAAAAGGTAGAAAACCAAGCGAGCGCACTTACCTTTCAACAAATTGAACTTTAACTTGTCACGCCTCGCGACGATCCCGTGTTTCGCTTCAAAGTGGCGCAGGAAGTCCCCAATGGAATGCAAAAGCTGTTGGACACAGATCGCATGCAAGGCGGCAGCGGACAGTGTGATCCAGCTCGTGTCAGCGTCCCCGTGAACCTCCTTTAGGTAGATTTTCTTGAAGCACATGTCACAAATCATGCACTTGTACTTATGCCGTGTACTAGTCGCCGTTGTCACAGTGCGACGATGTTTCTTCGCCGTCCACAGAGGTGAGTGCGCGTCGTCGGCTTTGGGAGGGTCGTCTTCCGAGCACCGCTTTGCGAGCTCGTCGGGTCGCTGGGATTGCGAGGCCACGCAGTGCTACTCCGTCCGTTTTGCCATTACTCCCGTTGAAACGGTTCAAACCTGTGGTTCAAACGGCTCAAACACGCCGCTCCGGCAACCTGAGCACCCGAGAAAGTTGAAAACAGCGAGGCCAGGGTGGCGCCAGTGGGCAAGTCAATCATGATATAGGATAGTCGAGAAATAAACCAGTTAGCTGAGTTTGAGACGTCCCTTTTTGTGTCTGATCCTTCTACTAAAAAGTTTCCAATTTCTTCGACCACAGTCTCAGGTGTTATATGACATGATTATCATCATCATCACTACCATCCGAACGGATTCCCTACGAGCGGTTTTCCCTACGCTGGCGTTGTCCCCAGATCTAGGCACGGGCAGATCTCTGGATAGGCGCTCGCAACAGCAAGGAACTGCAGTTCCTTGTCTGCAAAAGGGCCGGCTCTCGGCGTCGTCTGCTCGTTCGTTGGCGGCAGTTGGCGTCGCGACGGCTTGCGCCATCTCTCGTCTCCCGTGCGAAACGGCGCCGTGTTGTTTGCAGACCGGTGGCGTCGCTGCGTTTACATAGGAGCTAAGCCTTTTTCTTTCTTTACTTTTTCCTCGGGTAAGTTCGCTCTTCGCAAATTTTACAAAAAAAAAAAAATGCACCATCTGTGGACAACGTTGCACAAAGTCGTAGCGTGATAGGTTAAGAAACCGAATTTTCCGGTCAATTTAAAGAGCCTGGCGTCTCCTTGTTTCACCCTGTACTATTCATACAGACCCCGTGTTGCCTTTGTAATATTTCTTGCAGATGGATGTTGCCACGCGCGTCGCCAAGCGAGCGCGTGCGTGGCCGAACGGCCATCTTTTTTTCTTTTTTTTTTACCCAAGTCGTGAACGGTGCTGGCTACATTCCGGTGACGGCTCCAGCGATCGGAATGGAAGAAACAAACGAGAAGAACCTCCAGACGCGCCGAACGACTCGCGCGCGCATACGCAGTGGCGTCGGTGATGCGTTCAAGGACGAACCGTTCTTGTGGAAACGACTTGCTAAAACTCATCGCTCTGATGGTAAACCCCCACGTGTTGCCTTCTCTTCCGTGCTTTAGCCCGGCGCCGACAGCCTTCACATTCGGCCATGTGCAAAGAACGCTGAGACCTTCCTATACACCAGTGGTCTCAAACTCATTTGAGCGTGGGGGCCAGATAACCGACAGTGGGAAGTACGAGGGCCAACATTAGACCGGGAGGAGGAAAGAGGGGGCGGGGCGTCGTGAAGGCGTCCGTGGTGTGCCACTTCATTAAGGTAGCAATTTGGGCCAGTTGGTTTATGATCACCTAAAGAAGCGCAAAAAATACAAGGACAAGGAAGTAGACAGACAAGAGCGCTTGTCTGCCCACTTCCCTGCGGTACGCCTTGCTGTGCATTTCTAAAAGAACAGCGATGACCATCGATAACAACGCAGTGCTTCCTATATTGTAATTATGATTTCAGTAAAACAAGTGGCACACCTAAAGAAGCGCAGAAAAAAAAATACAAGGACAAGGAAGTAGACATACAAGCGCTCTTGTCTGTCTACTTCCTTGTCCTTGTATTTTTTTTTTTTTTGCGCTTCTTTAGGTGTGCCACTTGTTTTACTGAAATCATAATTACAACATAGGAAGCACTGCGTTGTTATCGATGGTCATTGCTCTTCTTTTAGAAATGTACAGCAAGGCGTACCGCAGGAAAGTGTATTAGGACCTCTTTTGTTTAATGTCTTCATCAATGATATTGTAAATATTGACAATGAAGCGCAGTTTATTATTCATGCAGACGACACATGCCTGTTTCTTTCTGGTGATGATGCTAATGTAGTACTATGCAAAGCAGACTCTGTTCTAAAAAGAGTTTTCTAAGTGGCCCGAAGTAAATCGGCTCAACGTAAACGCAAAAGTTAACGAAGGCTATTTTATTTAGGGCTACCAATAAACCAATCGTGGTTAATCACACAGTCCAACTTGACACTTCGGAAATTGAACGAGTAAATAAACATAAAACTTTAGGTGTATTTTTTTCGAAGCACTTGTCGTTATTGTCACTCGTTGTCGGAATGTTTTACCCCCCAACATTAAGCTACAAATTTGCCATGCTCTATTTCACTCTCATTTAAACTATTGTCATCTTGTGTGTGCTACAACGACAAAAACAGATCTTCAAAATGTATTACTATTGAAAAAAAAAAAAAAAATAGCACGCTATATCGCGGATTTTTTATATACGGACCGCAAAGAACCTTTGTTTACAAAATTTAGAATACTTCCAGTAGTGAGCATGTACGAATACCGTTGACTTAGTGGGATTTGTTTTTCCTCCGAGGTATTCGTACATTTTTTGTACATATGATTTCAAGACTCAAAATGAATGAAAGTAATGTTAACACACGCCGTACATAGACATATGTGCTTCCTCAATCTCGTACAAACTACAACTTTCAGTCACTACAATATAATGTACCATGCTCATTAAAAAAGTATATCACAAACAACATACACATATACACGCTAAATAAAAAAGACCTCCGCTTGTACTGTGTGTAGCTTCGCGTAGTGGGATTTTGAATTATATGTTTTTGTGGTATTTTTTTATATTTTTATGTAGCGTGTATTTTTGAGCGTCGAAGTTGCTGCCAATGTAAAGGGATTCCACACCCAGGCAAGCTGTTTTTAACAGCTTTCTGTCTGGCGATCCCTCCAGTTTTCTAGATAATAAAGATTTGATTTGATTTGATATTGAGTGCATCGCCCTTTAAGCAACTTAAAATGGCAGTCCAAAACCTCTTTGGTGCATCTTTGACGAATCCTTACACGAATGAGTAAAAAAACCTATCTAAAGAACATTTTAGGAGTTCTAGAAACAAAGTCAAAACACTAGGGTCTGGCTCTTAGTTCAAAGAAACATGTCAAAACCCTCTTTAGTGCACGTCCTAATAATCTTAGCATGGCAAAGGCCAAAAACCTTTTTAGTGTATCTTTCAAGAGTCCTTACAACACGTAAAGTCAAAATTCTCTCTAGAGAACCATTTAAGAGTCCTAAAAGACAAAGCCAAAACCCCTTTGAGTGTACCTAGCTCTCCCAGAAAGATGTCAGAACTCTCTTGAACTCTCCTAAACATCTTTAAATGAAAAAGTCCAAATCCACTTTAGTGCGCCTTTCAAGAGTCCTCCAACAAAGTAAAAAAAAAAAACTTCTTTAGTGACCCTCAACGTTACTAAAACACTCAGCTGGAAAATTCACTCTTGAGACTTGGACCGCTGGCGTCCACAGAGACCAAGCTAAATACGATAACAGCGCCACCCTTTAACGCCGAGTCAAAACAGGAAAGTTGCTTTATATAGCTACTGCGAGATGGCCCTGCGAGATGGCGCCACCGACCCATGCCCGACTCGACCTGAACCAATATGTGCAGCCCATAGAGTTATTATAATGTACGCTAGAGGTTCAAGTGGCGCTAGTGTGCTGACGCAAATTGAAGCAGACAGCAACCAGTCGAAAATTGACTTCCGGTAATGCATTTCTATGGGAAAAAGTGAGTGCATTTTCTGCCTGCGCTCGATCATAAGAGCAAATAACCCAAACAATTCGTACGTACTAGGTAGTTTGGAACATTTCTCAGTCAGGCCAACGAAAGAATTGGTCAGTTACGGCGTTTTTCTTTCGAATTCATCGCATTAAGAACGGTGCTAAAACGGCTTCGTACGTGTATTTATGTGCACTGTCGGACACTGTTAGCGCGAACGCGGCGTCGGCGATTTCCAGCATGGGGGATATACATGCCAAACGAACGAAGCACATCTGGAAAATCAAGAACGGCGGCAAGAACTGCGCAGTAACACCGGATCAGTAACTCGCAGTGCGTGTACGATCAAAATAAATTGAAGGCCACGTAATCTATTCCGATTTTAAATAAGTAAGTACCGCTTTATTCTTTCTGCCCTGAGCGAAGCTGCTTGTTCTACGTTCAAAATATCACCCGCGCGCTCGATATCTTTGAGAACAAGTGCGCGATAAAAGCTGCCCGGCAGAGAAAACAATACGAAGAGACACCTTTCATAGCCCACGGACTTTATTATCTACGTTTTGAAGGTTTTTATCCCCTCATGCACGACGGGATCATTCTCATATAGTGACAGGACTGGCATATTGTCAATATACAATCGTCACCGGAATGCTGGCGAGCCTTGAACCCACTCCATATTCGTTTCGATTGTAATTTTGCTTTGAATCGTCTCTTGTTTTTACACACCTGCTGCGGAACACACGTTCGGGACTGAAATGTAGCGAAGTTCAATATCGTTCACTGATGAAGAAAAATGCGCTAACTAAAGCAATTACACTTATACAGTGTTAATCAAGGTACATGCTATTTGGTACGACCCAAATAACCGAAGTGTTCAGTGTTATTTTCCGGCGAAGAGACAAAATGCACGCGCGTTTTCCCATAAGAATGAACAGGAGCACCGCAAAAGTAGACTGGTTGCTGTCTGCTTCAATTTGCGTCACGGAAGTCGCATAGACACTAGCGCCAGTTGAACCTCTAGCGTACATTATAATAACTCTATGGTGCAGCCGTGCGGTTACCGGAGTGGACGCTGCGGGAGAAACGGCGGCGTTGCGATCGCCATTAGCTCGGTTCTCGAGTACGGATCGGAGCCACTCTCTCAAAGCAGGCTCTATGGCAGTTTCCCAACTGAGTAGTTCTAGTAACGTTGGTGACCCTTTTCATGAAACCATAAAGAGCCTATTTAAAACACCTTTGACACCTCACCGCCTGACGTAAAACCTGCCAAGGGAGCAAACCTTGTCCGATGAGCACGATGCCCGTGACAATGATAATGACCAGTGCCGCCAGCTTGGCAAAGGTGAAGATGCCCTGCACCTTCATGGCCAGCTTCACGCTGTGGCAGTTCACGAAGGTCAGGAAACCTGCAGTCGACAAAGATATCTGAATGAGGGAAAAAAGTTCCACGAAACGGGCAGTGGCGGTAACGGTACACAACTCACAAGTAGCGATACGTTCTCCCTAATGCGTGAAGCATTACCTATTGTAATAAGGTTGAGAGCTGGGCTAGTTGGTAGTTGTTAAACATGACGAGATAAAACAGCGCAAAGAGGTACAAAAGGAAGAGGCAAACCGGACAGGACAGCGCTCTGTCCTGTCCGGTTTGTCTCTTTCTTTTGTACTTTCTGCGCTTTCAATTCATGGTGTTTAATTACCGTTCGTATTTGTGAGATGGGTAATCCTGTGCTCGCTACACTTTTCCCCTTGTAGTGAGTAACGGCAATACTTTTCAAACACCAAAATCGTAGAGCCGAATCTTTGGCGTCCCATTTTTTTTTTTTTTTTTTTTCAAAAGAAAAAAAAAAAAAAAAAGGTGCAACGCAATACAAAACAACATAAAACGAAAAAGAAATGGGAACAGCTACGTTTTCCTAAATCAGCTTCACTGGATTTCGCGAATCAGGCTCCCGCAGCTCTAACGGCGTAAACATTCGGTGATTAAAAAAAATGTTTTGGTGGTATATCATTTCTTTATTTTTATTGACGTGTCAAATTCTCAGTAGTAAACTTAGTTTGTCGGTGCATAGGTGTACTATGCTGCACCAATTTCCATAGAACTGCATGTGGGTGACACAGGAAATGAGAGGGAGTTGATATATGAGAGGCCGTGCCTTGTCCACTTGTCCCAGACGTGTTGTTTGTGACAGCTGGAGATACGTCCACCGGCTCGTGTCGCATGACGATGGCGGGTGCGCGAGAATTTAATGCCCGTGGCTCGAAATCCGGTAGAGGCAACTTTGCAGCCCCCGCGCGGATAAAACTTGGGTAGGCTATTGGGCCATTTCAGCAAAAAAAAATACTGTTTTTTTTTTTCAGGAAGAAGTACACATGGATGAATGGAGAAGACAGCGCTTCCGTGGCTGACGCGACAGCATGTTCAGCGCATCATTGATGCGAACACACACACACACACACAAAACCCTGTTGCCAGAAAGAAACAAAAGAAGAAAAAAAGAGCCGGCGGCGCCTCCCTGGCTGACGCGACTGACTGTTCGCCGCGTCATTGCTTTACACCTCGAAAAAAAAAAAAAAACTTAAAAAAAGAAGAGCTGACGGCGTTTCTGTGGTTGAAGCGACAGCATGTTTGCCGCGTCATTGGTGCATGCCTCGAGATGCGTCACATCTGTGACCAAGTTTTCGTGATAACGACTGACAACTAAGCACCTCCTTCCAAGCGCGGAGAAAGACGTAGTTCTACGTCAAAACTTTTTCTGTGTCAGTGTTGTTCTTTATTTTTTTTTTTTCTTAACGCGATAACGTTTTTCACAAACAACGTGTCTCACCACAGGTCGCACGTACTTTTCGCAGCCAGAAGTTTTCGACCACGCGATGACTTGATTCTCATACTCGGCGGGGAATTAGAAAAGATAGGTCATGTTCTCGCAAAAACATATAAAAAAAAGTCTCTTTTTTTTTTTCTCTAGAGTTTTGCCGGCATCTCGAGTGAGCCGTGGAATCCCTCGTCGGGACGCCGACACCGTCGCTTGGCAACCGCACGACAACCCTGCAGTTTCGGACCGTAGTCCAGCTTCGTTGCTAGGACAGCGGGGAAAGAAATTCTGACACCCCCACCAGAGCCATTTCTCGGGATCTCGTTAGAGCGATCGCGATAGGTCACGTTCTCGCTGCGACGGAACAGTGCTCATCGACGAGGAACTAGAGCACGCGCGCACGGCGATAGGTCCAAAGGGACTAGTGCCACTAAATAAGCTACGCTTCAGAGTAACGACACTTGGCCATATTGTGTCTTAAAATCATGGTTGCCAGTTATCTGAAGCTTTATCTGAAATCACAGGAAATGCTTTTCCGCCCTCCACAAATATTTAAACAGTTCGCGACAGAGCAAGGCAATATTACATGAGCTCCCTAACACCGAATCTAATGCTGAGGAAGTCGCACTTTTGAATCATGACGATCGGCAGTTTGGTCTGCTCTGCATACGAGCCAAAATGGCGGCGCCCACAACAGTGTTGGGGAACGGAGTGCCGATACTCTAAGCGCAGCTCATTTAGTGACTCTAAAAGGGACTGTAGAAAGCGATCGGATTTCAGGTTATGATGATGATGATTATGAATTATGATCACCCAATCGATCAATGGATCAGTGTTTATTACAGTGCCCTGACACAACCATGGTCTTCGTCCGGACACACTTTAGTCGAAGTACAATAATATTAATGATAATATTATTAAAAGTAAAATAATAGTAAAAGAAACGACCCTCAGAAAAACCTTAACTTAATTGACACTGTCCTTCTATAAGAAAAAAGCCAAGCTTCACGGTAAGAAATCTCTGTGTACAGTTTTAATTTATATTCACTTCGAACACAGCCCGAACTGAGCTGTTCGCGAAGCAGCTCCAAATTGTTTCGGGAATCGCATCCCTGATCTCGCTTCGTTCTGTATCTGTACTGGGAAGTTTTAACGTCATTCGAGTCACGCCTATGTTTCCTGGAGGTTGGGGAATGCCAGAACCTTGTCTTATTAAAGCCATAGCTTTAGGGAGCTCGTGTCGAAGAAAAGCCGGCGTCGGCGGGATCGGAAAATCCAGGATAGATCGATAGGGTCGTGACGTCACAGCCACATGACTTCGCGCGGGAATCTCAAACAATCCACAACGCTCACGTGAAACGTGAGGTCACGCGTGGAATGAAAGGGATGACATATAATGCGAATGAAAGCTTGCCGCATCTCTCAAATGATTTCACTCCATAAAGTAATTAATTTAACCTAAAGAAAACACTTGCACAATTTTAGGCGGAGGCGGTTGCGAGCCTTTGCTTGCAAGCCAAACACGCTACCGACTACAGACCACGAAGACACGCTTGCACGGCTTGGGAACTTAGCGGGGGTTTATATGTTTACCTATCGTGTTCCACTCTGAAACGCGAAGCTAAAGCGTCTTCTTGCAATTTGTTTCCTTAAGTGCCGATCGATAAACGTCGATTTTTGTCCTAAATCAAAAACAGACACCAAAAAACACCGAATCTATGGGAAACATTGAACCCCCAAAAAACACCCCCGAAACCGAAAAAAAACCTTTCAGCCTTTCCACTCTGGTGAAGAAGGAGGACCAGCGAAGCTGTACTATGGTGGGAATGAAGTAATGACCGGGTGCAAGTCGGCAAGCCAGACTGCAAAGGCTGGAAAGGTTGCCGCGATCTATGAGCGTCGGCGGCAAGCAAACAACCGGCAAACACAACACTTTGGGCAGCTACCACCATCTATTAGCGGTGACGGCAACCAGATAGTTGTGTCGAAATCCAAAAACACGGCCCCAGATATGATACGAAACTGTTGCAGGTGTTAGACAATATAACTGACTTAAAAATTCCAAGACAATCACTGTCAAAACAAATTCCTAGAAAGGTAGTGGATGGATGGATGGATGCTAACGGACGTGCCGTTCATAAAGGGCGGTAGCTTCCGCCACCTAGCCTAGAAATTAAGAACCGAAATTGAGATTAACTATCACCAGGCGGTATGGGATACCACCAGAAGGACTTTTGGGGGATTCGGGCAAATAAACTAAAAACAGAAGACTAGAGGACGAACTCGGCCATAATTATCTTCCTCGCAAAAAAGGCTCCTTTCGCCGTTCAAAAGCATGGAAAACAAAAGGTGCTTCATCTACAAGAAAACCCACGCCGCATGTCTGTGTGGAGGCAGGACAGAGGGTTGACGTAGGCCCCAAACCGAAAAGCGCTCGGCTTGTGGTACACCCAACCCCACCGAGGATCCTCCCTGCACGCCTCTCACCAGGCACGTAGCCAGGGGGAGGAGGAGGAGGAGGAGGGGGGAGGGGCCTAGTCGTCTGCTTCTTGAGCAGGAGTAGCGGTGACGTCAGAACGACGCCGAGCTCTTATTGGCTGATTGAAAAGATAGTGGGTAGACCTCGAGTCATCTGGCATTGAGGTCTACCCCCTAACCTCTCTATTAAACCCAATCAGATCTCGGTGTTGTTCTGATATCACCGCAACTCACGCGAAACAAGCAGACGACTTGCTCTCCGCGTACACTCCCGACACCAGACAGACTGCACACGTGGTACCCGAAGACCCACCCGTCGTCCGACCGTGCCCGCGATGCGGGTGGGGGAGGGCCGACGCGTACACCACACGCTGTGGGCTTGTCAAAAGAGCATCAATTTACCACCACTTGAAGACGCATCGTTGTAGAGTTCGGAGACCGAGCCGCTGCGCAGTGATGACCTGAACCGGCAACTATACTTCTGGTGAAGAGAGCCGTCTAAGCGTTCCAGGCCGATGGAATCCAGGAATAGAGCCTACCACCTACACTCTCAGAAAAAAAGGAGCCAAATGAGCAAAAAAGGGTTCTTTTCGCTAAACAAGAACCGATTTCGGGGAAGATCCTTTAGAAGCGTGCTTTCTCAACCAAAAGCACCCCTCGCAAAGTAAAAAAAGAAATGCAGAGCTAGTTTCCGGCCTGGAGAGAGCGAAAAGGGTTCTTGTTGCAGCCAGGAAAGAGATAAAGCGATCTTTGGAAAAAGGAGGTCACTTAAGTCTTCTACCGGATAGAGGGACACAATGACCAGGCTCGAAAGGCTTTGCACGCGAGAAATTGGGTGCGCCATTCTGTGGAAACAAAGCAGCCCGTGCGAGCTGTCAAGTCCTTGAAAGCTTAGAGAGGTGGAATGTCGTAGTTATTTACCAAGTCGCGTTGTGTTATTTACCAAACCGAGATAATCTTCGCCTCGGACCACAGATGAAACAGGCTTCGGTGTTTTTGACTCCCGGGCCACCTGCTTCAGCGGTTTGAACACTGGCGTTCGTTTGCAAGCGTAACTGCTCGCCGTGTTTTATTTAGTAAGAAATGTTAGTATAAAGCTACTCTTAGGTACTCATTTGTATAAACCAAACGGGTCATTGAAATAAAGTTTATTTGAAGAAATCTGTACCTCCGGAAACCGATTGTGTAGTTTATTTCCCCCCAACCCCCAAAAAATGCATACAAATTTTCAATGGTGCAAAACTACGATGAATGAGCAACACACACACAAAAGTGCATGTTGTGATGAATGAGTGATACGGTGATTAAGCGGCGTCATGTTTTTTTAGTAACAAAAGCTATTTTTTAACTTGCTTTCGTGTTTAAATAATATACGTATAACTGCGCGTATGAATGAAAAAAAAAAAAGAACAGAGGAACGTTTTTTTGTTTTTTTTGTTTTAGTATAGAATGCAGTTGTCCTAGCTTGTGGTCATGAGTCATGACACCACCCGTCTCCCAATACGGCGCCTCAGATTGTTTCGCGGCACGCGTCGAGCCGCAAAAATAGAGTTGGGACCCATCCGCGAGGGGCATCAAAAATCCTGCTGCGCGGAAGGTTCAAGTGATGTGTTGCAGTCATCTTTATCTTCAAAAATAAATCAGTCTGTAAATGGTGGTTTTTCGATTTCAAGGAGCAGTTATGTCTAGAAGGATACCCCGAAATAATCCCATAGGCATATTCTATAAGTGCGTTTTGAGTGAAGCAAAACTAAACTTCGATATGTTGTGCGTTCAAATTTATGTGCAGTGTAAGAAATGAGTGCTCCGTCCGCCGTTGAACCCCGCTCGCTACTTTGAGGTCGCCCACCAAGAGTTAAGAGAATGGGATGGCATGAGGAAAAAAAAACAACACAGAAACGTGGTCGTTGCTGTTCTCGTAGTTTTCGCGAGCAATATGGCATGATAGGATGCAGAACAAATGGCCTCGGACGAAATGGCCCTGGACGAAACGGCCCCGGACAAAATGGTCCCAAGTGCAATCCCGGAGAGAATGGTCCCAAGTGATTTTTAGACACTCATCATTTAATAAGGTGCTACTCTGAAGTTCTGTTAAGTACATTCAATGCTCTTATAATGCAACTTTTGTAGAGACTATAATAAAAAAAGAAGCTCAATATAGACGCGACAATGTTGGAGAAACACACACACAGGGCAGGCACCTGTCTCGTGTGTGTTTTTCTTTGACTTTGTACCGTTTATTTTGCAGTCTTTTTCATTATGCCGATCAACCAACTAGCCAAACAATCTATTTTACTGCTTGATACAACTCTTTCCGATCTCCCGCTCGAAGCTTTAAATTGATGCGGTACAGTTACATTTTGTGAACTTAATGTTTTACTTTAAAGGAGTTCCCTCTTGTAGCTCTGTTGAACAGAGCTACAAGAAGACTTTTTGAGTGAAGCCAAACGTAGCACACATTTACAACTAGTTTCTTTGTGTAATGAAATGTTTATTTCAGAAAAAACTTTATTGTATTATACGAATATTTATCTTTTTATATGTTGGGATTGTACCAATTAAAGCTAATAAAAATAAGGAGCAAGAAAAAATACGAAAAAAATTTATTTGAACCACTTTGTCCGAGTTTACTATTCGAACAATTTTGTCCGGGGCCATTTTTCCGGTTTTTGGGCTGGTTCTATGTTTTCGATTCCCATTTCTAGTGTAAAAGGGATAAGCGCCGCCTGCACGCCCAGCATTTGCGTGACGTGGCGCTTAACTGAGCTAATATTTGTTCAGAAATGGCAATCGACGGTTCGGAGGTGGCTCCGATTGGAAGAAAAATTCTTTGTCAGCGACATCAATTCGCTCTCTCTGATTGATTTATTATCACTTCTCCTTCGAGTTCCAAAATAGGCTCGATTATCATTCAATCTTGTTTCCAGGCCCTCTATTTTGATAAATTCCTATAAAAAACACGTCACTGACCGGACACTGAATCATCGAATCTAGGTGCGTTGTCGTACTGCCGGCACAAAAGTCGCTCAGCCACCAAATAGGCCAACACGCGTTGCTCAACACAGTGTGTTGATTGTTTCCGTTGCCGGAAGGTGTCACGCCGAATCGAGAATTTCGCTCTTGTTTATTTTGTGTTTATTTTTGGCAAGAAAGTGAACTGCCAACAATGTTACCGGCGGCTGGCGGACATGCTTGGTGACGTGATCGCCGTGTTTCCTGGCAGACAAGGACGGAAAAGCGATGACATCTGCATATTATCTTCGCCAGCGAACCATGGTTCAGGCAGCTCAACGGCACCCCAGAAGATAAGCCGTAATGTGTTCAAAAGCGACGTTTCGGGGGCTAATCTGCTCACCAGTAGGCTGACAGTTCGTTGGGAACGTCATGCTCGTTTGACCAGTGAACCTTCTGTCTTGCACCACGTGATCACAACCGCAGAGAAAGGTGTCAGGTGATAAAAACCAGGCGACTAATTGGTCCGGCAAGCACGTAGCTTCCACCGCGCTGTCAGCTTAGCGGTGAACAGAAATGGGTCGCTGAAGGTCACTAGAGCCAACAGGATCTAGTTTCGTTGCTCGAGGGAGTGCCACACTCGCTCGTACGAGTGGCGGATCGGAACAATGTTTGACCTCCTCTCCCTTTGGGTTTGAAGCTCTAGAAGGAAGTACCTTCCTCCCTTTCCTCTTAGCCATCACTTGCAACATGTCAGCGGACGTGAGCACATGGACGATTGGAGACGTCTGCTGGTGGCTTTTTGAAAACGAACTGCAATCGGCCTGTTCATCATTTCAAGGTAAAACTTCTTCTAATCAGGCAATATTTATAATTTATCTTGAAAATTGCTATAAGTACAGTAGTGCTCAATATGGCCGGAAATTGTTTGATGCATAGGCAGAATAAGTAGAACAGGGGGCGGCTTCTTATTAATTAAGCTACTTGTCGTTTGAAATTTGTTTTTATGCTATTTTAACTTGGAGTTGTCCAAACAAGCACGTTGCAAAAAAAAAACAAAAAAAAAACATGATTTTACAGTCTTGTATGTTGAACTACACAAGAAAAAAACGTTTTTGAAGCGAACACTGATTTCATTACTACAATACTGACTATATATAATATGACAAAATGCTGAGTTCAAGCTTTCCGCCAGAAAGAACAGAACTTCGAATTTACAGCGCGAATGATATGAGCAATGATATCTCTTCGTAAATGTAAAAACGTATGTTACCGGGCTTTAATTAGCTAATGTATCCGTATTTATGGCCCCAATAAACGTGAGCGAATAGGTGCTGTAAACGTTTTGTTTTTTGACCGGCCAGGGACATGGCACTCTGAGAGCCAATCACTGCAATTTACGGCACCGCTCAACTAATGAGGATGCCGAACATTTGGTTAGACCCAAAGATGCTGCCTGCGACATTAGGGAATGCAAAACGTCCCGCTTGCTTTGCTTAATGTAACAGCGCAGATTGCATTTCTTGGTCTAAACGTATTTCCGCGTCGTCATTCGCTGAGAGGACTTCGCAGGTTGCAACGATTGGCTCTCGGAGTGTTGTGCGGAAATCGACAGGCGCGAACTTTTTGTGCATTTTGTGTTTGCACAAATGTGGATGTATGTTTGATAAAAATAACTGTTATACTTGGTCCTATATTCAGTGCTGCAACTATTATGTAAATAGCTTACATGCGTAAACAGCGCATCAACGTAACAAATTGTTTTTGTTTTAGGGATTCGTTGATACTCACAAATGTGAAGACGCCGTGAGTGCTCGCCGTCATGTTTTGCTCATGAACGAAGAGATAACTAAAGCGCACCTGAACGTCGACTTGATACAAGACCGCATGATGCGGACGTTTCAGTCTTGCCAAGAATGGATCCTCAGCGATGCTGGAGCCCTCACAGTCCTTGAGGAATTTCCGGCAATGACGATTCCCGGAATGGTAACTCAATATTATCTTCTTTATATTTAGTCTTAAAGTTTCGAGATTTTTACAGGTCATCAGGACTTTAAAAGTTTCTTACTACTCGTTTTATCACCTGTGAATGAGATAGGGGCTTTTGATACGTGCTAAATTAAATAATTTTTCCTCGTAATAAGGCTAGGCAATCAATTAGTTAACATTCCGATTAATTAACTACTGTTTTACTCTGAATCAAGTGAGTTTAACTGGCATATTGGTTGGATTTAGAGTTACGAAAAGTCTTATAAACAAAAAAGTAAAAATAATATTCATTTAATTCTTTTTGTGTGTTTATAACACAATTGTCTCTCATGGCTACTTAAGTATTTTATATGATTATTATCTAGAGTGGTTTTGAAGTTTAAATAATAACGTAAAAATATTTTATTTTAAATGTTTTCCATGCTTTTCTTGTGTATGAGCACAACGGCAAGTTGATATTTGAACTTGTTATTGTACAAATATGTACATATATTTTATTTTAAATGTTAGCCATGCCTTACTTCTGTATGAGGCACAATGACAAGTTGTTATGTACTAAGCCTTATAAGACCTAGTAAAAACTTGTCAAAGAAAAATGGGTTGTTCTAGGCCTTTTCTAGACACAATATCTTGCCTCGAGATCAGCGCGACCTATAAATTGATTAACTAGTCAATATAAAAGAAAACGTAAATCGAAATTATTTTAATTGACGCCAAGCCCTACTCCACTATAGTGATAGTAAGTGGTCATTTAGTTAATATATATATGTGTGTGTGTGTGTGTGTGTGTGTGTGTGTGTGTGTGTGTGTGTGTGTGTGTAAACAATCCATGTGTACAAATTCATAGCGCATAAATGTACTTTTGTAAACCAGCAACACTGTCCATTCGTTGTTTATTTTTCAGTTACTACAAGACGTTAAACTGCCGTTCGGCAAAGACATCCGGAGGACATGAGAGCCAAGAGGGAGGGATTTACAGCTTCTACACTGGTGTTCCTCAAAGGAAAAGAACGTCGCTCTGAACCTCGAAGACCTGCTTGAAGGTACACTTTAGTCGGTGTTTTTGTAATCAATGACAAGTTTTAGACTGCGACGGCACAGAGGTTTATCTTCGGCCACCATAAATATGCTGGGTTAACTTACTACCTCATTACGAACTGATGACCGGTTATCGGGGCCATTCGTTTAAGACCTGGTTAACTTATACTCGGAAAGAACTTTCTGTGGCGTTTCTGAAGTGAAGAGTGCGTTTGCATAGCCTTGATTGGCGCTCAAGATGCGCGGGCGTTTTTAACTTCGACTACATTGCCAAAAAAGTTGCCCAAGTCACCCCCGAGTATAGTGCATTGTCACAGATGGTAATGCAAACTTGTCAGGGTTATATCTTCAATATACGAGCTATTAATATAAAACATATCCTTGCTTTATTTTCTAAAAATAATATAGAGGAAATATAAGCGACTAAAGTCAATGACAGGTTAAGAAAAATCTAAAAGAAGAAAGCCGATGGACGCTTGAAATGGAGAGAAGGTTTCTCCTCTCCCCTACAAGCTTCTGTCCGCTTCCTCCTCTCCAGCTCGTAGATTTTTCTTAACCTGTTACTGACTGTAGGGCAAGAAGGATTAAATATGGGTAGAACCAACGTTTCTTGAAACATGCTTAAAACTCCTGTGCATCTACTTCCCGCAGAACACTCGAGAAGCCAATCACACCAATCCACGAAGAGAGCTCGGCGAATAAAAAGGCCAAAGCATGTTTAGACATATGAATGAAGCGAGAGATGTCACTGAGCATGAAGTCAGTGCGTGAACAGCCATGCTCAGTGACATCTCTCGCTTCATGGCTGAGCATGGCTGTTCACGTACTGACTTCATGCTCAGTGTCACGTTACAGACTTCATTTTTAAGTCAAACATATTTTCAGCTTCTCCATTGGCCGAGTTTTCTTCGTAGATTGCATTGATCGGCCCCTCGAGTATTCTCAAGGGAAGTGGACGCACGGGCATTTTTAAAAGCAGAGAAAATGCGGTGGCACGTTGGGCATTGTTTTACGTGTGTACTGCACATATGTTGTAATTCATTGACTTCCGATTTTCTTCCTTTACTACTTCTTAAATGGAAAGGGAACGCTTGATGCTGCGTACCATTTTTTGCTTTTACACATTGTTGTAGCGAAGGGGGCTTCGAAGGGGACGCTTCGTCATCCGCTGGTCGCGCTCTCTAGATCGCACTGATTGACCCACTAAATGTTTTGAAGGAAATCATATCTGCGGGTATGTTTTAGAGCGTAAGGCTAAACAAGAAATAAAATGCTTAGTGAAACCTATACAATTATAATTGATCTGAAAGCGCGGCGAATGAGCAACTCGCAGCATAATAATACAGAGGAAAATACATGTGTTCATATTCTTGCTTTCTTGTTGTAGGAAGTCCGGACACTGATGCCACTCATCCATCTCCAGGAAAATGAATTTGACATCTTTTTGGACGGTGTCCTGACAGTGAGCGGCATCAGAACGACAGTAGAAGCTGTGTGCACATTGCTGGCAATGATACCCGTCTCGTCTTGAAACTGTTTCGAATTTTGTTAGCTTTTTTACTGCGAACAGAAGAATCAATTTTTGCTACTCCAATAAAGTATATGATTGGACATGATGTTTACTGTTCTGCCTGTCACCTAGTTAATTACGTACAGGAATGAAGTGTGTTGACTCTGGCCAGACTGATGTTTGTCAACCTGTTGAAAAGGCCCAGTGCTAGCGATTAATGAACAATCTAAAGACACTTTGGTTGGTAGAAAAAAATGTACCTTGTGGAGCAAGAAATACAAAATACGATTTACTAAAAACTAACTAGGAATGTAAAAAAAACTGATTTGTCATAAAAGAGGGTTAGAAGTACAAAATATGGTTTACTAAAATAACGCCAACATAATCTAAAGAACTCGGGATTTATTGAAAGCACCAAGGAGGGTTCCGAATAAAACATGAAATAGGGTTCATAAAGAAAAACCAAAGAAGGATCCGTAAAGAACCTCGAAATAAGGTTCATTAAGAGCACGAAGAAGGGTTCTGGAAAGAACCCGAATGGGGTTCATTAAGAAGAACCAATAAAGGATACGAAAAGAACCCTGAAATAGGGTTTATTAAGAGCACCAGAAACGGTTCTAGAAAGAACCTGAAATAGGGTTCATTAAGAGCACCAGAAACGGTTCTGGAAAGAACCCGAAATGGGGTTCATCAAGAGCACCAAAAAGGGTTCGGGAAAGAACCCGAAATAGGGTTGATTAGGAAGAACCAAAAAAGAATCCTAGAAGAACCCCTAAATAGGGTTCGTTAAATAGAACCCAGAAGCGTTCTGAAAAGAACCAAAAATAGGGTTCATTAAGAAGAACCAATAAACGATCCGAAAAGAACCCCGAAATAGGGTTCATTAGAAAGAACCCTTTTTGTGGGTTCTTTTCTGCACCTTTAAGGGTGCCGCCCATTGGACAAGCGAAAGAACCCTAAAAGGTGCTAGTTGGCACGCTTTTTTTTTAGAGTGTAGTCTCTCTTCTTTTCTCCACAATACCAGCCCCCTTTTTTAGCCTCTAAATAAAGATGTTAAAAAACTATACAAGAACCCAAAGCATAAAGCGGGCTATTAAAGCTGAGGCGTAGTGAGTGGTAACGCGTCCCGCCTCGCAGGCAGCGAACCAAGGTTCGATTTCCTAGGGCGGAGGTCTCCGTTTCGCAAGCAGCGGACCAGGGTTCGATTCCCACGGGCGGAGGGCGACCTTTTTCAAAGATTTGGCAGCATCAACCACGGATACCCTACGCCCTACTACGTCAATTAAAACATCAATAACGACACCATCATCAACTACAGCATCAACAAAGGACGTCCTTTCCAGTGGTGGAAAAAACCCATAACTATCACTGTAAAAAAAAAAAAAAAAAAGAAACTGCGATTGCTCATTTTTTTGTGAAATGCGCCAAGCCTTGGCGCATGCGCGAAAGATGAGAACACAGGTTTGCAGGTGCGCCGAGCGTCCATTGAACCGCTGCAGTTGGAAAATCGCGGGATCAAAAAATCACCACCGTTGGATGTGTTACGTTCATCCCGATGCCACGAGGAGCTTACATGTTCACGCGCGAAAAATGACGGTTCACCGGGGTCAGCTTACGGGGACAAAAGGACCAAAAAATGCGAATATAGGTCATTCATACTTTGAGTCAGGTAACATCCGGCAGCTGTCACCCGACTCAAAGAAGTTGGGAGTCAGGTAGAACACCTGGGGGGAAAATCCCATCTGTTTCGCCGGGGTGGCATATAACTCCATGTTCACACTGCTAATATACAGTCTGTAGACACAGCCTGAGGCCTTCCTTGTATGACGGTAACATTGGTAATAATCTCTGCAGACATGTTGGCAGCATGTATATGAAGCGAACATGCTTCGAACATGCTTGAGGCACAGATAATTATGGCATCATGTGTGCAGCGAACGCCGTTCCGTTTGCATGATGTATGTTACTGCAGATTTAGTGTTGCACTCGCTTGTTATCCGGCGAAGACAAATTGCATGTGCGTGGCCTATAGTCGGTAACGTCACGTGTCAGGTGACGTTACATGACGTCACGTTTGACGTCATGTCACGTGATTCGTGACGTCACACATGGCTGTGAAGTGATGACTATCGACCCGCTAAACTTGGCAGAAAATTTTTCCGCTAAATTTGGCGGGGAAATTTTCCGCTAAATTCGGCGGGGAAATTTTCCGCTAAATTTAGCGCAGATTTCCCCCCAAAATTCAGCGGGTGGTAGGGTCATGACGTCACAACCCCGTATGACGTCACACGTGGCTGCGCGCGTTGCATTGTGGGATTTTAAGGTCCCATCGACGCCGATGCCCGACACGCATACACACGAAAAAATAACAGCCGACGCTTAAAACGAGAAAGAGAAAGAAATAGAGCAACTGAGCCCAACGGGACACTCGAACAATCAATCACTCATCCCTTGTGCAAACCCAAATCGACCCGATCTCATCTAATATATTTCTGTTCAGGCACAAAATGTTATTTGCCGAATTTAAATTACCTTTAAACCGCGGGAATCCTTAGCACCATAATATATAGGGAAGCCGTCTATCTTTCTTCAAGCTGAATGGGAATCTGGAACAGGGAAGTTAAATATTTGGGCTTTGCGATGCAATGCGATTGGACTCCTCACGAGGAACGGACCACCCAGAGTTTAAACCCTACTCTTTGCCGGAGCCTCAAGGTTAAGGAGGCGGTCAAGAAATAAGAATAACATAAACAAATTAGACGTTCGTGTTTAGACAGCGTAAGGTCGGTATTTGCGTGTCCGAGATCTATCAATCGATCAATCAATCGATCAATCCATGTTTCATTTTGACCCGAACAGCCGGTATGGCCTTAGGAGAGTTACACTTCTACGAAAGCAAAAGACACATTGGCCAAAAAATATTTACATACTACAAAGCATTGTGCCCTTTTCTTGAAATAGGCAGAGGTAACAAAAAAGGTCGAGATCAGGGTTAAAAACCTTGTCATATGCGCATCCGCGGCCAAGGAGGATCTGACACCAAATCAGATAAGTAAAAAAAAAAAAAAAAAAGACACAAAAGAACATGACTTAATTTTTGTCGTTGGGAAAGATGAATTAAAACTCTACTCAGTAACAGGAGGGACCAAAACAGAGTTGAGAAATTTATATAAAAACACAATATTGCGAATTAGTCGTCTCCCCGAAAGAGGTCAAAGACCAAGAGTATCCAAAAGACACACGTGGTTGTAGAAAGCTCTCCGCCCAATATGACGATCATATAAAATGCTTACAAACCGTCGCTGTACACACGCGTCCCGCTTTGAAAGACTCTAAAGCGCGAAACACATGTACGACGAAAACCTTCCGATCCGACGTGCGGACTGCCGGAATGACCTTGGGGGAGAGGGTTTTCGTAGCATCGGAGAGCGTTGAAAACCCTCGCCTCCGACCGTCGTATTGCGCGGTCGGACGTCGGATCGGACGGTTTCGTCGTACATGTGTGACCCCTTCATTTTTCTCTTGTGGCTTTCTCTTTTGCTTCCTCTATCTTTTTGCTGCCTCTTGTTCGCACTCTAACCTCAGCGTTTGACCGAAGCTCAGAGATTCCATGCAGTAGAAGTTCAACCTCGATAAAACTAACGATTCAAAAAGGTACAGTATGAAGATGTAACTGTCGAACGTCCGGGTAATGCGTGAAATTACGAACACGTAAAGAATCGGGGAATACTTCGTCGCCGTTTTTGCGGAAGTGTCTCGGGGATATGCCGTTACGTAAAAGCCAGATGAAACACGGCACCTGTCACTCTCGGATACTTTATCGAGCATCTGTGCCCAGCCCTGCTGTGAAGACACAACCGATTGATTTTTGTTGTTGATTGATTGAATCTTCTTTCTTTAGCAGAAAGTGCGAGTCAACACGCGCTTCACAATTCCAGAGCATTTTGAAAAGCTTGAAGTATGTGCCTGTACGCGGCATTCCCTTAATACAATCATTTCATTCCGACTTCGAATTCTTCACATTTCGATTACGTCGCACCCACGGCAGTTTCAATTTACGCTCCATTGTTAGAGGGCGTCGCCACAGGCTCTCTCTCTCTCTATATATATATATAGAGAGAGAGAGAGAGAGAAAAGCTTGACTTAAGAGAGGGTGGAACTCAAACCACGGTGACCGTTTGCAATTTAATGTCGCACACTTCACTGCGCGGAATGGTTGCTTGCGAGCATGCGTGAGTTTCCCCATGGCGAGGAGAGTGGGTGACAAGGCAAACGCTGCCCGTGAACCGCGTGACCTTTATCACGTAGTTTCATTTCATTTATTTTACCTTAAGGGCCCGGTTAGGGCATTACATAAGGGGCATTACATAGAAGCACTCTCCAATTCTAGGCACGCTATACTAACACGGCGAGTTTTGTCGTTTTTCTTTTGTTTTGTTTTTTATCGCTGCGAAGACCGTCGCAGACCTCTTGGAGCATATCTACGGCTATCTGCTGCCTATACTCTCGAAATTCAAGTCAGTAACCCTTTAAGTGCGCTCGCCCGCTTTTCTTTTCTCAATCCACGCCCACCTACGATAGTGCTTGCTTGTCTACTTCGCGAACGGAACTTGGCAGCAAGGAAATGAACAGGACTGTAGATATAGACCAAGGCACAAGTAACGCCATATTTTCCAACTCCCCGTATTCTAATACCACTCTTACTCTTTAATGCGTATTTGCGGCTTTCTGCGAATTTATGCAGGCCGCAAAACCGGGTATTGATTCCTTGCTCGCACACTGTATCTAACTAACGCTGGCTTTCCATTACTTCTCACGAAGCGACAAAACGGGTCGATGCGCCAGCTTGGCTGTCCTGGAGATAAGGAAGGATCTCCCCTCCATAAGCAACATATATCTCACATAAAAACATACGCTTCGCACCCCACGCCCTGCCCCACCAAAGGGAGACCACTGATAGCGCGAAGAAGAGCCATCGACGGAGCCTGGTCGTTATGGAAACCATCAGTTCTCCTCCCCCTCCACTTTATCCGAAAGCCTGTAGAAGAGCCATGACACAATGTGAATTCGATCTATGTGGCCCACATAGATCGAATTCACATTTTTTTACATATCGCAAAAACCACTTTGGTACGCCAAAAGTCAAAATGGACGTTTTCGTTATTTATACAGCGTAAGGTCGGTCTGCCAGTGGGGGCGACACTGGTTTAAACTGTAGATGAGCAATTTCGCCAGTGCAGTACGACTGCTAACCTGGGGTCTTTCACGTGATCACGCGGTAGTGATACACGACCGCACGCCGGTGCGATGCTCATCCAGATCGAAACGGTACGCCCACTACATCATCTCTGCTTCATCAAGAAGGTACGTCTTTACCTCTACGCTGATAGTGAGGTGGAAGCTACGTGCTCGTTTGACCAGTCATATGTCTATTTGTCGTCACGTGATCACAATCCCGCCCATATCTACGGGCAGAGGGCGGAATCGGGTGATGAAAAAGAAGCGCCGCGCTGTGAGCTTACACCATTTTAAAACACCATTTTCTAAAAATGGTGTTTTAAAGAGATGTTTCGAATGAACCCGAGCTATAAGCTTAATAAATTTAAGGTTTAATACCGCGAGATAAAACACGAAAATATATAGGAAACTCTCACAGTTCACTCCCTATTCTGTGTTCGCTTGTGCGGCGAACGCCCTGTCCTTGTGAAAAATACTTTGAGCAGGCGAGCTGGTGGTAGCTAATCGTGAAGGCTGTGCTGCAGAAACATTTGTGCTGCAGAAAAATTTATAACTTTTAGTCGAAGGAACAGACACAGAAGGGAACGTGTCTTTGGTACAGTATGAACATTGTGACTGTAGCGTCTGGAACGCACCTCCAACTGGGGCGCCACCGCGACCAAAAAGGCACGGCCAAAAAAGGTATACAGTCCCTCAATGTTCGCGTCATGACGTCATAGATGCGTCACGCTGTCGCCGGTCGCGATCTTGGCGGTGTCGCAGTAGCGCTGGTAGACGTAGCAGACGCCTCTTCTGCTGCTCCAGCTTGACAGTCACGGAAGTTTCGACAGCCAGGAGTTGGAACGCCGCGACGACTGCGACATTCGCGTTCGCGCCACCTTTTCACCGGCACTTCTACGACGAACCGCCAGGGTCGCGACATCCGACAGCATGTCACTCCGGCTTTCGTGACGTTAATTGTTGCCACTTTGGGACCACTTTTTGAATGTATGGGCGGGATAGGACACCAAGCGCACCAATCGGAGACACGTTCCAGGCACCTATAGTGTGAACGCGGCTGTAAGGGACCGACTGAGACAAAACCGCGGTTGTTGAGCCGCCACAAGTCGGTCGTAGTCAAAGCCGGTTGTGTCGAACTCGGTCCTAGTCAAACACAAGTGTGTGAACGGGCCTTCAGATGTGCGAGTGCAACGCGATGCAGTCTACACACGCTCGGGGACATGTAGGAGACTGGGCAGCAGGGACAATGACCACTCGCCTGGCCGGCTCAGAGGCGACAGGTCGTCTCGTCCATTATCGCTGGAGATAGCGTCCTTCCAGAAGTTGTCTAGACGCCTCCACCCCAGCCCGAATGGCGGCAACGACACGGTGAACGCTTCGACGCGCATTCCGGGCCCCCATTTAACAGCCGTCATTTAGACGAAGCGCGGCGATAAGGTGTGGTCACGCGAGGACTCGGTGGTTCCGCAAGTCCAATTCGTCCTGCAGCCTCGCGTTTCCCGGTGGTTCTCGTCGGAAAGCTTTCCCCGTTGATATTCAGCGACACTTCCTAGATAACACGGCCTCGGGGCTGAATCTTTGTTTCGTCATCAACGGGAGGCCCCTTTTATGTGCTCTGCCGGTCAGAGCACGTTGACGCCCTTTGATAGGGTCATCCCTATCACTCGTGGGAAGAACCACATCCATATTACTCGTGGAGGGAACCGCATCCATCGTTGTAACTACACGCACACATCACAGCCTACGGAATGCTGGGAAACCCAGAGCGAAGAACAACAGGCGACGGCACAGCGGCAACTGAGCATGCCAGCATTCCACCATTCCGCGGCGCCTCCTCCTTTCTGGTTCTATCTGGCTCCGCACCAGCTGTGCGACGCCCCTTTGACGAAAACGAAAATGCTCGTTTTGACGGAAACCCGGCGGTGTCTGTCAGTTTGTCTGCACCGGGGAGAGAGGAAGAGGTTGACGCGTGCTGACGCTAGCACTTCGGACCGACGGAAGCGTCGCAAGCGTCACCCTCTCCCCCTCCCTCTCCCTTTTTTCGCGGCGCTGACAAACAAAAGACACCGCCGGGTTTTCGTCAAAACGAGCATTTTCGTTTTCGCCAAAAGGGCGTCGCACAGCTGGCGCGGAGCCAGAGAGGAGGAGGAACCGCGGCGCGGTGGGATGCGGGCATGCTCAGTCACCGCTCTGTCGTCGCCGGTTGTTCTTCGCTCTGGGTTTCCGTAGCAGCGGTTCGTAGGCTGTGATGTGTGTTGCGTAGTTACAACGTTGGGTGCGGTTCCCTCCCCCCAGTGCTATGGATGTGGTTCTTTCCACAGGTGACATGGATGACCTTATACAAGGGCATGAACGTACTCTGACAGGCAGAGCGCAGAGAAGGGGGGCGAAAAAAAATTACAGGAAGATCCATTGATGGATTTCTAGGGAATGCCTTAACATGACCCTTGGGAAATACCACACGCGTCCCTCTTTGGGAAACGCTTACACTGACCCCGTAACGAGGCCAAAAAGAGGCAGCAAAAAAATAGAGGAAGCGAATGAGAAAGCCAAAAGAGAAAAGTGAAGGGGTCAGCGTTAGCGTTTCCCAGAGGCTGACCGTGTGTGGCGTTTCCCCAAGGGTCATGCTAACGCATTCTCAAGGATCTACTAATACCTGTAATTCGTTTCCACGCCTTTGTTTCGCGGGGTGTAGAGATCAAATGATGCGTAGCGATAAAGGGTCGAGTTCCTAACACGGAAGCAAAGCCCTCCCTGTTATCTGTTATTACACTAATTCGAGGCAAGAGTGAAAGCCAGTGTCTCACGCGCTGGCGGATCGTCAAAGGAGGCAGACGCCCAACTTTCCTTTTGGTGAGTCGAAACGCAGCGCACTAATACACGAATGTAAAATTAGTTGCGAATCGCTGAGGCTAAAAAGAAACGAAGTTGAAACTAGAACTATGTTTGGTCAAAGAGAACAAAACGCGCAATCACGAATTATTCGAAAAAGTAATTAAATTGTTGAAATCTAATTCTCGTACACGAGGACTTTTTTGTCTGTCATTTTAAAAGAGAAGACCGCGCGTGCATGTATACTTTGATCGGTACTCAAGTTGCGCCAGCGCACGGATACTCATTGCCATATAGCCTCCTCTATACTCACAAAGCCTGGCAGTTCGACGACGGAGCCGTAGAGTGCCCGGTCGCACTATTAGAGCGCGAGGATCTGGTAGCACAGAGCATTTCTCGGGGAACCTGGACGCCAGCGCACAGCTTTTGTGGCGACGATAACCCGAAACATGGTTTTCAAACCCGACGAGAAAAGAAGCGGTCGCGCGAGGAACGCGAGGAGGACGAGCGGACATTCCATAGCTCGGGAAAAGTGTGTTTCGGCGTCTCGCCGCAGCGGGGCGCCCTTCACGTGGCTCTCCTGTCCTCCGTTGTCTGCCGCTCTACCTTTTCAGTTTTGGCGGCCGCTCTCGTGGCGATCTGCCAGGCTTTGTCACTATAGAAAACGCTATGTCGTTGCTTATTGCCAGAAAAGGGTATACCGTAAATCACCGCCAAGGTGAGAGTGGCAGGAAAGAGCTTCAGTTGTCCAGTGCGAGCCTCCTACCTTCGATTATGCTTCGACAACGCTTCCGCGTCTCATGCATGCCGCGCGTTCAAAAGACGCGCCCTCTCTTTCTCTCTCTCTGCCGACCGATGGTCACGTGACAGTCGCAGGCTTCCTTGGATCGGCTTCGGCTGGCTCGTAGCCTCCGCCGCGGTCCATCCTAAGAAGAGACTAGAGCGGAAATGGGAAGGACGGGTCAAGTTCAGATGATAAGTCGGAGCCTCGATCGCTGCATGAAAATACGGTCGACACTAAAAGATGCGGGGACGGCCGAAGGCACACGCACCGCTGTCGCGCCGTCTCAATCGAGACTTGGCATGCACCAACGCCTCTTTTGCGCGTCGCCTTGTGGTCGCCTTCGGTAAACGTCCGACGGAGTCGGGATTTCTGATGCGGGGATTGCTGGTGAGCGCGGGTCTCTCTCACGGTATAGTTAAAATACCCGCAAGAGGGATTCCGAGGCCACACATCCGTGGGGACGAGGAACTAGAGTTAGTTCCCTCGGTGGGTATCTGGAGCGGTTTTGGAGCGTTTTTTCGTTGCTTCTTGCGCTCAAGCGCGCTGAGATTTACCGGCGCGAGCATGGAGCGCTTCTGAATCGCTCCAAATCCTCCGAGAAAATTCCGAACGTTTCAAGCAAGCGTATAAACCCGTCCTGGGATCGATTGTTCAGGCCCGATTTCACGCGCAAACAGAGGGTGAAAAGACTTGAAAAAAGAAAAAAAATGAAGTGCCTTTGTTTCGCTCTGTATCTAGCGGATTCAATTACCGTTACGTAGAACTAAAGTCACTGACTAACGTACAAGTTTGGGCTAGTAGGTATTTCATGATTAAAATTTCAAACAGCGCAAGGACACGGACAAGTACAAGAAGGTAGACGAACAAGGCGCTGACTTACCATTAAAGTTTATTCGTGCTAACATCAAGTATAAATACTGTAACGCCATGACAAACAAATAAAGATAAATAATGATGGCGGTTCGAAGATGCCGTACATCTTCGAACCGCCGTCACACGCAACATCAGAGCTTGGGGGCATTGAAAAATAATTTTACTCTCTTGAAACACGCAAGAAGAGCAACGTAATTGTAACAGATCTGGGGAAATAAGCATGAGTGATAAGTGTATTGCATGCACAGTGCCAGAGACGCTCATATTGGCCGAAGAACGCTTTCAGTATACGATGATGCTCCATAGCGATCTTGGCAGGACCGCATGGTTTAGACGACCCTTTTGAAACTTCGAAGCTTTGGAAGGGTCCACAATGGCAATTGCCATGGCAACCAACAGCGATGAGCCAATCACCTTGAAAGGTGTGGTAGTCTGCATGCTGGCATTTGTTTGTCTGGCTAGCAGGTGGGAAGGCAATGGCGCTACTTCTTCAGATCCACACTCTAAAAAAAAGGCCGTGCGTCTACTTTCCCGCATAACACTCGGAGAGCCAATCTCTGCGACCTATGAAATCAGCTCAGCGAATGATGAGGCGGAACATCCGTTTAGACCTAAAAATGAAGTCTGCACTGTGGCATTACGCAATGCAAAGCGTCATGCTTGCATTGCGTAATGCCACAGCGCAGACTTCATTTTGAGGTCTGAACAGATGTCCCACCTCATCATTCGCTGAGCTGATCTCATAGATCGCAGAGATTGGCTCTTCGAGTGTTTTGCGGGTAAGTCGACGCGCAGGCACTTCTTAGAGTCTACCCACTGTCCTTTCGATCAAAGGCAATCGGAGTTCGGCATCGTCCAGACGTCACCGCAACCCTTGCTCAAGGACTATAGACGACTCGCTCTCCGCGTGGGAATTCCGCCAACCTCTCATTCAGGCACAACGCGTGAGCGTGACAGTTAACGTAAACGCAACATCAGCCTTTTTTTTTTTTTTGTGCGTTTAGCGTGGCGACGGGTTCACAGAATTTTCACCGTCTGGGTCTGTGCAGCCCGGATGAGCCCACCATTTCATCGCACGAGCACATATTTTGATGCGAGCTGTTCAATTCCGAGAGCAAAAACAGGAAACCCAACGATCGTTTTGGATCGTGCTAACCACGTGACACTCCGTAGGCGTACATTGTACCAGGCTTTAATTGACCTGTGCCCAATTAAAAACCCCAATATATATATATATATTTTTTTTTTTTCAAACCATTTTTTTAAAGTATAGTCGAATTTTTGTTTTAACAGATGTGAGTCAAGCAGCCGTCTGAACGATTTGTATACTGAACAAATAACTTAAAAAACAAATCTATTTTAATTTTTGTTTCTTTACGTTTGCGAAGTTACCTACTACTTGCTATCAATAGCGATCTGCCGTTAATGTGTGGACACCTCCGTTCGTCCAAAAGAGCGTCAATAATGCGAGTTGTCCATAATAACGACACTAAAATGCATTTACCCAGTTCGCCTCCAAAAAATGTTTAACGAGACACCACTGTAGAGGGTTCCGTACTACGCTGGCAAAACTTCTCATATACAGCGGAAACACCAGCCGCCCACTGACGCTGACACGCGCAACACAACTAATTTTATTTTATTTACTTAATTTTTTTTAACTTTCCCCTGTTTTTACTTTATTTTTATTTTTTTGTTGACTTCGGAGGGTTGTTTCAAGGAGTTAATTTTTCGTCGGAAAATCGGAGTTGATCGGAGCTAATACCGTAAAGTTGTCAGCAAATGAGAAGGAAAAAAAAAAGTATCGCACTTCTTGCTGACAACTTCTTTTTTTTTTTTTTTTTTTGTAGTTGAAATAAAGTTTTTTTGACGCCCACAATGCTATTTCTAGGTTTAACGAATATCCGTGTAAGTTACGCCGGCCCATTAAGAAAAACAAAAATGCGTCTTGATTTTATTTTTCTATTGTTTTATTCGGGAAAATTGATGTTCCGAAGCTTTCGCATCCTTTCGCTTGATAATCCGGACGTAGCCCACGCCACGTGTCGAAGAGACTAATCGAACAACGTGAAAAAGCGCGAGTCCCTGAGCCTTTCCTGCTCCTCTCAGCTCATAGCGTCGACTGCGGCAGAAACCAACGTCGTGTTCTGGCCGAGTTTCAGCCTTCACCCATGCCAACTTTACTCGTGCACGTCGTCGAAAAATCGGGTGTCACTTTCTCTCCCGGGTCCGCTACTTTAACGGCGAGCTAAATTCACAAAGTGGACTCTTTATCGCCGAGATAATCTTGTTTCGATTTTCTTTCTTTCTTTGTTTCTCCTCTTATTTGGAGAGCCAAAGAGGTTGTCATCGACCACTCTAAATAAATAAGAACAAAAAAAAAAAGAAACGTGAAAATTTTAATGAACAGATGAGAACGTAAGAAATCATGTGAAATATTTTGTGCGTCTTATTCGGTTCTGTAAGTTATATGTTAATTGGACTTTTTATATATATATAAGACCAGATAAAAGCGTATATAAACGCCTTATTCATTAATGTAGGTTCTTACGTGTTGATTGGACAAATCACATATTCGTATTTCTATTTTTTTTTCAATATAAGGCGGCGCGTGTGAAGAAGAGCTGGTATCCGTTTGTTAAAATGCCAGCTGAACGTTTGAAGGACGGACACACGCAGAGACGAACAAAAAGGCAGACACACCGCTGGACTAGCAACTATTTTAATTGAATCTTTTTTTTTTTTCTCTTTAGCCTACATATTATGCTAAACGGATTCGTCCTCTTTTTCTCTCTCTATGTAGACTAAAGAGAAAGACGATTTTATTAAAATGATTGCTAGTCCAGTGGTGTGTCTGCCTTTTTGTTCGTCTGTGTGTGTGTGTGTCGTTCAAACGTTCAGCTGGCATTTTAACAAGCATGAACCAACTAGCCCAGCTTCAAGTAGTCACTGGTACCCGTTGCACGCTTTCTTCGTTTCGTTACCTCGAAGACCGGTTTCCTGGTATTATACACGAGGGAGGGTTGTGAATATAATTTGACAATTCTATAAAATCGTAACAAAAAAAAAAATGAAAGCCGTTTACAACTCCCTGTAACACCGAATTCGAGCGCAGCTCTTGAGGAGGAGGACGAAAAAGTACTGAGGGGAGGGTATACCCCTCCTCCTCCTCTCCCTCCCCCCCCCCCCCCCCCCCGCGCGGTGCATCATGGGAAATGTCCCAAAATGCACCGCGCGGGACGCTCGTAACGTCACACGTGACGTCACGAGGATCCCGCGCGGTGCATTATGGGACATTTCCCATGATGCACCGCGCGGTTACGCCGACGGCGACGCCGCTCAAACCGGAAACGGGCGCCTAACCGCTCATTCACGCTGGAAGCGGATCCGCGTTCGCAAAGCGGTTGCGAACGCGGTTGTATAAAGATCCAGTACATTTGCACGCGCACTTGATGTCATCGAGTGCGCGTGCAATTGCACTGGATTTTTATACAACCGCGTTCGCAACCGCTTTGCGAACGCGGATCCGCTTCCAGTGTGAATACACAAAACATGGTACGCGCATACAATGGAGGCAAGAGTAAGTCTACAGTATCTAATACAATCCTAAGTCTAATTTCAACGATTAATAAAGGCACTGAGCATTTCGGGAAACTTAGAGACCTGATTCACCATTTTATGAAAGTGAAAATGTTCATTTGAGCACTTCCTACCCAAAGTCCAACTTATGAAACAGGGGGGTAGTGTAACACAACCATTCGACAAATATTTTAAGGTGCATACGTCGACACTTTTTCTTTTCCTAAGTACAAGCGTACTGCCGAAACAATATGAAAAAGCGAACAATATTAAAGAAAAAGATAGGGTAGGGTTCTTACGAACAGGATACGTGGTGAAAAAAGAAAAAGACAAAGTCTAGTACAGACCAGGTGTTTTGTGTGCGTCAACTTCACATGAGCTCTTTGTATCCGGTGCACTCAGATGCAAGCGCTTACATAAGGTTCAATAAAAAAAAAAAAAAAAAAAAAAGCAAAGCGTGGCAGATACATTTGGTTCGATAAATTGAAGCAATATTATGCTGGGCCAGAAGGGGATTTTCTACCCGACGATTCATGCCTACCAAGCGCATAATACGAGCATACTCGGATGGATAGATGGATGGATGGATGAATACGGCTTAGCCCTTTGAATCGGGCGGTAGCTTACGCCACCTAGCCATTTTGTTTTACCATTTAAGCTTGTAGCAGCGCCACCTACGAAAAGTTTTCGAGGGAAAGGAGGGCAGGGGAGGAGGAAGCAGACGGAATGCTGGAGAGGAGAGGAGGAAACCACCTCCTCTCTTCAGCATTTCGTCTGCTTCCTTCTCCCCAGTCAGAAAACGAAGAAAATGCTAACAAAAAATAGTCAAATTAAGCTCTTTTTTTTTTAAATTCCGTAGTGGTTTTGTTTAGCCGTAAATAGGAACACGGTCCCTTATGTCTTTGTTATATTTTGGCCTGCTTCGTCTTATTTAGCGCCTAATTTCGCGAGCAGTCGCCACACCTCCTCTTCTAACCTGAACTCCCGGTACGAATAACGCTGAGTTTGTGATTTTCAGTTTCTTATTTATTTATACAATTACCAGAGCGGAAATATGCAGTCACGTCTAAATAAAGTAATTAAGCGAATATACCTATCTAGCCCCTTCGTTTTCGGGTAAAACCAATATTTCCCAATATTTACAACCAGGAACATGTTTCCGATTTTTTTCCCGAATTCGAAAATTTAATTCCAGCCTCTTCCAAATTACTCTGCTCCGAAAATGAAAGGAACAAAGAGATGATAGGAACACATATGCGCTGGCTCCACACCTCAGGAGCATACCTCGATTCCTTTGGATTCACTGCAATCGCATATGACATAAACCAAGCCCTCAAATGTTGCCTTTAATTATGTCCATCGTGAAGTATCCTTTGTCCGTTTCAACCAGCGCAAAAAGAAAAAAAGAAGAGTGAGAAATTTCTCATTTCAAATGTAAGTAGGTTGTGCTGAGAGAACGTTCTCTCGAAGACTGAACAGGTGTAGGATGGAGGCAGAGATGCTGCGCACGCAGCCTGTTATGTAAGCAACAAGGATTTATAAAAAAAAAAAACTTTTAAAACCCGTGTGAGCTAGCTCTTTTCATGTTTCAATGCTAAATGGTGTACACAATTTTAAAAATAATACCTGTATTCAAACCGATCAAATTGTTAATTACACCTGTATCATTCTATATGTAACCTCGAAAAACCCAAATTTTTTAACCAAATAAAAAAAAGAAACGATTTCGTTTTACGAGTATTATTTTGCATCAAAGGGCCGATTTTTATCCCGGTTTTTGAAAAATATAAAACCCGAAAACGAAGGACCCTAAATATTCTCCACTCGTTTCCCCTCCCGTTCGCGCCCTTTTGCAAGATGTTACCAGAGAAACTGTACTTTTATGCTTTCCGATAAAAACAAATAAAAAGCATTGGAAACAGGGAGGGAGGGAAGGGGAGAGGGGGGGTTGTGATTCGAGGATTACATTTTCTAAATATTTGTCCTAATATTAGTTAAGGCCCCTTGACGTAACAATAAGATAACCAGTTACCAGTCCAAGTACCAACTTACCCTGCATTATTCTCGCCCCATGCTGGCAGAAACATAGGATTATTGTTTATTAAACTTAACCCCGTGTTTGCAGAAGCATAGATAACGACACCAAACAGATATGGGCCAATAGTACGTGAAATAAACACATAAAGGGATAAACCCAATCGATTTTGACCCAGTTTCGCGGTTCCTAATTGAGTTTCGCGGTTTCTCGTAGCAGTGATATAATGACTCAGAAAAATTCCCGGATGCGAAATGCGTCCCTTATAAATCTCTCCCCAAAAACTCATCGGTATCTTTTTTTTTTTCTTTTTTTCTTTTTTTTTTTTTTAATTTTGTTTACGCTGTTTAGACGAACCGAAACGAGACAACCACCGAGGGGATAGTGACGCTAGAGTGTATGGGAGTCGCGGGGAGTAACTCCAAGCGGCTACGCGTTGAATGTCTATCAATGCACGCGCTTTCTTAGTGTTTCAGTTGTCATGAAAAATAAGAATAAAATGTTTCATGCATTTTCCCATTTTCAATTATCATTATGTGACTCAGTTGGCCTGAGAACACCCAAAATGGCAGCAAAAAAATGTTTTGGGTTCTTTGTTGTCGCCGCACGTGACCAACAGAAAAAGAGTGTGTCGTCTGAACACCCAATTTTCGACCGGCAGTTTCCACACATTAAAAAATATATATATATATATATAGAAAATAGAATTTGAGCTGCAGATATTTTCGGGGGCAGTTCAAACTTCGGCGAGCATAGACGCCTTTTCAATGATCAACCACGACCAATCATGACGAACCACCTTTTCAGTGATTCCGCGACCAATCACGGCGAATCACACTTTTTCAGTGACCCATCACGACCAATCGCCACCAACCATCATCGACGCGCGCTTCCTTCGAAAAAGAATTAGCACTCACGGAGCGACTAGGATGCATTCAAGGACCATGGAACAAGTGTCGTCCCCCTTTAACACGAATGAATTAAAAGCTGAACGAAGTACTCACAGAGACAGACGATAGCCATGAGTCTGAGTGCCAAGTCCGGCGGCTCGCAGTCTGGATAGAGCGGCTTGACCATGTACGTGGCGAAAGTGAGACTCAGCACGGCAAGCGTGGCCGGCTGTACCACGAGTACGGTGACCCATAGCCGCAGGAAAGCAGTGAGCGGTCCGAACGCCTCGAGCACGTACGCGTAGTCCCCGCCGGACCTGGGGATGGACGTGCCGAGTTCGGCGTAGCACACGGCTCCGATCATCGAAAAGAGTCCGCACAGCACCCAGATGACAAGCGAAGCGCCGACGGAGCCGGCGTGCTCGAAGACTCCCTTCGGCGATACGAATATGCCCGAGCCGATGATCGTACCCACGACGATCATGACGCCGCTGAACAGTCCGATTTCTTTCTTCAGTTTCACTTGGCCGGGTTCGTCGTGCTCCGACATGGTCGCGCTGTTAGCTCTGGATACCAACACGGGTTTACACGTGCGGAAAACGTGGCGTCCGCGAGGTGCACGCTAGAAGTGTCGGCGCGATCGGCGTTGTCAACGTGCTGGGATGTTGGGCGTCTGAGGAAGAGGCCTGCGGCGACAGGAGCGGCGCGGCGGTGACGGCGGCTACGGCGGCGACGGCGGTTCGACGCGCGGCGTGCGGGCGTGCGGTGTGCGTGCGTGCGGTGGCCACGCATGCGCTCTTGCGCGCCCCTGATAGCAAACAGGAACCGGATGTCAGTAGAAGTCGATGCGTTCGTCTGCTCCGTTTGGTTGCTGTGTCGGGTCGGTCGGAGTTAGCTCGGGGTCGTGGGGGTCGGTTGGGAGTGAGACGGGACGGCGCCAACATTGGTCGGCGGAGCTGCCGTGTCGGCGCATTTTTGGTGCCTTTGTATCTGTGGGGTCTGCCTTATCTAGTTTTTTCCTGCTCTCGTGCATTTTTCTGTACGAGAAGTCCGACTGTCGTTTGTATTAAATGTTAGTTTAACTTCGGTGTTCAAAGTCGAATAAACAGACAGCACGCGTTGCAAAAAATCTACATAATGTGCGACTCTAGTTTCCGTTTCGGTTTCAAAGGCGCGCACACTATGAATTCCTTGGTGTCTTTATTCTTCAACAAAAATAACACAACGCGCATGACCTAGATACTGCCCAATGTAATTTTGCATAAGCCGAGGAATGTTTGGAAACAATTATTTCAAGCAGACGACGGGATGATTCTCCTTCGTCACACCATATTCTTGGTGGCTCAGAGAAGGTTCCATTTACAATGGGTGCTAAAAATAGATGAAAAATGAATCATAGAACAACACTTCAGTTTGGATAAAGCTTCCCTCTTCCCGCCCTTTTACAGCTGGTAGTTTATTTAGCCTGTATATATAAGTCCCGTAAAATGCCTGCAAAAACCAGCTCGTCTATGCGTCCCCCAAGTTTTATGAACCTACCAAACTCCGGAATTTAATAGTATGCACTGCCAAAACAGCCACCTACTCTTGTGCAAGTGACACTGTTCTCTAGCGGCGTTGGAACCAAATATGAAGTCGAAGTTCGCTGTTATTTCGATCGACCGCTGCACGGGAAGAGCCTTGACTACCATTTATTCAAAGATAGACCCGGTTATTCTTTTTTCGGTGCATATTTTGAAAAGTGAAGAACAATCTACAACCAGGACAAAAAAAAAAGATATAAAAAAGTAGACCTGGAATTGCACTGAGCCTATCGCGCTAACCCAGGCACTCACCCGTCTCAGTCGGTGCACCTAGCACTCCGGTGCAAAGCGGTGAAGCTCGACACCCGCGCTGTTGAGAGACGACACGGAGGCATGCGGCAGACATGATAATCGAGTGACCTCACCAGGAGGACACGAGTTCAGTTCTGTCTCATCACAGTAGCCGCCATCCTACAATTTGGCAAAGGTTTCTCGAAACTTTCAGCTCATCACATCGCCGACACCTTCTGGAAATTTAGACGAAGTCGGCGATCCATCCGCCAGCGCATCAAATAACCAGCGCGGTTGACGAGCGATCTCAGTTCTTCATTTTACCTTAACTTAAAGCGCAGCCGCTGCTACGAGCCAACGCGAAGCGCAAGTTTCGTCTTTCTGAGACTTTCTGAAATGCATATTTTACCATTTTTCTTTCCTCCTACTGCTGTACAGATTAAAATAAAGCAATATATTGTTTTTATGATTTGTCTATTTTGGCGCGGGTGTGGCGCAATCTTGAGCAAAAATGGCACTTTGGCGTAACATGTAGCACACCTTCGTTCAAGGCGCAACTTGGCGTAGATGGCGTAGATGGCGTAGCACTTCCATCACTGAGATACGAGGGACTTGTCTGTGCGAGGAAGACACGTCTCTGTATGTGCACTATCTCCCGTAGAGATGCTAAAGCAAACAACAACAAAGTGTCTGAATGCAAGAGCGCTCACTTCCTTAGACATGCCCCAATATTTTTCTCAGCATATTGAAAAATAGTAAGAGCAACACGTCCACCAAACTGCCCACTCGGAGAAACATAATTTATTCCATATACAAAAAATATACATTTATCAAAGTACAGACAAGGGGAAAACTCCCATTCTCTTAATAATTACACGGAGCACCCTATGCAACACTGGAAATTTGTACGAACCATGAGACTGAACGGCGAGAGTCACGACTGATGGAATGGCTGTGTTGTCATCCGCAAAGCGGAGAACACACAGTGCATGAAGGAAATATCGGAAAGCATGGAAAAAGGACCTATACGACACACCATGTTTCAAACATCAGCCACGTCCTATGAACGTCCATTGGCTGTTACTGAATTTGAATGTAACCGTGCGGAAGCTACCAACACTCATCAGCGCTGCCCATCAGGCATCTGCCCGACGCCCACAACATCCAAAAAAAAGTCCCCTGGAGTGACGTCCCATATACGTTTCGTAAATTACGGCCTGTCGCGAGCATTCTGTAATCTGACATCCCATACCCGTATGTCCGCGAGACATCACCGACATCCATGAACATCCGCAACGTCCCACCAATGTTGATAAGACGTTAGTTATCCTCGAGGGAAAGGTGAGGAGCGAGCTGCGGTGCTACCAATGTTTGCAAGACCTCTCTGTACATGGTTGCAAGACCGGGTGGGGAAAGTTGTCAATCAACAAAAGGATAACGTTCATGCTGCACCTGGCAACTTGCAGATGCTCATACAAGGTGTTTAATTTTAATTCCAACAGATATAGAAAAAAGGGGTGAGAGTTAGGCAAGTGCTGTCTTCACCATGTATTTATAATGCTCGATTAGGGAATAATCGGCATGCTAAGTTGACTAATTAACTAAGATATGTTAATTTACTTTTTATTTATTCATTTTAGGGGCCATGTTGCAAACTGAAGTATTGATGGCAAATACTATTACAGGAAAGACAAATTTAAAGAATTTGCAAAAAAATAGTGGTTATCGAGATATTAATTAATAAATTTTTGCATTTGTTCTGACCGATATAAAAACCGTGCGAAAAAAGAGCGCATCAAGCCCTGCCCAAATTGACGCTTGGACGAGCAACATAGCCACGTTGTCACTGGTCCTCAGCACACCCATTAAGGTCACGCTGCCGAGATATTGATGACATGATAGAAACGACGATGTCACTCTTCAAACCGTCATTGTGGGCGTGCAACACTTTCTTTTAGCACAATTTTCTGATTGGGCGATAACGAAAATTGGTCGTTTAATATCTGAAAAACAATTACCTTTTCGCAAAACTATTTAAATCTGTCTTGCTTCTCATTTTAATTGCCGTCAATACTGCAATTCCAACATGAACCCTAAAATCAATAATTAACAAGCTAATTAAGAGAATTTCGTTATTTAGTCAACTTACCGTGACGATTATCCCCTCATCTAACATCCACCGAACCTGATAAATACATGAAGACGGAACTTGTATGACACTCAAACCTCCCATTTTTAAAAAAATCTGTTCAAATTGAAATTGAACAACCTGTACGTTAACACTCCACACCTCACTTGCTGCAGATCTGCATTCAGCACATCCTCTGCATCTGTAAATTCACGACTCAGAGTGTCGGCTCCTTGGAATCGATTCTCGGCAAAACACAATACGTCTTTCCACGGCCAAAACCAGACGAAAAGCTCGAACGACGATCTATCCGAGCATTTCATCACGTTGCCCGTGGGTCCAACGACGGTACAGATGTGCAGATTTGCGGCTTACAACCTAAGCCGTCTGGAACGACGACTTTGACCATTGAGCACGACTGGAATGTCCAGACGGAGCAGCGAGGCTGGACCCTACGACGGGTCGTCCGGCGTGACAGCGGGAGCGGGGGACCGCACGGGAGCCATCTGGCGAATCTCGGCAGCCAGCTTGGACTTCTTCATGTCCCAGAAGTCCATCTGCGCCCGGAGCACGCTCATTTGCAGCTCGTGCTGCGTCCTGTGGTACTGGATCTGCCGGCGCACTTTCTCCCGCTGCAGCTCAATCAGGTCAGGGTCCCACTTGCGCTTCTGGCCCGACTTGGAGGGGAAGTCAAACCTGTCGTCTTCGTCTGCTTCTGCCTGAGGAACAAAGAACGGATTGTCCGGTCAAATTTTGTATTCGGGAAAACACTTGGATATTATTCTTGTTGCCTCGAGACACATCGTACGTGCAATATCTGAATTTTACATGCCCCTATGCATGAGTAATTCGAATTTATGCTGGTCTAATCACATCCTAGCGCAAACGCTGCTTTCGTTGGCAACATTGAAGCTACGACGTGACACAATACAGAGCGATCACTTTCGTCCCGTCGTTTTCCTGCAAGTGAACGCAGCATTGTGCTTCGTTTTTGTTGTTGCGCTCAACTTGTTTCATGGATGAATGAGATTTTTGTTGCGCAGCTGGGCGCCAGAACCGCCAGGCATCACGTGCGAGCCAAAACGTGACGTTCTACACTTTTCCACGAAACGTGGAGTGACAAGCAAAATGGATCGTTGCCGTGCATAGGGGCTGGGTTCCCGTCAAGATCGAGGTCCTGCTTTTGCAGCGGTTATCTCACGAAAGAGAGCTACGAGCTGAGCTCTAAGCGGACAGAAGGCTCGTAAGCTGAGGTGTGATGCCGTTCCAACGATATTCAACTACGTCCACCCACTCCCCGTCCATATCGGATCAATCGGTTTGATTATGCTGCGAAACCGAAACCAACAGCTAGGCCATCTGGAAACCATGCCAAAAGTTGTATTCAGCACGCATGCAGCCAGATTCTGTTAGACCTGTGTGCGAAAATGGAGCGTGGCTACGATTCACCAAGCTCGTCCAAGTCAAGTGAAAACATGCACTTGAAAGATTCACCGTTTGCATTCGACCCGCGGTCATCGCCTCCGAGAAAACGACTCGCAGCCTCATCACCGATCCAGTGGATCCGCCGAAATGTGTACCCAGATGCCGCTTCGTGTACCTAGGTGCCGATTCAGAGACAAAATCTGCATCCTTTGTTTTGCAAGCGCTCCTAGTTCGACTGGTGGCCGTCGCAGTTGTGTTTGCGCGAAACGACATACGTTTGCTCGAAGATTATGGCTGATTTCGAGTAATATCCTGCTAAAAGGCGCGACTTTTTTTGCACACGCTTGGGAACGGCATTAAAAGAAACGTATTTCAGTAGGGTACGACCTAGGAGAACATAATTCGAAGCAAAATACAAGACATCCATCGACTAACGCTTGTTATCTCGACCACGCAACAAACCTTTGGGTTTTGTGACGTCATAGTAGCTACAGATGTCGGCCATTGACACTGGCGAATTCGGGGTGCAGTTTCGTACATACGCTCATCAAAAGGTTTCATTAATAGGGGGAGATCATATATCAAAATGAAAATGGCGTTTGTCTATATGAAGGCACCTTCGATGTAACGAGCGCAAAAACTTAAAGGAGCTGTGCAACGATTTTAACGTTGAAAGAATTGGCATTTTCTGCTTTTGATATTGTTCACTGTGTCACAAATGGCAGAAAACACACCTCCTTTCATCGCAATGTTGCGATTCCGCTGCATAATAGCGAGGCAAAACTTGGAATATTTCCCGACCTGCAGCCACGAGCGGCGGCCATGAGAAACAAGCGGCGTGACGTCACTTGGGTCGTTGTAAGAAAGATAGCAAGTTGTGCGAATACCTGCTCGATAAAAGGTAACTCTTTTTACAAATCTTGTCGTTCCAACATATATATAAATGCGTCAACACCCTGGTATCATCGACAACTTTTATTATACGGAGTTTTAGTGGCGCCATCTATCCTAGGTCCACAAAACCGCGAACAGCCGCCAGAAGCCGGAGGGGGAGGGGGACAGCGCCGGACGGGCAAGGACGGGTGGTCACGCGGTCGGCAGCGGATGAGTTCTCGCTGCTCGCTGATGGCTCTAAAGAGAGAACTTTTCCGGAACTCCGCGCCTACTCTAGTGACGTCACTGTGCACGTGACCCGGAAGACGATGCACGAGTTGAGAGGCGGCAAAAACCTGGATCTTTTTCATTTTTTTATGTAAAAACTAGGGTATCCAGGCAAAATCTGTTTTCTGTAGTTCACTGCAGAAGTGTCAGGCATCAACTTCCACAATTATTTAAGCAAAGCCCTGAAATTGTTGCACAGCTCCTTTAAGTACTTCCGGTTTCGACCGGACAATTCCTTTAAAGGCTGGTTCACATATTTCCATTTGGGTGTGTTCGACTGCATTACAAAGCGCAGGTACAGTTGTCGGTCTGAAGTAACAGTCTGCGACCATCGGTGTTGCACCGTGCGGAGTGGCGGGAGGGAGGAAAAGGTCAGCAAACCGATTACTCCCCAACTCCACACGGTGGTGGTGTAGGAACTGCGCATTAGTGCTATCGCTCCCTCATTGCATTTGATGGAATGTTTAAGCCAGTCGATTTTTCGCTCGGTGACTGCACGGTGGAGCCGCAACAATCTGGGGAGAAGCGATATGCTTCCTTCTACCTTAAATAGCGTAAAGGAAATAAGAGCAATACGCCGCAGATTCTTGCAATGTTAAGAGTGTTAAAATGACCCCTTTAGAAAATATGACACTGTACATTTCCCTGCAGATGAAGAGCAAAGGACAGAGCAATGTGCCACGGATATCGTTTCTCTCACCCCATGGTTGGAGTGGGCGTCCAGCGTTGCCGCTGAGGCCGCGCCGTCTTCGGGCCCCACGGCCAAGACCGGCTGGAAGGGACGGCTGCCCAGCGGATGCGGACACTCAGCACCCTCGCTCAGCATCTCCGTCCTGATTGGCTGCCGAGTCTTGTGCTCCGAGGCCGGTGGAGGAGCGTCCGTCGACGACTCTTCTTCCAGCTCCGTGATGACCATGCTGCGAACGACGGGGCAAAAAGCGAGACCGTGCAATTAAGTTTTTTGCTTTGGCTTCAAAAAGTCGTTGGAATACGGCAAGCAAGTCGACCTAATTACGCTGCCTGCAGTGCGTCTCCAACTCGTGCGTTTACGCCATAAAAAAAAATGGTCCCTCTATTTCTACCTGATGACGACAGTGTCGTGATGTCGTTGTCTCTGACCCTGTCGGTGTCGCGGCAGCGGATGTGGCAGACGTCCACCACCGCTGCAAACGTCCATCATTAACCGACGTCACAAAAGCCGGAGGGCTTTTGTGACGTCATTTGTTGCCGCTCCGGGACCACTTTTGATGCGTAGGCAGAATGGGACGCCAAACAGACCAGCCAGAGACGCGTTTTAGGCACAATAACCGAACTGCATTTGCCTAAACGAGCTAGAAAGGATGCACGAAAAGGCGGAGAAGAGTTATCATGTGCGCGATGAAGCTTCGACCCCGCAGACGGCTCTCTCCTTGATGGGTGGCAAACGATACATCGGATGCAAGCTCTTTGTTTGTTGTAGCACGTCTGATTCCGTCTGCTGTCTCAGTGAGATAACTTCGTACTAAGGAAAGCAGGATATACAATATTGGTTCAAGCTCTGGACTTCGACGATGTTCTTTGCACACATTGTCGAACATGTTGATCTCGAACAGGAATAAGTCACCAGAACCATAAGGGTTGTGACACATACTTGAAATGTTTCAACTATAAAACATCAGATGGCGCCACTGAAGCCAGTCACTCCTGCTAAATCAGCACTGTATTATACTCTGTTGCAGGTTAAGAAGCGCAGAAGAATCTCCTCCCACAAAGCCTTCTCTCATTCCACCTTAACAAACGCTGGAGTAGAGCCCAGTGACAAGAAGGAGACCACCAATCGAGACGACCAGAGAGCTTCGTGTGAAGGGGTTGTTCTGCCTTTCTTAATCTGTAACAGATCGTAGCAAGTGTTGCTTCATCTCTAGAACAGCACAGTCTCGAGCACTGACATAGGAAGAGTGCTCAAATGTATGTGTGAAGAGGTCTTTAGTGAGCAGGAGAGTCACTACCTGGACACCTCGTCAATGTAGGTGGCGTGCTGGTGATCAGTGAGAGAGGACGCGTCTGCTGCCGCGAGGCCGTTCTGGCACTCCAGGGATGCCGGGAAGTCCTCGCAGACGATGGACAGAGCCAGTTGGTAGGCCGGGGCCAGGTCCGACAGGTTGCCTGCACGAAAAGCCACAGTTGACTCTGGATTCACACTGGATGGACGGGCGAGTGTGGTCACACTCTTTGAAACCGGTGGCGTCTTGCACCACCTAGCGAATGCCTTTAATATCAATCGTTAATAGCGCACACAGGCAGATTCCCAGTTATAAGGGAGTCTTAGAATAATATACTCAATTTTAGCACACACTAGTGCTAAATTTAGCGCTTGTGTTAGTGCATGCTATGCATGAGTGTATTATTAGAGTAGCGTTTCTCTGCCGCGACGAAAAAGCCCAAGCATCTCGTGCTTGCAACGCTACCTAGATGCAGTAACAATTTTTATTTCACACACGAAATGCAGTAACTTGAGAAAAACCAAAATTTTTGGTTCAAAGTGACATTTCAGATTTGTTTAAATTTGAGAATGCGACGCGAGCGGTTGACCGGTTGTGTCCGCTTGCGTCGCCTTGGCAAGAGAGGTCTCACCATTGCCATGCTGGGCCTTCCAAAACGTTTATGACGTGCACCTCCCGTACGAGTGCAATGTCGTCCTCTGTTAAAATCGCAGTTGTGAAGGTGCTGCTCAAGTCGCAATCACAACGCCGCCAAAGCGGCCACAGTTGCATTCCTGGGAGCCGCCATTTTTTAGCTGTGCTCATCTTGGCTTTAGCCAACTTCTCATCACGAATCCCTCTTGGAGGGGCACGAAGACTCTTTGCGCACGCACGCAATTTCTGAAAAATAGCATATGCTAAAATAGCACGCGCAAAGTGCAATGCAGTCGGTGTTTAACGCATGTGCAGTGGCGACAAAGCTATTCTTTGCGTACACAAAGCTTTAGCGTGTGCTATTCTAAAACTGCCTATTGTAGGGGTTATCTGCCCAAAAGAATATGAAGATGTAACTCAAAGGTCTTATTTGGCAATCACGAACTTGTGATATTCATGCCTGGGAGAAAATACCTATTGGCTCAAAGTGGTCGTTTGAGAGAAAGCAATGCAGATATCATAATGACTTTAACCTGAGGCTGGGCCAGAAGGAGGAAGCAATTTTACAATAATGGAAAAAAATATATTGTAAAACAAATTTCCTTTTTCTGCCACAGTCTTTGGTTAAAGTCATCATGATGGACTTCTACCAGCTCGTCAGTGCACTGTCTGTATTTTTGTCAATGCAAGCACTTTCGCGTTTCTAAACAAAGTTTGTTATCAAAAGGCACTGTCATTTCAAAACTAAGCATGCAAAAGGTCCATGTTCAAGTTATGCTAGTCAGGATATTGTTGATAGCATCAAGAAAATTCAATAAGATAAAATTTTTAAATGAGTTTATTTTATCAGAATCTGAAAATGTTCCTAAGAAACACCTAAAGTTGCCTTTGCAGACTATTCTGACCATAATTGCTTTTGAGTGTAATGTATATTCTTGTTTATTCATCTGTTGAATCATTATAAGCAATTAAAAGCATGCATTAAATCAATTATAAATTTTGAGTTAGAAACACATCTGAAATTTTATAAATTCAATTCCACAAGTTTGCAGTTATTCCCGGATCCCAGAAAAGCTTGTGGCACTTCCCAGATAACTTTTAGATATCCTCAGACAACTCCCGAATATCTCTAGATAAATTCCAGATGTCACGAGAGAACTTGCGGATATCTCCTAATAACTTCCAAATACCTGCCGAAAGTTTGTGCCCTCAGATATCTTGCAGATATATGTGGATAACTTCCGGATATCTCTAAACAACTTCTTAAAATGTCCAAATAACTTTTAAATATTTTCACACAACTACAGAATATCTCCATAGGACTGACAGATACTCCCAGAACCCTTCCAGGTATCTCTAGAAACTTGCAGATATCTCCCAATAACAAATGTCTCAGGAAAGCTCATAGATGTCCCTGATAACTAGGGCTCCGTGTTTTCGGAGTTTATTTTTCGTCAAATTCGGAGGGTGTTTTTCGGAGTTTATTTTTTGCCGAAGATTCGGAGTTTATATTTTTTTTATTCCCAATTCTCCGAAATTCGGAGTTTAATTTCGTTGTGTTTCCTATTAAAAATAAATAAATAAATAATAACCGAATGTAAACGTATGCCAGATAAAAAAAGAAGACGCGCTTGTATGAATTGAAATATTTTCAGTTGAATTTGGCGTTGGTGCCATTGCTATTGGCAATACTAATTTAATTTATCCATCAGATTTAAAAACAGCGCGAAAAGACGAGGACCAGACAGAGAAGTGGCACGGACGTAGCGCTGTTTATCCACGACAAAAGTCACACACAAGTGCCACTTCGATAAACGCCGATACCTTAAAATCACTAAACTCCCGGAGGTAGTCGCTAGGAAGCTCGTAGTCATCCCATCCTATTCCATCAATCTAGCCCGCGGCCGAGTGAGGTGGAGCGGTTAAGGAGGTAATAGAGAGTTTGAACTGCCCCTCTTCCCAATTTTATACAATCTACATGGTCCATAGCTTTCACTGTTACTAATACATACCCTTTCCTTTCTCTAAATCACAAACTGGAAACCAAAAGAGTGGCTTTTGTTGTGACCCGAATGTACAACGAACGACCTGTTGCCCTGAATCAACCTTGAAGAGACAAGTGGCAAGACCCCTGTTGACAACGGTCCGAGATTTGAAAGATAATTATTGTGCAATTTTCCCAGGACCATTAACTCTGTGCTAATCAAACTTTAAAAAAAAAAAAAAATGAACACTGACAGATAAATATTTGGAGTTTATCGGATAAATCCGAATTGACCAAAATTTTACCGGCGGGTGTTTTTCGGAGTTTTTCGGATTTATCCGAAAACACGGAGCCCTACTGATAACTCATGTATGTCCCCTGATAACACTTGAATATGGATGCCTCCAGAAAGTTCATGGGTGTCCCCGATATACTCGCGAATGTCCCAGATATACTCGCGAATATCCCCGATATACTCGCGAATATCTCCGATATACTCGCGAATATCCCCGATACACTCGCCAATATCCCCGATATACTCACCAATATCCCCGATATACTCGCCAATATCCCCAATAACTCGCGGATACCGCCAAAAACGGATGCTTCTAGAAAGGATATCCCTGAATCACTTAATACAGGAATGGATGTCCGCGGAGCTCCAGCGAGCAGCTAGGGGCCCTACTCACCCGACCGCTTCTGTATGCTGAGCGCAGCCTTCTTGGCGAGCATGATGGTCTTCTCCCACTTGCGCTTGAGCTGGTCCATGGTTTTCTTGGAGTGCGGACTGAAGCAGCGTGCATTCACCACCTCCGTGATCTCGATCCAGCATTCCCGCTTCTGCAGGTTTGTCACGCTCTCAGAGGCCTTGGCACGCAGTATCTCCTGGGGAAGAGTGTCACGTCACCATCCACACATCCGGGCAGAGCAGGCAACACCGGGTCGTGAACGAATGACCAGTCGGCAAGGTGGACCCGATCAATGTAGAAAAGAAAAGGTGCACTCGCTGCAACTTACAAGTGGTGGCATTATTTGTGGCTCCGACTGGCTTGCCAGTGCATGTTTTTTGGAATTAATATTGCGGTGTATAGCAGCAAAATGAAATTGAGGGTGCCGTTTTTTCCAACAAAGCATGCTTTGTTATGAACATCGATTGCCGCTACCGTGAACACGACGTGATTCGCTTTTGGTGGCATCCGCTAGACACGATTAAAGATATCGCTGAAGACAACTGCTAAGATGTTTTAGAGCGCAGCTCTTAGGCACCCGTTTCCGGCCTGAGCAGCGTCGCCGTCGGCGTAGCCGCACGGTGCATTATGGAACGTTTCCCATGATGACGTCACACGTGACGTCACCGCACGTTGCATTATGGGTAAATTTCCCCACTAAATTCAGCGAAAAAATTCCCTGCTAAATTTAGAGAAAAATTCCCCGCTAAATTGAGCGGAAAAAATTCCCCGCTAAATTTAGCAGAAAAATTTCCCCGCTAAATTTAGCGGAAAAATTTCCCCGCTAAATTTAGCGAAATATTTCCCGCTAAATTGGAGGCAAACAGGAGAGGAGGAGGGGAGGGTACGGATGAGGAGCATAACCTCCTCTTTGTATTTTCCCCTCCTCCTCAAGAGCTGCAGTCTAATTCGCCGTTACAGAGGATTGTAAACATTTTTTTTTTTTTTTTTTTTTTTCATTTTTTAGGGTATTTTTAGTTTAGCAGGGGGAGGTGGGGACTTAAACACATTACAGAACCCATTGATGTGTTCTTGGTTTCTACGCTTTCCCGGCCGTTGCATTCACAAGCGCCGGTTCCGTTGAGCTTCCACCGAGTTATGCGTATCAATGTTCCCTTAGTTGGGTTTGCCTTCCCGGTTCTTACGTCCAAAAACTTTCATCCGACGCGAAGCATCGAGCCGCTGTTAATCCGCTTAGAAACATACACTTCAAAAGCCAGATGTATGCATGTGCATTGTAAGTTTCTCTGGCTCCGTAAGTTTCATTTCACGTGGAGTTAAATTTACCATCACAGACCGCGCGTCAAGTTTCACTGCATCGCACCACTGCACGCGTCGAGCTTCACCGCTTTGCACCGGCGTGCTAGGAGCAGCGGCTGATGCGGGGGAATCTTCCGCGTTGGCTCCATGGTCACAATTATACATAGATTCTTTGTCACGGGTATAGATACCCTTACTAAAAAAAGCCAAATTATATATAAATAAGAAAGGGAGTTTCCCACGATCGTGAAAGTTAACATAAAACCAACTGCTGTGTCAGAGCTGCTGCTTTTCTTTTCAATAGCCCCCCCCCCCCATAAAAAAAGCAAGATTATTGGTTGTTATTGTTCCACTTTCAATACATAATTTCCAAACGTTTCAAGATCAGTATTGCTTCATAAGTAGAGCATGCAGAAAACAGCGCCAACTACCACAATGTATACCAAATCTTTACCATATGCGTAACACATACCTTCCGCTTCCAGTATTCCGTGATCAGCACCAGCAGGTCATTCTCCGTCCAGGTGGGAGCCTTAGGCTCCAGACTCTCCATACATCTGGGAAGACAGTGCCAAAAATAAATATTGGCAGCGAAAAAAAAAGTGTAATTGATTTTCCCATAAGCATATTCAAAGGTGTAAAAAACCAGAGCTGTAAAGGTCATGTCTAGTGTTTTTCCTAAAAAATTACTACCCGTAGAGCTCCGAGAGAACGCCCGCCCCCGAGAGATCGCCCACCCCGTTTTTCTGGACAAATATCTGTACCATAAAAATTCCGAAACCCCCCCCCCCCCCCCCCCCGCCCCGATTTTCGCCGGACTTCATTCGATGTTCGACGGGAATCGCATCAATCGTGCAATTTGCTGTCTTACAAGCGAGTTCATAGCGGATTCCCGCGTTTTTGTCCCCGATCTGCGCGCGCGATCTCGATTCCAGGCGAGTTGGTCCCGCGCGTGTATATTGTATCGTAAAATACGATTCTGCTGCGTTCGTGATCTGCGGTGTTTGTTCCCGTAACATACGAGTTTGCAGCGGATGCCCGCGTTTTTGTTTGCGATCTGCTCGTGCGATATCGGTCCCCGTGACAGGCAAGTTTGTAAGGGGGCTCTCGCGTGTTTATTGCACCATAAAACTTCAATCTGCTGGGTCCGCGATTTGCGGTATTCGGAGTTCTCGGTGGGTTTCCGCAGGGTCCTTCGCACCGTGAAACGCGAATCTGCTGCGTCCGGAACCTGCGGTATTTTATCCCGTGACACAGGAGTTCGTAGCGAATTCCCGCGTGTTTATCGCATCGTGAAACGCGAATTTGCGATCTCCGCGATCTGCAGTATTAGTTCCCGTGTCACGTGGTTTGTAGCCGGTGCCAAAGTGTTTATCATTAATTTTTGATAAAGTTTTGCTGTGGCATCCCCAAAGATAGCCCACCCCATGTTTTTCACCAGTTATCCCTTCATTTTGGGTGGGCGTTCTTTCGGAACTTTACGGGTAAACAGATTAAATTATTACCTAGTTTCAATATATGGCTTGTATCGACGTCATGTCAGCCGCCATTGCTCCGCACCATGTTCCTGTGTGCGTACTGTTTGCGGCATACATTTGGCATCATTGAACCTGTTCTTCTTCAGAAGACTTGCCAAGAAGAACAAATTCGTTTTTGCGAGATGTATGCTGCAGAAGATAGGAGCTCAGGAGCATGGTATGGAGCAATGGCGGCTGCTACCGTGCCATATGACTTCACATGCAAGGCATGTATACAGCCACCGCAGTTTGGTTGTGACTTGACAAGTATTTATAACGAAAATAGTGCCGAAGTATATAAACTCAAGTAGTTTTATTTGGTTCCTTTACAACGCGAAGAGCTTTTGCAGGTTATGTGCTATTCCTGGGCCTATATATAGTTGGAACTATGTGGTAAAGTTTTGACTCCCCTATCACAGCCCAGCCTGAGAAAGACGTTCAAGCTGCTGCAGTGACCCATTTAGCTTTGAGCAGCCTGCAGGAGATTAATACTTGGGGAACCGAGTGGCGGTGTCGGTTTTGACTGAGTCAGCGGTGTCAGTTTGGGCTCCGCTAAAAGCGGAACACGCGCCGCGAACACAAGAGTGCTTGCGTTCGCTCGTATATGCAATACTAAAACTCGCTATTAGAGAGTTTTAAAAAACAGTGTTTGCGCATCCGATACGGTATAAGCCCTCCGGTACGACCTGCGCATACGCGAGTATTCTATGGTTGCGCATGCGCAGTTCGTACCGGAGAGCCCATCGTACCGTATCGGAAGCGCGAAAACGGTTCCCCAAAACTCCCTATTAGGGAGTTTTCGTAGACCGCGCTGCCCCCTCCGCTAAGCGTTCCGCAACGAAGAAGTCGCTACTGCGCCTGCGCGTCGATAGCCTTGACTGTGGAGTTCCCGCTATCGTAGCGGGTTGCGGAGGGCCTTGCGGGACGGCGAAAACGATCTACGAAAACTCCCTATTATCAGACATCGACCGTAAATTCGCGCTTGCGTGCACGACAATATAAATGCTGGTTCCCACATTTGCGACGGTTGCGTTCACAGCAACCCAAACAAAACGACCCGAAGGCCGGAGAAACCTTGACTCGTGATTGCTTCGCGAAGGTATACTTCCTCAAGTCACAGGGACATCTCCAGACAACATTGTCGTTACTGTCATTTCGGTTGCTCCAAAGGCAACCGATATCTGTGAACTAAGATCCCTGGATTAACGCTTTGCTAAGTAGCGAAACCGATTGGTGTGCCGACGCGCTCTCCTATATTGGCCCGCGCCCGCGTTCCGTTTCCGGTTAGGAAGAACATGGCGGATTAGACTCGACCTCACAACTTCTCTCGGGTGACAGTTTGATACCTTGTCGTTGGAAGTATCCGCGTCCAGCGATGTTCTGAGTTGTCACGTGACATGATTCGGCAAAGTAACAATGAAGATTTCGAACACTGCCATGGTGGACGAGTTAGGAAGAACATGGCGGACTGACGCGCTAGCAGACTACAGGAGCGAGGAAAGAATGAACCAGCCTAAAAAGCCCGTTGATAAAATTTACGCTTCGCGCTTCTTACTAGGGCAGACAACCATCGTTGTGCAAACGTGCGCGACAAGTGCCACAAGAGAGGGCTTTGTCGCCATTTGCTTCTGAGGGCCGCACTGGCCGCACGGGACTGACGGTAATTTCTACTTAGTTCCTTCGAACTACGACTTCTGCGGTGTGAGACTAGCAAGGCGAACCGAACGCTCGCGGCGCATATGGTATGGCCGCGAAGGACAGCACATGCAAGCTATGTATTGAGACTGCGGCCAAAGGTATACAAGTGGGAGCTAGCCCGCGCTCCTGGCTTTGAAACGCGCATTTCTAGCGCCATGTCTCTCCTCGTGTGGACTGGAGTAACTGTAAATGCTTACTCTAGCGCGGACAGGCCCGTGCAATTGCAAGCTTGCCAAAGCTATACGTTCACGCGCGCAAGGTGCACGTGCTTGCACGCATGGGGCACCAGCGGCTCAGAACATGAGCATGCGCTCGTTCTGAGCGCATGCTCAGAACGAGCCCACATTAATAGGCTGCTAAGACCGGCAATCTTGAGGGTGCGGAATGCATGTTACAAAAGAACCGTGGAAGCTCGCCATCAGCACTCGCTCAGCAGTCGCGCACACAGCTATGGCCGCCAGTGAATACTTCCTATACTATTCTCCAATTTTCTTGTAGATGCCACCATCTTGGCGCTTGATGCTGAGCGCGCGCGCATTTGGCGATCGTTGCGATTCGAACATGCGACTTTTCGAGCTTCAAATACGGCATCAGGAAGCTCATTGACTGTTTTAACAAGCCTGGAGGACGGAAAACACTTTCCTGTGATTGCAGACAAAATTTCAGATGACCCGGAAGAATGATTTCAAGCAGCAAGATCCGGAGGGAGGGGGACGATGTCAGTCTTTTCGCCCGATCCTCCAAAGGACTTCCTGACGGTCACCTTCGTGCACGGTCTAGTGATAGTTGCAGAAATGTATTGCGTATTTGGTGGCTCTAGTAGGACGATAAAAATGGCCCGAATCGTCCTACTTTCTTCGCGTACGTAAGATTCTGGACGCATGAAAGAATCGCGATGAACTTCACGAGGATCATCACGACCCTTGCACTGCCAGAGGAACACGCGATCCCTTCGATCTCCCTGATAGCGACTCGATAACGCTCCGCGATCGGACCGTGTGCGAAAGCAAATCGAGAAAATACCTGGCCCAGGCGTCGGTCTTACTATCCATGCCACGATCCTCCACGTTGGAGCGGAGCAACTCCTTGCGACGAACAGCAAGACGAAAACGTCGTCGTCTTCGAAAGATGCGCCGCAGAGTGACGTCATAATGACGTCCCCAGCGGGCCCTTGGTGGCATTTCTTTATTGAACCGGAAGCCGTAATTGGACACTTGGCGTCGCTTTGTAACTCTACTACAGTGAATTAGACGACGACGATGACGACATAAAGCCATACCGGGTGACTGCGGAGCTACATTCTAGCCCTGGACGCTACTGCATCGGAGGTGGCAGCCGTCCACTTCGACTGGGCCGCCTCCTGAAGCCGTTCCAAACATTCAAGACACGGTAACGTAACTTAACGTAAGAAAATGAGGCAGTGTGAATGAGCCTTTACACTGTCAACAATGCTCTTCTAGGGTTGACCCTGCTGAGCAACGCAGAAGTCGATGGCGCCAATGAGTGGTGCACGTGCTCGAGGCACGTGCTCCACTCAGTAGTCAAGGTGTCAAGGGCTCTCCAAACCCATGGGCACTCTTCCAACCCGCCTGCTTCCAGCTGTAATGTTGGAGGTGTAGAAAAAGGGAAGGATTCCCTTGAATTGAAACAACAATTCGTACTGGCGTTTATTCGTTAGTTCGTAGCATGGAGAATAGAAGGGTAGGAGAGGGCATGACGTCGGCCGCGTAGCCTCCACAAGCCATGCTCCCTTGACGCCTCGCCTCTTTCTCATTTTCCTCCTTACTCTCCTCACTTACCGCGCCAACGTGACCACATCACGTGACCGTAGCTAGCCTCCGTCTTGCTACGGGGTACTAGAATACACCACAGTCTAGACTTCGATCTGATAAAACCTACCGGACGGAGCGCGCGCAAGCCTGCAAGGAGTCCTGCTACAATCAACCATTTATCTCACACGTGACATGTCACGCGCACCAATCGCCAGAGAGATCTGTGGTCACGCTGGGCACAAAATCGTTTAAACTTTTTATGACTAGGCTTCACCAATATTGCAACGTGCCCCCTCCTAGTACTTCTAACCTCCTTGGTTCGTAGCCAACTTGGAGAGTGTTCCAGTTGCCAGACCAAGCCAGATTTATGGCTAGATTCCACTACAGTAGACACTACACAAGCTTCCAGCAGACACGGCTGCTACCGGCGCAAAAAGATGTGCGCCTGAAAAGACGGTGCCGGAAACGCGCTCCAAGTGCGCGGAAGAAGATACTAGAAAGAACGAAACTGCATCCACGGTTCTCTCGCCGTAACTGAACACTGTATCACCAATCTTCGTCTTCAGGTTTGCGTAATTTGTTCAAAATCCTTTGCGGTCTTCCTATGTACTGATCATGGTGAAAAACAGAGCACATGGAGATAAGGACACAGTATAAAGAAAACTCCTGTGCGCTGTTTATCACCATGTTGAAACTTGCCCAACTCACCACCTTATGTTACAGTTCTTATGTGTATTGTGTCAGCATAAGTTTACCATATATCCTCATGATTCTTTTGCGCTGCGCGAATATGCCAAATTTCCCACGGGTGCTTTGATTCATGCCCGGTCAGTTGTCGTACTCGCAATTGTTGTGTAACGTCATAATTAGCTAAATACTAAATTTCAAAGTGAAATAGTTGTATTCAGTAAATTTAGCTTTTTTTCTTTGTTTAAATATTAAATGTTAGCCAGGTTTACTTATTTAGATTTTCCTCGTTTATAATTACTCGTTTTCTTCCCGGCCCTCGAAAATGCGGCAGATGTCATGCCTAATCCGGCCCCTTAGCCAAAAAAGTTTGGAAAACTCTGGTGCAGTCAAATGGGAGCTACAGTAACAGTGCAGTATATGCAGCCAGCACGTGCCGAAACAAACGCTGAAATAAATTCTAAGGGCATGTCACACCGTTGCAGTGCTGACACTGCAGATGTTCTTGCTTTTTCATATACCCCCCCCCCCCCCCTTCAATTAAAAAGAAATCTATGTGTGTTTGGTACAAGTAGGGTCAAATGCACCAATGATAAAAGCCAGTGTAGCCCTAGTATTACAGTGTAGCCTTTGGAAGCCAACAATGCGCATCACTGAAATCAGCGGTCCATGGAAGCAAATGGGGACACAGTACATGGCACGTGCCTAGCGCGCTTGATATGACAATAATTGTTAACAGATATGAGGAACAAAAATATTCTTGATTAAAGAAATTGTAACAATTAAGGATCTTATCTGTTAAAACGCTTTGGCTAAGAATCCGCGATGTGAAATGTTGCGACAAGCTGACTGCAGACGACACGGGAGACAAATACGTACGTCACGCGCGCCTCCCTACTACCACGTTATTGCCATCGGTACGGCTAGAGCACTTCATGTTTACAAACAAACCGGAGCGCCCGGAGCGCCCCTAGCGGACGCCACCGGCGCCGCGCATGCGCGATGGGGGTGTGGGCAAAAAGCTCGCCGTCGCCCATAAACAAACCATTGAAATGCGATGTTGTCGGCGTCGATGTGAGTCCCCCTGCCCTTTTTCGCGTTCGAATTGTTGGTTCTACGTCTTCCTGGCGATGTCTGACTATCTTGAGCGGCGTAAGCGAAATTACCGAGGCTCATTGCACCGCAAAACTTCGCGTGAATAATGTGACATGCGGCGATTCATTCCGCGTGGACGCCGCAGATTGTAAGCTAAAGCCTGATTCGCATGATGAGATTTCGCTCAGAATTTTCAGTCGCGACGCAGCTCGGGCGGCAAAAGCGTGAACCGTAGCTGAGATGGTCGACGACGATACTGAAAATCGCAAGCAGAATCGGACCAACTGAATTAGGCATAACAAGTCGGTGTTGGTCACTGGTAACAATGACCAACATCTTCTCGTAGTTACTGTTTACATCCAGCCTACTTACCAACCTTCAAATTTAAGTTTTTTGAGGCCTGCACTCACTTCTTACCGCAAGTACCCGCGCCAACATTTGGTCTATACGGACCGGCGTCGTCTAAGAGAGCAGACGACAAGCAGAAACGTTTGAAAGAGCAGACGACAATTCGAACAATCAGGCGGCCGTTTGAACTTGAAGACGCACTGAACGTAGTCCACAGGTGGTCCGCACAACTTGACAGTTTTCTCGCGTTCATGTTGGAAGAAAACAAATAAATCTGATGGCCACAAGTATCCGTGAATTCAACCCAAAGTGCTTCCCGCCCAAGCAATCGTTGTCCGACGGCGTCTGCTTTTCCCTTTTCACGGCACATATACAGATTCTCGGACGAACCGAGCACGTGAAAACTGACCTTTAACCTTTCTCGACACTTTTGGTACGGCCCCAGTCGCGGCGTTTTGACGAGAAGTTAGGTTTTAGTCTGGTTTCTTTCAAAACAACGTAGGAATGCACGTCTGGCATGGGGACTTCTGCCCACAGCCCCAGACCGGAAGTGCGACCGACGCGCCACCACCGCGCCGTGACGTCACAGAGATGAGTTGTTTTATTGTGGGTAGCGCCATTTTGAGAGCGAGAGAGAAAAGGGGAAAGGGCTACCGGCGCTTTCCCCCTTTCTGATTGTGTAGAAAGAGTGAAAGTCCCGGATGAGGGGCTTGGCCGGTGTTGGGTGTCTGCTGTGCCCCAACTTCTTTCGCGCTTTCTTTTCTGTTTTGAACTCGCGAACTTAATTAGAGCCACGGGCTTCGATGGCAACAGTCCCCCCGGTCATCGGGACACCATTGCTCGGTCATAGGGTGCACGAATAACAACAGAAAGCGTCGAATACCGCCCAAGGACCTCGTAGCTTGCATGGAATTCGGCAAGGCACGTGCGGCTGCAATGTTTTGAAGCTCCACCGCTTTCCGCGTGACGGGAAATGATGAACCATTCATAAATTTTTGTTTGCAATAGGCCCATTTCAACGCAGCCGTTTTTAGTAATGAACAAGCGATACACGAAACGGGAACCTCAATTAACTTTTGTAAACACCCGGAGCTGCTACATATCGTTTTGCTGCGCTGCTTTTATCTTGCGTGTCCGTGTTCTCATATTTCATTGTGGATGAACGACGAAGACGTTCTAGATGTGCTTATATCGAACCGCAGAAAGCGTCAAAGCAGCCACGAATTATTTTACTATTTGAC
>NW_024609837.1:8008114-8171363 GCF_016920785.2 Ixodes scapularis
CTCCAGACCATTACAAAAATATTTATCGAGTTTCTGCAGATTTTGAATAGAGAATGGTGCGCAAAGGCTATTCTAGAGAAAATGTATTCACTTTTCCAGCCACTCTCTATAGCTTCTTGGCCGTCTTTTTCTGTGGAATTTTTTTTTCTTTTATGGGCTTTCCATAGACAATTGACCAACTTTTCGCGGAAAAAAGTTAATCCTGTAGAATACTTCTTTTTTTATATATAATACATATACGAAGCGTGCAATCGCCACTTGCCGCGTGCTATGCTGTATTAGAAAATAGAAGTGCTATTTTCATAGCATTTCTATTTTCTGCACTCTATAGACTTTGTTTTAAACAAAGTCTGCATGCAATCTGCTGAAAACATTGGATATAACATGGCTGGATAGGAAGTTTAAAAATAGTCGTTAAAATGTAAACAAGATTTTTATCGACTGCAAGATTTTTTTTAAGGAGAAGCCTGAAGATGATTACACCCGGCTTTTTTATAGCTGACAGTTATTATAATAACTATCATTACCCATAACTTAAGAAACGTAGGGCATGGCGTGACCGGATCATCTCATTATCGCAACTCAGCCAATGAGAGTGCAGTATTAGCCAGTAAGATCACATCAGAACCAATCAGGAGCCAGGAAGCGTAAACGTATTCAGCCACACCCTGCTGTTCTTGAGTTCTCAGTGACTAAAGACCTTTGCAAACATCGACTTCTGCGCGATGCCATCTTCGTCTGCGGGGTCATGCTTACAACGCGCGTTCTGAGCATCCGCTGTTGCTCTGATGTGCGGTATATCAGACGCTGCGCATCCGTCCACTGCTCAGTGACTCAGCATTTTTCGCCCGGGTGATAAGCGCTGGAAAAATCTATAACTGAGTCTCCTTTAAAAAAAAAAATGGCTGTTGTGTATTGCAGCAGATTGCAGCAATGTCGCGGAAGGTAGCCCACTCGTTCGTGCGGCTCCAAGTCTTCAGCACTCGTAAAACTGGGGCGCCTTCAAGGTTACGCACGCGATCTCTCACAGCCGACTGCTTTCTAAAAAAAAAAACCTCTAAGCGTATTTTTTTTTTTTTTTTATGAACAGGTACAAAACGTTAGCCCGTCGTGGTTCTTGAGGGAACCGAGCGAGTTTTGGACATGTCAGACGACATTTGGGAAGTCAGCGGCCAACCGGAACATAGATTATGGCGTGTTCAGATAGTGTTCTTCCTGCAACCAGGTAAAAAAAAAGGTATTCAGACGTCGCCTCGATGTCTCTTTTTCCCGTATCGATCATTAAGGATCTGTTTTTTGTTTGTTTGTTTGTTTTTCGAAAATTGTCAAGGAAGATACGAACTCAGCCGGGGAAGTGGCGTGCCTAAATACACTAAAGGGACACTTCCAAAAATTCCGCACACTTCATTTTTCTTGTATGTGTTCAGCGACGCTTCTGTTTTTATCGACTAATATTGAAATTTCATTGGCTGTTGAGGATTAATAAGATGTTCGATTCTACGCGGAGCGAAAGTTCGTCTGCTTCTTGCGCACGGGTTCCGGTGACGTCAGAATGGCGAGCTCTGATTGGCTCCGATTGAAGGATAGGGGGTAGACCTCAAAGCTAGCTACCTCAATGTCTACTCCTTATCCTTCCAATCGGAGCCAATCGGAGCTCGGCATTCTAGCGTCAAACGCCGAGCTTGCGGACGAACTTGCGGTCCGCACAAGCAGACGAACTTGCGGTCCACTCAAGCACTCGCATCCTGCTTGCGGCGAAAACGGCGAGGACGATGCTGAAGAAGGTGCGCAAGTTATCGAAGAGTACGGCGGAATGCTGAACTATGTCCGAATCGCCCTAGGCCCCAAACCGACGAGTAATAACGCGCCAGTTTGATTAAGCGCGATAAGCAGCAGTCGCACTGATCATGCGTCGTACAGAAGACGCCGTGTTGGCGGCAGACATTAGGACACCTGCGGACACGCCAGAGGTCTGTTCGTTTGCTTCGTGTATAGGTATGCTTGGAACATGTGTAAAGAAAGTGTTTGTATGACCAACGTGATGTCTTATTAAGAAGAAACGCACCACAGACAGTGTCTGCGGGCCGTCTTATGCATGATGTTCAGGGTGTTTCAAGTAGCGGCCAGGCTCCTTAAATCGACCGCAAAATTCGGTTTGAGAACCCATCACGCTACGTTTTTGTCCAGCGTTGCCCAATGGTGGTGCGTTTCTTCTTTAAAATTTGCAAAAAGCTAACTTACTTGAGGAAAAAGTAAAAAAGAAAAAGGCATAAATCCTACCGAAACGCAGCGAAGCCACCGGTCTTCAAACAATAGGGCGCCCTATTGATTGAAGACCTGTGGCTTCGTTGGGTTTCCATAGGAGTTAAGCCTTTTTCCTTTCTTTACTTTTTCCTCAGGTAAGTTCGCTTTGTGCAAATTTTAGAGAAGAAATGTACCACCTGTGGGCAACGCTGCCAAAAATCGTAGCGCGATAGGTTAAGAAACCAGGTTTTGGGGTCGATTTAACGAGTCTGGCCGTTATTTGAGACACCCGATATTAGAAGTATGACCACTCTCTTTGCAGGCAGCAATCCTCGTTCTGTTGGCAGTAACAGTGCACGCAGGAGGCCATGGCTCTTATGGGGGACACAGCAATACCTACAGGAAACAGAATGTGAGCGGACTGTTTTATTCTTACATTTCTGGATTAAATTTTTGTTTCATCGCAAATACAGCCCACGCACAACTAAGCGCTTTGCTATATTTTTACTCTTTTTTTTTGCATTGCACTCGTTTCGAGCGATTCAGCCAATCGACTAATAATGTGCTGATTTTGAATGAGAAAAAAAAAAACAGGTTTGAAATAATTTCTTGTGTTTTTTTTAACAAGTTAAGGCTAGCAAACCAAATAAACCCTGATGAAATTAAACAATTCTTGCATTACTACAGCCAAAGTATACGGTCCACTATACACTCCGTGCGGGAACTATAGGGGGCGCTTTGAAGAACGCGCGCAGCGCCGCTAGCGGAGGAGCTGGCGTTCGACTGTGAGGCGCGTTCAGCAGCCTGCGGCGCCTTTTCGCATGCCAAGCTGTGGCGGCGGAAGCGCGCACGGACGAAACTTTTGCTTTTTGAGCCGATACGTTGAGGGTGACGTTGCATGAGTGCTGGGGCAGAAGGGCATTTAGCTGTTCTCCACTTATATATTGAGTTTGAGTCGTAATTAGGGGTCATTTCTCTAGTTGCGGCCGAAAAAGGAGTTGGAGTAATTTTCCGAAAAACAAGACGGCCGCCACCTTAATTGCTCTGAGTGGGAAATTTATTTCGCTCGTCGCTGTAAACCTAGGACTGCTGGAACGATGATATTGGAGGCGAGTGAGAGGTTCACTAAGTTTGTGCACGAAGAGAGCCGACAGCAGGTGTGACAGTTATGTTTCTAACGAATAAAGAAATAAAGCTGTACGGGATATCCAATATTGGACCCAAAATGTTGTGTTATAGCGGGCTGTGCAAAGTGCAGATTTAGGCGCTAAGGTGCTTGGACTTGACAGTAACATGACACAGCACTTATTATACAAAAAAAAGGTGGCATAGGGAAACCAGGTGAAAATTTGGTTTGAGCGGCGTAACTCAATGGGAACCGGTTTTGATCATGAAAAGGCTGTCAAGAGAATACCACTGGTCGGGAGAGGTGGAGACTTTAGAGGTAGGAAGGGACTAGTGGACTGTACTTCCAATTGAAACAACTTTACGAAAAAGTGGTTCCAAAGCCGAGAAAACAAAGTTGACGGCCAACACACGGTTTGGCCGCCAAGGGCTTTTGCGGTCAGCTGTTGTGTAATCACCTGTTGTGCAAGGTGCTGATTTTCGGCGCACAGGTACTTTGACATGACCGTCACTTGGCACAACACTTAATATAACAAAAATAGTTGGCATAGCGAAACCAGGTGGAAATTTAGTTTGGGCGGCGTAACTAAATGGGAACTGGCTTTGACCGTCAAAGGCTGTCAGATAATACCACTCATCGTGGGAGGTGCACATTTTACAGGTAGGAAGGGACCAGTGGACGGTACTTCCAGTTCGAACCACTTTGCGATAGGTGGCTCTAAAGCCGAGAAAAAAAAAATGTCTGCAGAACTCGGAGTGTCAGCGTTTCCACATCCAAAAGGAGGCTGGTCAAGAAAGAAAGCACACCACATAAACTTCCATACTCAAACGTCGATTCTCCAGTGATTCTGAGTTTCATTGTTGTTTTCTTTAGATTTATATTTGTCACTTTTTTTACCTTTCGAATCTTTCTTCATGAAGTACAGATTGCGTGCCATACTTGTCCGGAAATATCATCGACACGTACGATGGGGACGAAACTTCTTTGGAGGGCATTCCTCCAACGAAATTGGCACTGCATACCTGCGAGTGTGGGTTCGTCCTATCGGCGCTGACACATGTAGGCGTTACTGGTACGAAAACAAACGCAGAGCGCAAAGCGGCAGTGTAGAATATGTCAGCCGTGCCGACACAGTGGCAGACATGATCGGGAGACCAAATTTCTCACGTCGTACGGCACAGGTCCATCGTTGTCGCTGTCCCACAAAACATCGGCGAGGTGAAAAACTGTGAAACTTTGTCTCCACGAGATACGACGCATAACTATTGAAGCACTTAAAATGACGCAGCACAGGCAGCACTGCATGCTGTGAACCCAGCGCAACCGCACCACTCCGACTTCAATGCGTACGAAAGTACGCCGCGTGGTTTCGGTTTCGTTTTCTCTGGGGTTCTCGCTGCCTACCTTCGGTACCGGCCGCGCGGCGGCGCGCCAGTCGCGTCGCACGGAGTGTATATATTGTAAACGACAAAAGTCGACAAGAATTCAGAATAAAAATCGTAATTTTTTTTTTACCGTTCTTAGTTTTACGGTAACTTCGAGCCATACCAGATAGGGTCAATGATGTTCTCCTATACCTCAACTTTGACCCGCAACGCGCGGAGGATTATTGCACGTCTTCAGGGAGGGGATTTGGGAACCTCCCCAAAAACGGGTAAGTGGCACCTGGTTCACACACTTGCGACAGCTTGCTTCCGGGCCCATGTGATCTCTTATGACGAGAAAATACACTTGTGCCATCTATCGTGCTGCCATGGAACGCTTTAAATCTTCGTATATCCCCTTCTTTCTTTTTTTTTTGTGCATCCTTTTTTTTTGTTGTTGTTGTTGTTGTTGGCCTAAAAAACTTGAGAGTTTTATAAACGACCTTTTATCATAGATATTGAGTACGTATGACCTCACAAATACTGCAAAACTGAATTCACTCTAGTGAGGTGCAGTTCCGGTACAAGCTCTTAAATGGCGCCAGCGTGCCGCTGTGTCCACATAGTTATTATAATATACGCTAGAGGTTCAATGGGCGCTAGTGTCTATGCGACTTCCGTGACGCAAATTGAAGCAGACAGCAACCAGCCTACTTTTGCGGTGCTCCTGTGCATTCCTATGGGAAAACGCGCGTGCATTTTGTTTCTTCGCCGGAAAATAACACGGAACACTCTAATTATTTGGGTCGTACCGAATAGTATGTACCCTGATTAACACTGTAAAAGTGTAATTGCTTTAGTTAGCGCATTTTTCTTCATCGGTGGACGATGTTTAACTTCGCTACATTTCAGTCCCAAACGTGTGTTCCGCAGCAGGTGTGTAAAAACAAGCGACGATTATAAGCGAAATAACAATCGAAAGGAATATAGAGTGCGTTCAAGGCTCGCCAGCATTCCGGTGACGCTTATATATTGATAATATGCCCGATCTGTCACTATATGAAAGTGACCCCGTCGTGCATGAGTGGATAAAAACATTTAAAACGAGGAGAATAAAGTCCGTGGAGTATGAAAAGTGTCTCTTCGTATTGTTTTTTCTGCCGGGCAGCTTTTATCGGACACTTGTTCTCAAAGATTTCGAGTGTGCGGGTGATACTTTGAACGTAGAACAAACATCTTCGCTCAGAGCAGAAAGAATAAAGCGGAGTACTTACTTATTTAAAATCGGATCAGATTTCGTGGCCTTCAATTTATTTTGATCGTACATGCACGGGTAGTTACTGACCCAGTGTTACTGCGTAGTTCTTGCCGTCTCCCTTAATTTCCAGATGCTCCTCGTTCGTTTGGCATGTATATCCCTCATGCTGAAAAGAGCCGACGTCGTGTTCACGCTAACAGTGTCCGACAGTGCACATAAATACACGTACGAAGCAGTTTTAGCACCGTTTTTAATGCGATGAATTTGTAAGAAAAACGCCGTAACTGACCAATTATTTCACCTGCGTGACTGAGAAATGTTCCAAGCTACCTAGTACGTACGAATTATTTGGAAAATTCGCTCTTATGATCAAGCGCAGGGAGAAAATGCTCTCACTTTTTCCCATAGAAATAAATTACCGGAAGTCAATTTTCGACTGGTTGCTGTCTGCTTCAATTTGCGTCAGCACATTAGCGCCACTTGAACCTCTAGCGTATATTATAATAACTCTATGACTGTGTCCTCTTGTTGTAAAAGGATCACAAGAACTCGGTTGTAAGGAAACGCAAGTGTGTGAACCAGCCTCAAGCCGACACCTCGACTCCCATATCTCGGTTGACGCCACGATAGCTCGGTCGTACTCTCTAAACCAGACCATTTCGTTTGAAATGCGTAGCATTTATAGGGTCAGTTCTCAAGAGCCTTCGTGTCCGTGGCATGAAGCCTCGATGGTTACATGACGCTGATGACGTCAGGCTGTTCACGTGGCATCACCCTCATTCTAGAAGTATCCACCGTGACGCCAGCACTTGAACACCCTGATGACGCCACGGTGTTCCCGTGATGTTACCAGAATGAAGCTCATCACGTGGCACCATGACGTCACGCAACGCCATCATGTCATTGACACTGTGATGTCACACCACGTAGTCACATGACTTCAGATGGCATCATAGGCCCTATAAATGCTGCACGTGGAGCGCCTTTAAAATATACCAGAGACAGGCAGCTTTGTTGTTTAATTGTAACCCGAATCGTTCTTCAGCCCCGACAACGAATAATAAGCGGACATCAATGCGTGTCCACCCCATTCCAGGACTACGGACAGTACGAGTTCGGCTACGACATCGTTAACGGCCACGGCGCCGTCAACGGCCGTCACGAGACCGGCTCGGCTCACGGACCCGTAGTCGGCTCATACTACCTGGGCAACATTGACGGCCGGCACCGCCGAGTCAGCTACGTGGCCGACAAGCTGGGCTTCCGCGCCGTCGTCAAGACCAACGAACCGGGCACCAAGAGCAGCTACCCGGCCGCGTCGGCGACCATCTCGGCCAACGGGAAGTACGTCCCGTCAGCGGGCTTCAGCCACGGCGGATACGGAGGTGGTGGGTACGGAGGCGGCGGTGGATACGGAGGAGGCGGACATGGGCTCTCGGGACACGAGAGCGTCGGCTACGTCGTGGGCTACGTGGGAGGCCACGGCGGAGGCTACGGTGGCGGATACGGCGGCGGATACGGGGGCGGGTACGGCGGAGGGTACGGAGGAGGGTATGGTGGAGGATACCACGGTTGAAGCGACGACAACTAGCGACCTGCCACATCTCTTTGAACGTGAGTATCGAATTGGGCAACGTTGGCTTTATCTTTTTTTATCAGAGTAATATACCATGGGTTATGTACGAAGATTTCTGTGATCTTATTTTGCGTGCTGCCATTTGTATCTGCTTTGGACACGAGCGCACAACTCGCTGGCGCGATGTCAATTCCCGTAAAGCCGCGTAGAAACATTCCTCTAGCCAAAAATGACATCACTGAAGCGCACTTTGTACGGCTTGTATTTCGAATTTGTACTTCTATTGCGCGCAGTCCGTCAATTCCTTTGCTCAGAATATCTCGAATATGGCTTTAGCTTGACTAGTTTTGAAAGCATCCCTCAAAACTGTCCAGTTGTCTCTAAACCCCCCACTGTCCACGAAAGCTCTTTCGCTTGGCCGTGAACGGGTCATTTATATTAATTCATATATTCAATATGGTAAGACTTGCGTCAATGCTCATACGAAACAAGGAATTGAATTTCTAGGGTACTCGCATCAAACAAAGTTTCAAGTAGCTTATTCAAAAAGCACGCACAGTTACCCGGAGGCTTGCCACAAGAGAGGCTTGCACGCGTTGGGTTCTTCAAGTATCTCGACACGCTTTACGCATGTTCGAAGCGCTTCATACATGCTTCCAACATGTCTGCGGACACTTCTGTAATATGAACCAACACGTCTCAGAGCAGATTGTCTTCTGTATGATGTATTAGTAGTGTGACCGCAGCTATATTGTTTTCATCCGAGACGTCACGGCGAAGGTTCGCCCTACACTGACGTCACGACTTGTGATCCTGGCTACTTATCGTTATTTTCGAACGACAAGGTTAACGGTGTGTGTGCGTAAAAAGCAGGGATGGGGACCTCCCGGAGCACCTTCCGGGTCCCGTTCCCGATTTTTGGGAACGACGACCCCCCCCCCCCCCCCCCCCCCTCAAAGAACTTGGAGGAGCCCTCGTCTCGGCAGTCGTGTGTGTGTGTAAAAAGCACGATAAAAGCGTGGAGTCATCGGATTCTTAACAGAACACTCACAAAGTTGACAAACTGACGTGAACCTATTTCCGAAAAAAAAAAATAATAATAATCCAACTCATGACGTCACAGTGAGCGTTTGACCAATCGTAAAAAACCGACCGCACGGACGGTTTTGCTCGCGCATGTTGCTAACAGTCACTGAGAGCGGGCGTGGAGAGTTACAATCATCTTATTATCGCTCCCTGGCTAATGAGGTAGTGGCATTAGCCAATAAGAACGACGAAAAACGAGATCCAAAGCAAGAATAATGAAAATAATAAGCCACATCCACCAGTTATTAAGCTGTGACTAAGGCCAGCACCATTACAGGAGGCGGTGACTTATACCCGTGAGAAGCAGGTTCCAAACCAGTCACTGGAAACACCAACTAACCAAGTTACGACGCTCTTCTCACTTGCAGATACGTGACGCAAGACGTCGGTGACGTCCGTCCAAACTGACCCTCAGAACCGGTGTGTGCCTCGTGACAGTTTTGTGGTAACCAAAGTGTCCGTCGGACGTGTGTGTGTGTGTGTATATATATAAATGTACATCGAGCATCTACGTCAAGTCCTCTCTACCGTGCAACCTTCTCAATGACCCCAAGCCGAGTCCACGTATAGTGTGCCTAGGTTCGAGAGTGTTTCCAAACCGCTCGCTAGGGGGTCACGTGGTTTATAGGACGCGTTTGTTATGGGCGTCTGCAAGCAGCCACGCATCGGAAGTTCTGGCCACCGTGGACGATGCAAAATGGTTCGCTCGAGTCAGTCTAGCAACCGTGGACACGCCTTAGGGAGGATTCACTATCAGACGGTCGACACGAGCCAGCAGCAAGATGGCAGCGCGTAGAGGCAACCCTTGCAAATGTTTATGCAAGCTGCGAGGATGTGGCGAAAGTGTCGATCGTCTGAAAGCGTCTCTCAGATTTGCTCAGTCTCTCCGCCCACTTATCCTCCTCACCACGCGAAAACGCGCGACCAGTCTTCGCAGGAGGCATCCGTCATTAAAGTGCAAGGGCTCTCCACGGTTCTAAGAACTTCCTCAAATCGAAGCTCGCGAAGTCCACGACTTTCGTAACCGTATGGGCTCCGGAAATTTATCCACAACGATTTGCAGCGTCTTCAAGTGGCCGATAAAGCGCGACGTACGCTGAAGCATTTCCGCGTTCGCCCGTCGTTAAGCCTTCCTTCCGCGTGTCCAAAGCCATCAAGGCTGTCATCGTGTCACCAGAAACCGACGATTCTCATTCATTTTTTTTTTTTATTATTCGACTAAGTTTGAGGCTTTCCGGCTACCGGAACACTTATCTATATATCAACAGGCGAAAAATCTCCATTTTCCTCTCTCAAAAGATACGCAACTACAAGATCCTACGTTTCCGTGATGGCGCAACAAGAAGTAACCCCCAAGATACTCACACACTAAGCTGTTTTTGTGCGTTCGATGTGTGTTAAGGTATTACAGTCTCCGCCAATCCTTCTTTGTTCCGCTTTAACGAGCCCTTTATATACCTAGTGTCTTTGTTCGTGTTTTTTTTGTTGTTGTTTTTTTTTTTTTGCGGAACGAGTTACGCAACTTTTTTCGGCTGTGTCGTGCACTTGTGTTTGGCTTACTAGCGTCCAACCGCGTTTGTGTATACTTCCGGAAAGCTTTCTTCGTTCCAACGCAGTGTTTGTCGTTAATAATGTACAGTCATATAGCTTATTAACGGTATTCGTCCGCTTGATTTGTTGCCTGTACAGTACCGCAATTTGTTTTATTAAATGTTTTGTGCGACGCTTGTGTCTATTCGTGTTCATTGGCGATGCGTTCGTCTATACACCCCCTGAACTCTCTGACGTCACGACCCTGCGCTGGCGCTGCTTTTGGTAAAAATACACACAATTAACAAGCGACGTATAAACCGTTGTGTGTTATACGTAGGTGAGTATTAAGGCCCGTTCACACTCTAGCGACCGAGTACGACCAGGTACGACTGAGAGAGACGAGATCTCTTAAAACTTCTTGAATGTTTTTAGAATGAGGGAACACACTGGCACTGTGGCGCCATCTACGCGGTGACCCTGGAACTGCATTTCACAAGAGCAAAGGTTTTGCGGGATTTCCGAAGTCAAATGTGTGTAACACCCATAAAAAGGCTCGTTTATAGCATTGACAAAAGTTTTTCGAGCCAAGAAAGAAAGGATAATGCGCGAGAAATTAAAAAAAATATGCCGGACCGCCAAGTTTACACTGCTTCCAAATAGATGGCGCCAGTGTGTTCTCCGGTTTAAGAAGTTTTAAGGAACCCAGGTTTAAGAGGTCGCAAGAGTGCGAACGGGCCTTTAGAGTTGTACAGTCGTACCTAGTGTCATTTGAATCACAAACCAAACATTTTAGATATACCGTATTTTCCGGACGCTGGTGGTACGCGTAGTTTAGTAGCTCGCAAAGAAGCCCATCCCCAGATTTCTGCCATCGCATGATAGCGCCATCTGTTAGCGGGTTACGCTAACAGATGGCGTAAACCGCTGACGTGATTGTAACAAAGTGATTTTTATTGTAAGGAGTGGGAGCACAGCGGTGAGTACCCAATCTATGATAGGATGATTGCTCTTGAGAAATTTGACATTCACATGTCAAAAGTACTAAATGTTTGCATTCAACTAATTATCCCAATCGTCCTCAACACAAACAGCAAAAAAAAAAAAAATTGGGAAAAGAGCTTATTGAAATATCCGACTTGACCTCACATTCCTCGAAAGGGGCGGAAGCTTAAGCTATTCAAATGGAGCCGGCTTGTAGTCTTGTAGCCGGCGTCCTTAAATTTTGCATTTCGTCGCCAGTTGAGAGCTCGGTCGATCTCAAAACGTCCCCGGACAAGGCGCGGGTTCCCAAATTTGAAATCATGAACGAATGCCTGAAAACAGTTGGACAATATGCACTCCAAGACAAGTTATCTCTAAAATGGCTCATTGTAGAGTATTTGCCGTAGCAGCAGCATGTGGTACAGAGTACTACATTTTGTATTTTGTAACCAGTTCAGCTCTCGGACGAAGTCAAAAAGTTCCTGGATGTGGCGCGGACATGCCCAAATTTCAAAATATGAACGAATGCGTAAAAACTACCGAACCATTCCCACTTTCAAACCGTGGTTTGATCAAAAAGGACTCATTTTGAAGTATTTGCTACAATACACAGATGTGCTCGATGGCTCTCAATTTTATATTCCAGCTTTAGTTGGGAACTGCGGTTGTCCTCAAAAAGTTTCCTGGCCAGACGCGGATGCCCAAAATTTCGGAAGAACGAATGCTTAAAAACGCCCGGACCATCCCCACTTTGAGACGATGCTATTCGGTATGCGTTAGTTTTTGATGATTTGGCATGATGGATGTCGATGATAAAATTATCATCCGCGTTTCCGCATCACAAGTCTCGAGCCTTTTGCAGGAGTGGTAACTTTAGCGCACCATCGCGTTTCCCATGCATGTGCTGCGATCCTCTCTAAACTTTACTGATTTAATCGGTTTCGATGACCCTCTGCAAGTTTCTCATTTGAAATTTTTAAAATTTTTACTAATTAAGATTGACCAATTTTAGTTGATAATTAAACTTATCGTGACGATTAGCTCCCTACCCCTACAAAAATATGTATGTACGTCCTATGTCCATACTTTTGCCGTTCTATTACCCCTTTGTCCATCCTATGGATTCCTGTAGACAGTTCTTGACCGTCTATGTACCACTGGTTTGCCACAGAATGGACACAACAACGCTATAGAGACCTTCGCGAAATAACAATTTTTCATTCCTTCCTATTTCCGTTCTATGGTCCTGGTGAGTCTATGGACATCCTATTGCCTCTCTATGGTGTGAGCTATATTTCGGTACATTAATAAAGTGATGCCGGGTAGACGTTTTCTTTAGGTGTAGCGAGGTGTCCCAGTTAAAGAGTTGTTAATTAAGTTCCGGGTATCAATATGTTACATTGATGTCTGGAGGCATATCCAACCTCAGGGTATATTCATTGTGGAGATGGAAGTGTTTAGTATGTGCCGGAATAATGTTTTTACTTTCTCAGTGGGAGGTAGATATATCTGGGTCGCTGCGGCCCCCGTACATATTCGCAACTTTCACAACCCATAGGGGGCGCACTGGTGCCTATCGAAATTGCGGTCATCTGGATGATCGTCGTAAAACAGCGGCATATCTAGGCTGGGTCTGCGCGCGACGCGTAAGTAATTCTAGTTATGCTGTATACGCGCAGTATCAAAACCTTACTTTATGTTTTTTCTTTTTTTTCACGTCAGGAAAGTGTAGGCAAGCATTTTATTATGAGGCCAATCATCCAGGAGCTAGGGAGTGCGATTCTCACGCCGCGGTACCACCATCGCTTAAAGTGGCTTCTCTATGGACCCCGTAGGGACTCCGTGTAGACCCTTTATGGCTTCTCTGCAGACTCCATAAGGAGCCCGTGTAGACCCTGTATGTCTTCCCTGTGGACCCTCTATAGCTTCCCTGTGAACCCCGTACGCACTCCCTATAGACCTTGTATGGCTTCTTTGCAGACCCCTAAGGACCCTACACCCTTTAAAATGACTTTTAGAGAGCACGTTTTTGCGTAAAAACAAATGGGAAAAAGCTCTTTTTGTAGAAACTTTTATTGGAGATAGTACAAAATGACAAGGGCGTGATGTATGCATACACTTTTAGCTTACAGGGTTTTGCGGCACAATTAATATTTCTTTTTTTTTTTTTTACAGTCATGCCTCACCGGCGACTTCACGTAGCGCGTCCCGACTTGGGTGCGTCTTAACTTCGGCTGCAGTTCGCGGCGCGTCCGCCTGGGAGACGGGGGTTGGCATCCCTGAAACCCCTCTTCTACCGTATATGTTTCGGCGCCAAAGTGGCCGATTAAAGCCAAAGCAGAACAGTCACATGCTGTTGAATATCGATAGTCCCAAACCAGCACACGCGGTCGTGCAGTTATCCGAGTGGCCGCTGCGGGTGGAATGGTGGCGTTGCGATCGCAATTAGTTCGCTTTTCAAGTACAGATCGGTGCCGCTTTTTCAGAGCAAGCTCTTTAGCGTTTCCCAACTGACTTGCTCTAGGAACGTTGCTCGGTGCGGACCCCGTAGCAGACCCCCTGCAGACTGAGTGGCTTCTCTGCGGACCCTGTAGGGACTCCCTGTAGACCTTTTGTGACTTCTCTGCAGACCCCATGAGGACCCTGTGTAGACCTTGTATAACTTCCCTGTGGACTCCCTAGGGGCTCCTTGTAGACGTCGTATGGGTTTTCTGCAGGCACCCTATAGACACCGTAAGACCCTGTGTAGACACCCTATAGAGTCTCTATGGACTCTATATGGCGTCTTATTATAGAGAGGGTATAGGATGACCACACATCATCCAGAGAATAGGACGTCCATAGAACGTCCGTTGGCCAATATTCTATAGGGCAGCCATAGGACGACTTCAAGGATGCAACAGAGGTCGTGGTCTGCCTATAGACCCCTTTTGTTCTGCCTATGGACCCTGCTCTATAAAACGTCCTAGAAGTGTCCATACATATTTTGTAAGGGTATATAATCTCCCCCTCCCAGTTAACTTACGTGATTATACTGCATTTTAGTTGTAAGACTAAGATCGCCCTGGTTTTCCCCATCACCACCAGTACCACCCTACCCACAGTCTCCGACATCATTGACATTCATCGCGTTCATCAACACCTCTCACTAACTCCAACAGGTCGCTTCATGTTGCACGAGCTGGGGTACACACCCTATTCACACTGGCCGTATACCTACTCCACTCAAAAACGGGATTCTCCCACATGTCGCCGTAGCACCAATTCCCCGCCACATGGACAGGGAGCACAATCCCACCCGCCGTCTCCTTCGCGCTGCATACTACACCAAGATGATTGTTCGAGAACCCGGCAAGTGTCATGCTTGCATCGATGCGGCATTTCAAGATAACCTTAGTGCACTCGCTTTCACCACTTCAAACGGCACTGACCATTCCATTGCGCAGCCCTGCGCCTCGCCGGTCGAAGCAGAGCTTCTCGCCGTCGGCATGCTCTCACCTCGCTCAGGGCCATCGCATTCCCCATTGCACTTTTCCTCCTCAGCAATGTCAGAGGACCTATTCGCGTATACCTGGTCACGTTGGCGTTGCTGGGAATGAACGCGCTCATCAGTTTGCCCGCGAAACGCTCCTCCGGGCCCCAACTGATGCGTGTGACGCAGCCCCTGCTCCTCCTCTTCAGGGCCCCACCGTAGCCGACCTACTAGCCTTCCGTTGTGCCTTCCCTCCTCCACCCTCCCTCGCCGTGAGCATACACTTATTCGACAGGCCCAAACACTTCACACGCACACTCGACTCCACTTATTCCGACGCACCTTAGATAGCCCACTTCCTCCCACTGCCTAGCCCCATCCGACCAGGATCACCTTCTGTGGGGCTGCCCCCCTAGCCCGGCACAACCACACCATTACACCCGGGTGTGGCTGACTTTTTCGTTGAGCCTCCAACAACGGGAACTGGCGGGCCACATCAGCAAGGCCCTCAGCGGCTGCCTGGACCGAGGCAGCTGATTCATCCCCGCCATCTTTTAAATAAACTTGCTATCTATCTATCTGTCTACAGCATTAGTGTAGCCTTGCCGAATTTTTAAAAACGATGTGAAAAGCCTCAAATGAGCACCCTGTATATATGATACATATGTAAATACATTTAATATTGTAGTATACATTCGGACGTGGTGTAAATGCCGCATGAAAGAGGGTTTTTACAGCGGAGCTGTTAAGGGCTAGTTTCCCCAGTATCGTGTCCGTCACAAACAAATGTCGACACTAAACTCTGGACAGCTACCGCCATCTATAAGCGACGGCCGCAACCAGACAATCGGCTTGCCAGTTGTCTGGTTGCCGCCGTCACTCACAGATGGCGGTAGCTGTCCAGCCTGTCCACTCTGGCTTGCCGAGTTGCGGCCGGCCATTACTTCATTCCCACGATAGTACAGCTACGGTATTAAACGATTAGCAAAGAGCACCTGGTGCATGTAGCTAACGCCTCGCTTGTAATAACCGTCTAGGAACCTTGACAGCTAGTGACGGAGGTTGTCTCGCCTCCGGCCACGACGAGAGAAGAGAATAGGAGGGACTCCCCCCTTCCCGAGAATGCCTTTTGTGTGTCTCAGAAGTCGCTATTGTCTCCCTACAAGATTATAGAAAATTAACCCGTCACTCAAAATTCGGACAAAAGCAGCCGCTTCGGTGGCTGGAACGACTAGGCCATCCTCTCGACGTCAGCCTCGCCGTAGCTTTGCTCGTCCTGAGACGACCTACGTCACGATTGCGTTGGATGTCACGTGGTCTCCGCTGGGCCTTCTCCGAGCGCTTGCCAGAGTGGGCCGTTTACAATGAAAAATACAGCCACCAGGCTCAAAAGAGAAACGTGCGATAGTCATTTACGGATATTGTTTTTTTTTTTTTTAACACGACGGAAATATTTCAAATATTGTTGAAGTATCCCTTTAAGCACACGTAACAGACCGCGTTGGATAAAATATAGTTTACTCAGAAAGAATCAAACACTGAAATGGACGAAGGACAGACATTCGCCTTAGGGAACAGTTTTTAGAAGTCAACAAGGCATCACCTGACTCTTTTAATTCAACTGCTGAACATGCTCGAACCTGCCACGAATGCATCCCTATAGCTATAACTACACTACAGTGCATGGTTCACAAAAGGACAAGTATGGGCAGGAAATAATTGAACCATTGAAGGTATAGAATGCTACAATGTTTCAGAACCTCCGTTGTCGTTATCGACAAAAAAGCTGGAATTCATCGCGCCAGAGTTATCCTAAAACAAAAAGCATCCTTTAATGTTTTCTGCATTTTCAGGGAGTCAAATTCAGCCATCTTTATCGTTATCCTTTTTAGTATCTTTTTCTACCATTTTCGTTTTCCTTCAAATTCCTCTATGACGAAAGTGGTGTTCGTAGTGCAATAGGCATCATATAAAAGTGCCGTGAAAAGGAACTAGGCGTGGCCACGAAATATCCCCTCAGTCTCGGCTAATAAGATCATTCTTTTCCAATGTCTTTTTCTTTTACTAAGTTCCCCGTCTTTTACCACAGTCTCGGGTAATTTTCATAACGAATATATTATTAACAGATGGCTCGTGAGTCGTGACGACCTGGCTCGTCGCGAATTCTCCAACACACCATCAGAAGAAATATCCACGGATAACTGCGAGCTGAAAGGTCACTGCACCATCCCTTTAAACACACGGCTTCACACACGTTTCCTCCAAACCGTTTTTTTTTTTATTAGATAACAGTGAAGTCTATATAAATAAACCCATCAAAATAATGACTAAAAAGTGTCGTAATATTAAATCCAACAGATTTTACAAACGTCAACCATTCAAAAAGTGTATACGTGAGTGTAAAGATGACAAAACAGTTTTCACATACAAACAACATCATCAGCGTAGCATGCACATAGTATAGAGCTCGACCCTTTTTCGGGACAAGTGTTTTTTATAGGGCAGTTTCACTTATGTACGGTGTACGACACAGCGTAAACACAACATACTTGGCTCTGGTTCTAAGAAAAAAATTACACTAGCTTGATCACGCCGACAAGACCGGGAGGCACAAATTCCGTCGTGAACTAACTGGACAGATGGTGTGTGTGTGTGATGTCGTAAGGTCACACGACCGGGACGTCGCACTAGGTCCTGGCGTCACGTGACGTCACGGTGTGACATGACATGACCTCATGACATCCCACGACGTCACAATCACACAATGTCATGTGCCATAACGATGTCACATGACCCTGACGTCACATAAAGAACTGACTCATGGTCATGTCATATCGACGTCATGTTGGCACGTGACGTCACAGCCCTTGGTGACGGTACTTCATGGCGGTTTTCTGATAAAATTTGGCTGATAAAAACATCCTGCATTCAAATAGAAACAAAAAGACTGGGATTGCTTCTTCGGGCTGACGATGTCGCGCTTTCTACATCCGTTTCAAAATCATGCGAGAATCCATGCTGGTGAACCATCGCCTTAGATTTTCAATGCGTTAGACGGCAACTCCGGTGCATACTTTCGATTTTGGGATTATGACTGTTTTTAGTGCAGTTAGCGTCCCTGAATTGCAAGATTTTTTTTCTTTTTTTCGTTACTGTGCGTAGTTTCAAAGATGTCGACGCCTCAAAGTTTTGTTTGGGGCGAGGCCAACAAAATCGAAACTAGCCGCTCGAGGCCCCGGCAACACTGGAAATCAGCCGCTATGTGAACGTGACGTCAGGATCGTTCTCGTTTAACGAATACGCAGACCGAGCGGCACCTACCTCTGTTGCGATAGCCGTGTAAAGATAGGAGGTAAGCTAATTTTGCTTTAATTCCGTATACCTGGTATTTGTTCAGCATATGTAGCAAGAGCCAGTGCGTATACCCAAAAGCTAGCGACTGGAAAACCGGTGAACTCGTACGGTGCCGTACTTGGTGGCTGTCGCCGTGTATGCGGTCTTCTGTACTCGTCGCTAGGCCTAAATTGTCATCGGGGCTCCGTGAATGCAGCGGCGTTGCTCAACGCCGCGTTGCCAGTGACGTACAGTACTGGGGGCCCTCTCGCTTTCGCGCTGCGGGTCAGTCCCAGACACTAAGCTTTGAGGCTCTCCGGCGCGGGCCGTGGCGCCCGAACACACGTGTGCTGGGCTGTACTTACACGTCTGTTTTTCGTTCTTTTTTCCTTGGGCGCGTAAAAGCCGAAGTCCGAAGTCCACTCGTCGAACAGCGTTCACCCACACCTTCTCCTATTTCCGGTCCATTGGAAACTTGTGAAAACGCACCTCCGTTTTGCGCAGCGGGTTGTTTGAGCAGCCCGCAGCGGTACAAGTTGCACTCGGCATCTTTCGAGGAACAGCTGGGCAGTATTGGGCGCACCGAGCTGCTCGCTAAAACGAGTCTTGGAGTCCTCACAAGGCAAATAAACAAAAGGCTATACCGAAGCTACACGGGCTACAGATAAAAGCAACGGCTAAACACGCCAATCACAAGCCAAAGTAGCGATGGTAGCGGCGCAAAGAAGCGCACTCCGCGCAACGCCCGGACCGGAGGAAAAAAAAAGAGAACGATACTGATGTCACGGCCCGATGTTGCTTTAGCGATCGGCAACCCGCTGGCCGCCCGCTAAGGAGCAGCGGCTCGCATTTTTATTATCGGCATTAGTTGAGAATGCGGCATCCCACGGTCGTAATATTTTGGCTGGGGTCGTATTTTGTGTCAACACAGCAATACCAGTAATTTATCTCAGTTTGAGTTTTGGCCGGAGTTGCCCCTTAAAGACCAGTTCGCGTTTTCCACTTTTCCCCCTCTTCCTCCTCTCCCCCTTCTACCCTGTCCACCGTTGCCTGTTTCCTCCTCCCCCATGGTTAGGAGGATCTTCTGCCTTGCAGAATCTTGAGTATGGTCGTTGGCCTTTAAGGCAGCGCTTTCCATCTTTGTTCAACGTCATTCTGTCATGACGGGCTGTGCCAGGCAAAGTGCTCAGCAACAGAAAGAAGCAGCACTATTACATTTCTCTTATCAAAAAAACAATTATTATGAAATGAAATGAGCCGGAGTTACCCCTGTTAAAATCCCACCTATCCCTGGCAGAGCTGAAAATATTGCACAGTTTGCGTGTGCCAAAACACCTAATCGAGCTGGCAAGTTCCACTTCCAATAATATATTGTTCACTTCCAAGCCACTGTCCGTGATTAAATTTTTCGAGGTACTAGATAAACTAAATTGGTGTAAGTATGTTTATACATCCTGAACTTAGTCTGTTTCAATGGGCAACTTGTCTCTCAGCTGTAGATGAGCAATTTAGAGGTATTGGATAGCCTCCCATGTGACTGTGCGTTCAGAGCTCCGAGGAGAAACACGTGACTTTTGAAAGGGGTTCATACCGAGAACATAGTGATAAACAGCGCACTAGAGGCAAAGGCACAGTAGCAGAAAACAGACAGGACAAGCGCTGACTCGTACCCCAATATGTAAAACACGGATGAAGAAAAGAAAGAAGATGATAAAAATCAGAAAGGATGTGTCCATGGTAGGAGAAAAAAAAGTAATTAGTCATTAGTTGTTTCCACACTATACACAGTTTATACGAGAAGCGCATAACACCCGCAAGACTGCCAAGCACAAACGTCAGTTCACATCTGCGTGTGAAACCTCTTTTTCGGATAATGCCACAGATGGTTGACTCGCGCAGCATTCCCCCAAATTCATTATAATAAAGGCTTCATAGACCTCCCTCGTAATTCTGTCCCTATATCTACCAATAAAAGTGGTCTTAGCCATGGTTGGCTTGCAGGAACAAACATGGCAGTCTAAGGGCAAGTGGCCTCCGACCGTGGACAGGAGAAATAGGTTATGTTTACGAAGCCCCCTCCCCCCCTCCCCCGTTTTTCCACAAGAAGGGGGAGTATTTCCCCTTTCTGTATCCCTTCCGGAATTAAATTCTCCGTACCGAGAGAATTTCAATGGGTGAAGGAAGAGGCTGAAATAGAGAGGAGAACGGCAGATGTAGCCACATGCCTTAGTGTGCCTTACTCTCTCCTGCATGTTCATACGTTTCGAGGTGATGACTGAAATTTTTCAAGGGGGGCTAACGAAATGCTACCGCGTTTGAAAATTGGGCTTTTTGAGTTTCGTCGGCGGTGGAGCCCACTACGCTTCTGTGACTCGGTAAAACCAAAATGGCACTGATAAACGCTCGACAACGTGCAAACAATAAGGTGCGAATAGCACAAGGGGTTCACCGACATGGCAGCAGGCGGCTTACAAAAGTCCCAAAGTATGGTTCGTGAAACTGCCCTATTCACAATTTACATCAATTCACCACGAAAACAGTCATGCTGACTGTAAATGCGGGACTGGTTGTATATGTACAGTCAAGGAAAAGCGGTAGGTTCAAAGAGACCGGTCACATGTCAAAATACTTCCATATAAAAACAAGCTTGGCATTACAAAATGCTGTTCCTAGATTAAAGGTGAAAGAACACCAATACATTTTCGTGGCTTAGGCACAAGGTTCTCAAGCTCGATGAATTGGCACGAAGAACAAGCATGAACTGTGCAAAATCGTTTCCACTGTAAATTTTCTCACAAATAAGTGGAAATATATACCCTAGTTAGTCAAAAAAAACTACCGGTAATTCACTTTGTCCACAGCACCAAGCTATGTGCAATACACTAAACTGCAGGGATCAACAAAAGGATCACGTAACAAAAATGATACGTCCATTGGCAACATGGAAACAATATCCAGGAGACTTAACTAAACTCAGGGACAAGCATTTCAGACAATTCAGAAGAAGTGAAGAATGTGCGAGCACATCTCTGATCGGCACTCAAGGTGGTTGAGCACATGGGTACCCTAGCTTTAGCTTCATTGTCACAAAAATATTTATCCCTAAGTATAGCATGATCCTAGATAACGGAAGGAATGAAACATGAGGAGGACGACACACAGACGAGTACATTCTTTCAACTCGCAACAAAGTTTATTCCATGGGGTAGGAGCGCCCATTCCCCCACGGACACTCATACTCCATGGAATAAACTTTGTTGAAAGTTAAAAGAATGTACTCGTCTGTGCGTCGTCCTCTACATGTTTTATTCTTTCTGTTATCTAGCATATTTTACCAACATGCTCATTAGGAATATAATAGCATGATCTTTCAGCTGTAAACATGACTACAATAAAGTTCTGCTTGCAGACGACCATGGCCAGCGTCCATTAAAGTTTGGCTACCAAATAAGACTAGGAAAATTCAAAGCTGGCAGATGGCACACTAAACGTCATGGGAACTCCAAACATGTTTAGGAGAAGCCGCCTGTAGCAGGATTACACACACCTCACAAGGCCACAAAGAATGTGAACATGTCACAATCAACGAGTTTACGCAGTTACAAGGACAATGGAAGAAAAAGATTATGGCATGAAACAACAACCCTTTTTTCATGTCAAGTCATCGAAATCTACCAAGATGGCCATTGGCCAATGCAGTTTTGCATGTAACAATCATCATCCTCATCCCCCCTTTTAAGACGCTAATTACAACCTTTGCAATGTGGCGGACATGACTGAACAAAAGAAAAGAAACAATGCCATATCAAACGACTCAAAAGGGAGGCCAAAGTGGTCTTGGAGCACATCTTGAATGGTGAGTCGATCAAAAGTAGATCATGAAAAGACCTGAGCACACCAGTAATTTCAAGTTTCGCAACCTGGAATCTGTAAGAGCTGGTTTCAAAGAATGTCTTCCAAGGCAAGGGTCTGACGGTGCAGTACTTTGATTTTTTTTTTACAGGGATAATATTAAATTCTGATGCTTAATGTAAAGCTCCTTCTCTAGGCACCAATAAAAATTCATCATTGAGAAAAAACCTTGCTGAAATATCTTCATGTCAGCAAAAAAAAGAACAATGATTTCTGAAATATGAGTATACCTACAGTGATACACAGAGTGTATCATTGTAAACTGTCACCAGTTTTGCATACATTAATTTCTCACTAAGCTGCGATTGGATATTGAACTCGTGTTTTTGACATTGCAAGATCCTCATTCATATATGGAATGATTTTAAAAATATATATGTTTTCATAAAGATGCGCAGGTTCATTTCAATCAACTTAAAAATGAAACCGCATTGATAATACAGCAATGCTTAAAGCGTCATGCACAGGGTTTCGTCAGAATATCTCCGAGATGAATATGCTTAGAGGACAGCAGCCATAAACAAATAATTAATTTTTTTTAATTTTTGGTTCCAGACAGAGATAATCGCACATTACTGAAATTTAGAAAAAAATGATTATACAGCTAGCTAAACCTTAATGACGAAATTAAAATCTGTGTCACTTAGCAAAAAAGTCAGATGGCATGAATTTATAAATCCAAAACAAGTGATACAGCTTACCTTGAAAATATATTGCACAATAATTTCTAAGCTATTAGTTCACATGTTAGCAAATGCAAAGTTTGCTCATGTTTTGAAATTAATGTGTAAAAAAGAAAAAGCCCTGATTTTTCCATTGTCAGTGCAGCACTGAAGAAAAATGGGCAGTACTTCGGTTAAACCTGGCAAAATTGTCATACGTGGAATATGTTTTTTGGGTCGGTAAATCTTGGTGCGATCCCTTATGTGCCGGGACTCGTGCCGCAACTTCGCACAACGTCAATGGTTGTCGCTATGGTCACAAGATCGCTTACGCCAGCCAATGAGTAAGGTGCCACCCACGAGGAAGCTGTGTCGGTGACACTATTGCAAAGGCCAAAAAAGTTCTGATGTATCAAGTCAACAAAATCCACTCTATTTAGGGGAAAATTGTCACTTGACCATGTCACATGACCACCGTCCACTAAATCTGGTGCAAGATGTCTCGTCTGTAAAATTTGGCGGATCATTGTTTGGACGATGCTTTCTTGTAATTGCTGAAAAGTGACTGGTTCTCCCTTATAATGTATCCTACGTAAAAAACCATTGGTATGTGCTTCTTTCAAAATATGGTAATCAAAATACAACCCTCTGTGAATAGCCAAAAGTCAACAATCAACAACTCCCGAAACTTATCGGGTAATTACCTCCCTACACCCGAGGCGATTACAGTTATCATTGAGCATTGAGAGCACCGCCAGTCAATAATTTGCTAGTCGACAATCTGTGCTATGTATGTTGGCCATGTATCCACCATGCTTTCAACAATGTGCAAAGGCTTTTAGTGGTCAGACGTTTCGGTTTTTTTTCTTTCTTTTTAAAAGAAATTGATTGGTAAAAAGAAATATGGACTAAAAATATGATCAGGTGTCAACCCATGAAGTGCCGATCATTGGAATCTGCTACGCAATCGGACACCGGAAATAGCCTTTCGTACGCGACGCAGATCACAGTTCAAAAGCCTTCTCAACTTTGTCGTGGGCTAGGACACTTCCATATATCCATATCTTGCACGCTGCTTTCCGAACTTAACCCTACAGTACTCCATTCTGCTTTACAAAGAACCACAGTGGACGCTATGTGCCCTCCAGGCCAATCCAGCGCTGTGAACGTGTGACGCTGGGTGCGTCACACTTGTGCCACGACGCACCCTGCATTGCGGCAGTTCATAGTAAACTGAAGTACAATCTACTAACAGTGCCCGACAGAGCCCCCACTCTTCGTGCATTCCACAAGGCAGAAGATGCACGGGTCTTTGCTGGAGCGGCACAGGGTGGCCAACCCACCCGGGTCAACATTGCCCATATGGGCTGTATCTCACGTATTACCCGCAAAAGTGAACGATTGGTCCCTATCCACTGGACGCACGCAGAGTTGAGATTGGTGCCTGGCTCATTTCATGAGTTCCTCAGCATTCTGCTTCGAGTAGCCGCTCTTCCTGCTCGGGAAGGACCACTTGGAGGTACTTCTGCATTGCCACTGTCAAGTATCCTGCAATTGAAAATAAAGCGGCGTTCCTCCAATTTGTCGCGTAACTGCACGCTTATTCATGCAACGAGAAGCCAACCACCTTGACATGCTCACGGGCGTGATAACTTTTTTCAAGGGGGGGGGGGGGGGGGGGGGAGAGCTTACAATTTGTTTTTTTAGACGGGAGCAATGAACCCAAAAGCATCGCTGTGGCAAGTTGCAGTTGACCAAGCAACACTATAATGATTTTGTAGGACTGGGGTTCTTTCGTCATATTACTATTACGCTTTCACCAGCGAAAATAAGGGTATAACGCCAGACTGTCAACTTTGACAGTGTTGGTTTTATAGACATGACTGTTTCGAGCTTCTGCCATGCTTGTTATGCGTATTATCGAGCTTGTTGTTCAGATTTGGTAATCCTATTTATGCCGTCGAAAGGAACCATAAAGGCGCAGTCTCGTGTATCATACAAAAGGCACAGTGTTCACTGCAGCCATGACGACGGAAGTACCTACGGACACGCCTCAAACATCTTTGAAGCTTCGTGTATGCTTCAAACATGTCTGTAAACAGTGTTGTATGACCAATATGTGACATCATACAAGGAAGACGCATTCCTCAGATAGATTGTGCAGACTGTCTTTTGTACGATGTGTCGACAGTGTGACCGTGGCCCAAGAGCACCCAAGGGGGGTGTAGGTGCCCTCCCCTTGCACTCCCCTCTGTACACCCACGCTAATACTACTGCCTTATTTTCTGTCCTCGCAAATAAATTATCGGGCCATCGAAACAGTCCATTATCAATCACCTGGGCTGTGCTATTCCCAAATTGAATGGGAGAACGGGACATAAATTTAACCAGCCTGGAGACTTTGTAAGTGTCCACAAATCTCCTTTGGATACTGCCACACTAGCAGACGTCCATAGGACATTCTAGACATCCACGAGACATTATTAGGACAATAAAACAAAATCAACTGTTGAGCTAGTACGGCAAACGACACACAAATAGTGACAAGTAGGGAGGAGCGGAAAGAGGGAGCCTTTGTCCTGTTCACTTCTAGGCCCCCTCGTCTGTGAAGTTATTTGTATTTTACGACGTTAAGATGTATACAGAACATGTGTAAAATTCTTCAAACTTTCTTGAACAGCCACATGATGTGTATACGGCTTCGGGATATCCACGATACATCCAAAAGGCATAGCAATATCTCCCTGACGCCTGCTGTAAAACAACAGCATGTCACCTGAATAACCGCGAGACTTCCATACAAAATTACAACATGCCCAGATAATATTAAAAATTTTGGGCAATTTCGGCACATCAATGAGACATCGCTAAGACTTTGCTGCATCTTCTGCACGTTCACGGGACATCGCAACCTCAACTGAACATCCCTAGAATGCTTGGACATCAGAATGTCGACAGGACATCAATAGGGCTGCCACGCCTTCCGAATCTCCATAGGACATTCGTTCTTAAGACTTCCATACAACAGCGCAACATGCAGAGAACACTCAAAAGATTTTGTCAGGCATGTTCCGAACATCCCCGAGTCATCAATAGAGCATTGCAACATCCTCTGCATGTTAACTGGGCTCTCATCGGATACTGCGAAGTCAACAAAACATCCCCAGAACATTCGGACATACAACCGTCAATGAAACATGAATAGGGCTGCAATGTCTTTTGAATGTCCAGAGGATATCCACGAATGACAGCAACATCCCTGGCAGCGATACTGCTTCAGCCACAATGAACATCCCCCTTGGAGCTCTCAAACAGTCACAGGAGTCCACAGTAAGCCCAGAAGCCACACTCACGTGAAACACGTCCCACTGCCTTGTTCTTTGCACTCCAGCAGACAAAGATGTAGTACGCCGGTATACCGCTGATGAGGATGACTAGCCCCATGCCTGTCTCCACGGGACTGGCGTACAGGGGCATGAACGTGAGGAATGCGCACATGACGAGGAAGACCAGCGGGAAGACCAAGGGCACCTTGATGGGACGATGCATGCGGGGACGCTTGTAGCGCAGCCACAGCATGCCCAGGATTGAGACTCCCACCCACAGCCACTGGTTGAAGCTAAGGTAGTTGATGAGGACGAAGATGTCGCTCGTGCAGAACATCAGCAGGGCCACACCACACTACAAGTGCAAAGACGTGGGACGGATTAAAAGTATGTTAATTGTTTTGCTCGAATGAGAGGAAGACAGAAGATGTACAAGCAAATTCATAAATGTTTACGGTATAGACGCTTTACACACGCGCCAGATTGAGCCGCCATTGCCGACCTTCTCTTGTCTTACCGAGATGCCGAGCCACTAAAGCGGGCGTTGACGAGCCTCCACAGAGGCCTATGCTGGGGAGAAGGGCACTGTAGCACTTAAAAGGCCAATAACCTGTCCTGCTGTGGCAATGGTGAAGTGAAGCGAACGAAATAAGAGGAAACAAAAATTGAAGGTCGGTTGTGGCGGCGTCCATGCACAGCTGCCTGAAAGCGTCTATTTATGACCAGACCTGGCAGCCAATGTTAAGGAACTCCACACACGTTAGGCAGTTCAAATAGGTCAAAGACTGTAGGGTGTGGGACAGATCAAAAGCATTAAGTTTTAATCATTCTGCATGAACATAATGGAGGTAGAGGAGAAAAGAGCAGGTGCACTGAAGATTATAGTAGGACGACATGGTAAGAAACAATGAGAAACCATTCACACTTTGGGGTAGTTCAAATAGGTCGAACACTGCAGAAAAATATATAAACTTGGGCGAGTTAGTACTGCATACAAGAAATACACTGTTTCCAATATGCATCTCGTTGCAATATCCATATTTTTTGGTGTACAACTGGCAGTTGTTTTCCAAAATTTCTGCTGGAGTGTGTTAGAGAACAATGTGCTGCGGCTTAAGTATGTTTTTGCCATAGGTGATGTGCCTTTCTTTTTCATAGAGTGGTTGTCTGCCCTCGTCTTTCGTGTTTATATTTCTTCAAATTGATGTAAGGCTCTGTGCTTCTGTACCCCTCTGTGTTTCTAAATGTCACCCCAAAAAATAGCGCCAAAACATATGTGTCTATATCTGCCAACAAAGAAGGTGCCCCCCTTTGTTGATCAAAAGCACAAAAAAAACAGTAAGCCGAAATGAAAAAATGCAAGCCAAAAACGCTTTCTCACAATGTTACATACCGATAATAGAAGAGGGGGCGTCGGTGTGAGCTTCTCAGCATTGATCATGCCGAAGATCATGGGAAGGTGCCCTTCCAATGCTCCGATGAAGAAAAGCCTGGAAATCAGAGATCAGAGAAATGTCAGTCAGAAGAAAAGCAAACTGTGGTCCTGAAACAAAATTCTTGGAAAACTAATGTGAAATTCGCTCCGAGATGACGGCAATGTTCCCTTTCAAGTTGTCCAGAAGTTGTAAAAACCAGCAAAAGATATATAGTGAATGTAAGGGTGCAAACAAGCTGGTATAGATTGAACATGACGTAAACCCCGAGATTGCAGGAAAAATACTGTACGAGCACTAAAAGGTCTCGAACACAGCTGAATTTTTATTTGCGAAAAGTGCTCACACAGGCACCATGAGAAAAATAAAAAGTTTTTTTCGTTTTTCTTTGTTAAGGTGCCAATATAATCACTTTTCAGAAATAGAAATTCAGCTGCATTCGAGATCTTTTAGTGTTCTTGTCAATTTTTTGCCTGCAGTCTCGAGGTCTATGTAATGTTTAATAGATACGCCTCTCTACAGATATACCATTGGTGCACAAGATTTGCACAAAAGCACAAATAATTTAGGAAAGAAGTAAAAAAAAGTTGGTCGCCACAAGCGGCCTGTAACTTCGCCACACACAACCAGATGTGGTAATTTAGCGGTTGGAAGAATGTCTAGAGGCAGCTTTTGAGTCAAGGAGATGGCAACGTTCGCTAAACGGTAAAACTGACTTTCAGTGTTCATGATTAATATCCTTAAAGTACAGCTCTGGAGCACTTCAGCCACCACAACCTCAGATTCATTCAAGATAAAAGTGAGCTCTTAATGCAATAGCTATATCTAAGATTTTTAAAAAAATATTTCGTTAAATTCAGTTTTTTTTTTTGTTAACAAGAAGTGTAAATACAAACTATCTAAATGAAGATAGAGATGTCAACAAAACATGTTTCTTGATAAAAAAAACATGACTATACTGGGTGATTCAAGGAGAAGCCAGGCTCTTTAAATCGACCGCAACATTCGGTTTCTTAACCTATCGCGCTACGACTTTGTGCAGCGTTGCCCACAGATGGTGCTTTGTATTTTTTGTAAAATTTGCAAAGAGCGAACTTACCTGAGGAAAAAGTAAAGAAGGAAAAAGGCTTAACTCTTATGGAAACGCAGCGAAGCCACCGGTCTTCAAACAATATGGCGCCGTTTCGCACGGGAGACAAGAGATGGCTCAACGAACGCCGCCAACGCAGAGCTCCGCGCCAACGAACGAGCATATGGCGCCGAGAGCCGGCGTCTTTAGCGGACAATCTTTTCAACCCAAAAGCGGTGCGCGTTCGCAGGCAGCGACAGTCGAAGAAACAAAAACAGGCGCGGTAACGACAAGGAACTGCAGTTCCTTATCTGCTAAAGACGCCGGCTCTCGGCGTCGTATGCTCGTTCGTTGGCAGCAGTTGGTGTCGCGACCGCTTGCGCCATCTTTTGTCTCCCGTGCAAAACGGCGCCGTGTTGTTTGAAGACCGGTGGCTCCGCTGCGTTTCCATAGGAGCTAAGCCTTTTTCTTTCTTTACTTTTTCCTCAAGTAAGTTCGCTCTTTGCAAATTTTACAAAAAAAAAAAATGCACCATCTGTAGGCAACACTGCACAAAGTCGTAGCGCAATAGGTTAAGAAACCAAATTTTGCAGTCGACTTAAAGAGCCTGGCCTCTCCTTGAATCACCCTGTAGGTATGTCAACAAGAACATTTTAGTGTGAAAAAAGACACACCTGGCTATCGTGAACATAATTCCGTTCAGTCCACCAAAGGTCGAAAGGCTGACGAACACGGGCATGATCCAGGCAACCACACCAATTGTTCGCTGTGCAAAGGTCTGCAAAAGAATAAAAGAACAAAAACCTCAGGGAATCATCACAAATAAGCAATGTTTCCCAGCGACAAGGGAAAGAGAAATCGGCTTATGGTACAGTTAGTATGAATTAACAGCTTGTTAATAGGGACACCTCCTTTCCCCCCAGAAATCATCCATAATGTGAGTCATACGAGACAAACATGTAGATAATATACCCGATTGGTCCCCAAAAACGTCTATATAGCGGGTATCCTTACTTAAACACTTAACCAGACATACTTAACCAGACTTGACTTTAACAGCTTTGCTCATAATGAACAGCCGTAAGAACAAACACGGGGAAACGGAGCCATCGAACTATGATTAGGGCAGATTTTAAGTGATGAGTACTATTAAATTCTACTTAAACAAAATGCAGTCACACAACCCTCATTTTCATAAAGTCTGGAGTGTTGGCAAGAAACAAAAACGAGGCAACATTCTTGGGTAGCTCGAAAAGTATGGCACAATACACAGCGCGTTGCCTCCTCCCCTCGAATGTTCCTGTTTAATGGTAGGAGTGACAGACTTAACTATGTGGGAGCCATGCAGCATTCGAAAATCTAGACATATTAAAACAAACAGTCTTTCCGAGTCTATGGGCGATGTACACTTTTGGGTGTCTGATGTCGGCGCACCACCGTAATCGTGGCAGGCAACAGCGCGACAGACAACGTCATCGGGCGGAAGTCAAGGGACCACAGACAAGGACGTCGTAAGCGCACTCGTTAGAGACACCTTTTGGGCACCGTACCTTGACTAACGGAGGCAGCGAAGCGCACGCCCCAACTAAACTCAAAACAGAAAGATGTGTACCACAGCAACTGCCGGTGATGACAACATTTCCTGCGGGGAGACCACCGTGAAGTAGGCCACATTGGCCAGGACGTAAAACAGCGTCACCAGCGTGATGCCGATGTAGATGGCCCTCGGTAGGTTCCTGAAAGATGTCAGTAAGGTTAGACACCGTCACCAAGAGCATGAGAAAGGCAAAGAGGTGCCTCAGGCACCGCCTTTGGCGAGAGCTTCCTACTTTCAATAACCCTTTGGCATCTCGTTGGGAGCCGGGCATTCCAAAGAGACGCGCTGCCCTTCTTACTATGTCAATGACTACAATCCGAAAGTTAAAGCTTCGGACATAAGTAGGAATTGGATGTAAACGTCCCGGATATGGCCCAAGATTTTATGACTAAGTTTTGTGAACAAGGTTTTGTGACAACAATCCCGTCGTGTATGGAATGCTGCAATACCACAGCATATCTAACGTGTGACATATGCAGAAAATAATACAGTCGAGTCTCGTTAATTCAAACTCTCTTAATTCAAACTTGCAGATAATTCAAACTAACATGTAGGTCCCATCCTATGCAAATCTATGGGAAGAAACTCATGCTAAATCAAACTCTGCTTTATTGAAACAAATTTTCGGTCCCCCTCGAGTTTGAATTAACGAGATTTGACTGTATTACAATTCAATCTGACGTCTCCGTCGGGAATGTGAAACACCGAACGACTGCAACCCCGTGTTTCCTTTATTTCTGTGGAACGTTTCTGCTTTACAGTCATGTGAGGAATAGCAAATTTTAGAAACATCTATTAGACGAAATCTTCAGCGATTTGAACAAATTTTGGACGTTTCTTTAACTCTGAATAACTGAGAGTTTGTTGAGACTAAAATCTTTAGTAACTGAATCTACAAGCTTATTGGTGAAAATTACCTTGTATTTTGGCTACTCCAAAATCAGCCTAGAGCTTTCTGTTGTTCTACTTCGGTAAATGATCAACTGACATGTCTTTTTTCTGTTACTTAAATAGCAGTTAAGTCAGCTGGCAGTACTACCCTCAACAACTGCGTGTATTGCGGCAGGAGAGCACATTTTTATTTATTATTTCAGACATCCAGTCATGGTCGCTAAAGGCCTACACCAGTACAAACTCTGTATAGCAAAAAAGGTACAGCCACCGGATTTACTTTTCGCCAAAGAGACCGGCCAGTCTGACACAGTTTTCCCTATTTTTTTTTATTTGCACGCGGATAACAGCGCAATTGGATTCTGTTAGTCTTTTTATCTAGCACAGTAATACACGATATCTGGCATACCAAAATCTGCACATCTGCGCTTGAAATTTCCAAAATGACGCGATTTTACACAGAGTTTGTACGCCAGCCGGATGCTAGGTACTGCCCACTCGGCGGAGCAGACGACATGCGGGTGAGAGGGGGAGGGTATTTTTTCTCTTTTTACCCTCTCTGCTATGACCCTAATGGAACGGTCTATATTTGGCGGGGAAGAATTATGTCACATGACTTCATGACACGTGACCTATAGACTTTTCACCCTCTGTCGCGTGGATGCTGCCACGTTGAAACCACGTGACGCGGCCGCCATCAGTTTGCTACAACCCCCCGCTCTTCTCTCCCCTCCGCACCTTGGTGGATGCGTTGTCTTTGTGTTTTTTGTCGTCTTTCATTGTGTTTCTTCGCCTTACTCCGTAAAGTATAGTCCGATACTTTAGATTTATTACCTAATTGCATTACATCATTATGTGCACAACTTCTGCAGTTAATTTCGTAGCACATTTTTACTATTTTCAGCGTCGGCGTACGGAATACGTGTAGGCTTTTCCCACAAGTAAGCGACCCCTTATTGCTAGTATCCAGCGGCGCGACTACGCGTATAAGAACTTTCGTCCGAAGTCCGGGCGAGGCACCGAGCACCGAGGCCGCTCCCATGGATCATGTTACACAGAGCTGGCTGTTACCGGGCGGGGTCTCTGCAGAGCAGACTCTCTCAACCTACGGCACAGCATGCGTCTCGCTGCGCCGTAACGCCTGTGTGGCAACGGTAAACGAAAACCTCAGCCTGTGTGGCGAAAACCTCAGCCTTTGTGGCGACACCAGGGTTCGTACAGGATTCAGAGAAAGATATTCAAGGATATTTAAGGAATTTCAAGGCCCTGTGGGAGTATTTTCAAGGACCTAACTCGGTGCCACACATGACAGATTTCATCAAAGCACTCATGTCAAAAGATCGTAGGTATCATTTTTATTGCACTAAACAAAATGAAAAAAATATTTCTTGCAAACTTGTTTGCATTGCACTAAGCCAGAATAAAAATTGTTTCCAAAACCACTTGTGGTAACTTCAGGGGAGCTCCTGCAGCTTTTCCTGAATTTGTTGGCTGATGCTAAGCAGCTCCTCGGCCTTGCTTTCTGCAGTTTTCCTAAGACTATTTGATTTTACAATGTATGTGAGGTCATTTGCTTTTTCTGCATAGGCATCTGCTAAGGCTGTGAGATCAGCCATAGTCGCTTCAAGTTTCCTCTTTTTTGCTTTCATGGTGTCTATCTCTTCATCAATGCAGCGCTTTTTTGCCTGCTTCGCATCTTCACGCTGCTTCATTTTTTCTGCTTCCAAATATGCACTGTACTGCTGTCTCGCAGCTGACACAGCAGTCCTCAGTTATTTCGTAAGTGGGATGCTGAGGACACCACCTTCCTTTACCACTGCATTGCACACAATCCGTTGAGAGACGTAGGAAAGGTCCTTGAGATTCTCTACCGAAACCTGGCGGTTTACACTAAACCCTCGCTCCACAGTTGCCTGTCCATGGCTTAGGACAAGCAAGAGTTTAACTACTTTCCAGAGCTCTGCATACGATGGATTAAACTTCATGAGTTCAGAGAAATACTCATCTATCCTGTTCATGCTCTTTTCAAAGAGTCGCAGGTGATGTTTCTTTTCCTGCAAGAACTCGGTGTACTGTGCCAGTACCGTGTCTCGTTGGTGATCAGTCATTCTCCCTGCGGTGATGAGGACGTCCAACACTTTTCTAAAACCAGGAAGGCACTCATCTGGTCTTGCACACATCTGTCGTGGGATGTGACGACCTTCAGAGTCCACAACACTTCGGCATTTGTCACCAACTCGTGCGTCTTGCAAGCAGCGTTTATGTTTGGCAACTGCGATGGAGGCGGGACAGTGGATCGTTCACTTGTGCCTGGAGCCAGGTAATTGTGCACCGAGCTGTTGGCTGCGATCTTCATGATGCCGGCATGTTTAGCGCTCTTCATATGGCTCTTCAATGCCGATTCGCCCATGGCCGCGATATAGAAAGTTATTCCGCACGGCTTGCATCTTGCACGATGCTGATTTGTCGTATCTGGTGCCACCCAGTCCTTATATTCATCACTGCAGAGCCATGCACCTTGAAACTTGCTTTTGCCGGGCATTTTGCTACGACCGTCGACAAAACATGAGGCAATGGCGGAAACAGTGCCCGGATGAGATTGGATTCGGGTTTGCTCCAATGTGGCCAACCATCCAATGAATGTCGGCTAAATCTAAACAAATAGAGATAACTTGGACCAAAACGAAACAAAAACGATAAGCATAGTGAAGATAAACAATACATACCCGAATTTGTTCTTATAAATAGCCATTCACAGATTTTCAAGGCGTAGCCAAAAAAATCAAGAGCTTTCAAGGGCCTTGCAAACCAAATTTTCAAATTCAAGGGTTTTTAAGGTCTAGCAAAAAATCCAGGATTTTCAAGGGCCTTGAAAACTCAATTTTTAAATTCAAGGGTTTTCAAGGGTTTCCAGGACGTGTGCGCACCCTGGGCGACACGGAACCTCAGCATGTGTGGCGACAAAAGAACGGAACCGCAGCCTGTGTGGCGACACGGAACCTCCGCCAGTGTGGCGACAGAAGAAAAGAACCTCCGCCTGTGTGGGGCGACACGGAACTTCAGCCTGTGTGGCGACAAGGAACTTCAGCCTGTGTGGTGACAGAAGAACAGAACTCAGCCTGTGTGGCCACCCCAATTCGCACTATAAGTATTAAACCTCACTTTTATCTCCTTTTACCAATGTGAGTAGTCTCTTTCGACCTTTCCGATCTGGGCCAAGACGAAGAAAGATAACATACGTGTGAAGATGAAGCACGGGAATCAGCGTTCGCACTGAGGAAGATTGAATATGCACATGACTAAACAGCATGAGGGTTCAAAGGCCAATCACTTATGGCAACTCAAGATTGCTCACTAATAGCGGCAAAACATACCCAATAAGAATTAAGTCACGTGTTTAACTTGCATTTTATTTCATGTTAGGAATAATGGTGCGTCACCATTGGGCAATATGTCTGCTAATAATGTCACATCTACATGTATTCAACATTCTTGATAACTCTTCTAAATGTACACATTCACTTGATCAGTTCTTTTACTAGTTTAAAGACTAAAACATTGCTGAATCACATTTCTGGAGTCTTTCAAATTATTAAGTTTTTCCTGAAGAGCAACTCCGCTTTATTTTTATTTTTGCAAAAACAATGCAGTCCTTTTATAGTATCACCTAGGAAGACAACACGTCAAATATCACAACCTAGTTCTGTCTATATGTTTCTTCAATGATCCAGCAAATTTTGCAACGCGCCAAGTTGCCAAAGTCAGACGACTCTAGTGGGCCAATTGAGGTGCAACCATCAGCGTGGTCAAGGATATGGCGAGGTGTAGCCAACGTTGAGCTAAACATCATTCCCATCGCCTCTTTTTCTTTGTTTTTATTTCTCCGGGTCAGCGTAACAAGTGACGTCAACAACGTTTCCTCTTGTCGTTCAACGGTGCCTTTGTGATTGGCGTAAAGCGCTTGCGCAGCGTGCTTCTTGGGAGCCGTCAGGCCATCGCGCCGTTACCGCCGTTTCCATGTCACAACCGCCGTCATCGTCTCATCGTTTGTGATTTTTGTATCTCGAAGTTTCGTTCACACTACGTGCGTTGACTGATGCTGCAGTTGTGCTCGCGTCGTCGAGTGTCGTGGATGCCAAAATGTGGTGAAGAGTGTGGTGCAGACGACACTAGCACCAGTTTCAAACCTGTCCTCTTATCACGTAAGTCATGCTTTTGCTGGCCCGAGGACCGTTTTTGGTTTCGATTTATGCTCGTGTTAAAAGTATGACTTAACAATATGTAACCCATTTTTCACGAAGATAATGATGTAGTGCCTTTTATTAGTGCTTTTTGTTGTGAAATCAATCATTATCCTGAAAATTTTTGGAATTCAGAGGACTTGCCCTTTAACATAACCAGTTCGATTCAATCAATTTATTCCAATACCAAGGTTATGCAAGGTCAATATTGTGAAATTCTGTTAATGAGTACTTCAACAGGGACGATAATTCAAAAATTTCCTACTCGGCCTAGGTCGGACTGTCTCAATTTTCGCAAACACTTATTTTCTTTAAAAAAAAAGAACAGATTGATAAAATATTTATTTTAAAGATTCTTTGTTTAATTATTATTGACTCTTTTAGTCTGAGAAGTTAACAAAATGGTGGTGCCCACGAAAGCCAAACATAACCTGCGAGTTCATCTGTTCTTTTTGATTCAGCACAATGATAGTCAGGCTGTCTGACTGCTTCTTCACTATGCATTTATGTATTTGTCAATTCATTAGTTTATTTTTCTGGAAACTTCTGTCACCGGATACGGTAGCAGATGATGGTATCAACCCTGAGCTCATGGCTTCATACTTATCACAGCACCAAAAAAAAAAGTTTTATTAGCAAAACAACGCTCGACATACTTTATTTAAGACTACCTACACGACCTGAAAGTCTGTACCATTTGTTACGTCACACTCCTGGAAAGCATGCGGAAATTTGAATGTTGGTTTCAGCATCATCTTTTTACGGTTTTCCGAATTGCTATTTTGAATTTCGAGAAAATAAATAGCATACCGTAAAGGCTCAGGTCCGAGTATTCAGAAAATGTAATTTGTTTGGGTCGCTCAAAAAAATGGCCAGAGTACCCCTTTATAAGCAAAAACGACATAAAGCAGCAACACGGCAGCATTCACGTTGAAATTAAAACCAACCAAATTGAAGCAACCTAATGGCGACGAGTGTCAGCGCCTTCTACAGGCCGGTGGGGAAACTACTAAGATGAAAAGGTCTATACACAAATTCAGTTTCACCGCTAAACTTCGTGAAAAAATTGACATCACGCGACATGATGTCACATGATCTATACGCAAATTCAATTTCCCCGCTAGATTTAGTGGGAAAATTTGTCACGTGAATACATAAATTCAGTTTACCTGCTACATTTAACGGGAAAATTGACACATGAAAAGTGGAGTTAGCACCACTATCTCCAACTCTAACCCTGACTAACTCTAACTCACCCCTAACTGCACTAACTCCATTAAACACTTAGTTTAATACTGGTGGTGTAGCAGGACAATTCACAACACATTTTTTCATAATATAATATGCATATGTTATGCACCAAATAAAACAGTTATCTGACCTCAATTATTTTATTTGGTGAAGGATGTGTCAGTCTAAGATATTGCCTCTGATTTTCGAGCTACACATATAAAAAAAAAACATGCACATGCATAAATAGTAGGAAAAGTGTACCAGCTCGGCCATGGGCCAATCACAGCACAGGAGGGCAGGGCCAAACCCAAACCGACCAATCAAAGTGCAGGAGAGCGGGGCTTCTTCCCCCTCTCCTGTCACAGTGACCAATGACAGGCCACAATCATCAATGGTCACACCCACAGCGATCACCGACATAGATGGCCCTGCTCACAGGGCATTGGCCAGTGACCAATCGGAGCTCGTCGATGTCCCTGCCCCCGAGTCACGTACACGGTGTAGGTGTGCAGTCACGTCTGCGGCGCATGCCAGGCAGGTGGGAAAGGCACGTAGCCGGGGGGGCAGTCAATCACAGCGGATGTCATCACTATGTGTTGACAACCCCTGTCATCACTATGTGTTGACAACCCCTGTCATCACGTCATGACAACCCGGTGACATCACCACGTGATGTCGCCAGGTTCGAGCTGCATCCGACAGAGGGCGCTAGGTGCTATGAAATTTGAATGGCGTTGCAGGAAAGCGGATTTGCGGGACGTCATTGCTGCGGTTAAGTGACGAAGGTCATGTAAAATTTGAATCACCGCGTTAAATGTTTTATTCGTTAAAAAAGATTCTGCGTCGACTGGGAATCAACCCCGATACCTCGTCCGCTGTAGCCTAGCACTCTACTAATTGAGCTACCAGCACAATGCTTCCTCTAAATCTTAACCCACGCTGGTTATCCGTATGTTGACCGCATGTGCAATTCAGATCACGTGTTAAAGCTGCCTTGCCACTTGGCTTTTGTAAACTGGTTTAAAATAAAAGTGAAATATCAATATAGCTTTCGGTCCCGTAAATCTTACCCATCATTTTTGTTAAATTTTATTATGACATCGCGCTTGGAATTAAGTTCGGAAAACATGCTTTTTGTGTTTTCCAAGATGCGTGCAGGACTTTTCATAAAGTGGATCACTGGTTGTTAATGAAAAGTTGCATGTTTTGAATATTGATCCTTATGTTTTTTTCCAGATTGGCAACTACCTTTGTGATGAAAAGCCACATGCGATTTTGAATGGTCATTTGTCAAGTACTGTAACCATTACATCCAAAGTCCCACAGGGCTGAATCTTTGGTCCTCTTCTTTTTTTGATCTATATAAATAATATTTGTTTAAATATTTCTTTGTGTTTTAAACTATTCGTTGAGGATGTTGTTCTATACAGGACAATTAACGATGATGATTATTTTAAATTTCAATTAGACATAAATCGAGTGTCAAACTGGCATAGTGACTGGGGCTTGAAACGTAATGTAGGTATACCTAGAATGGTAATGTTTTCGAGAAAACGAAAAGTTACAGAAGACATGTGCTACTTATTAAAAACAAACCCATCCAAACAACTAATTCAATTCTTTATCTCAGCATTACTTTTCAAGTGACCTATCATGGGACAATCATCAGTGCAATAACAAAAAAAGAAAGCAGCATCTTGGGGTTCTTGTGAGGAATTACCAGCGCTGCCCTTCAGAACTAAAAAATGGTTTGTGTCTTTCTTTTGTCCGTTCAGTCCTTGAATATGCAAGCAAAGTCTGGGACCCCTCAAAAAATTTATCTCTGATAAACTAGAACAGATACAAAGTTGCTGCACAAGATTTGTCCTAAATAATTATATGTTCAAGGCAAGTGTCACAAATCTGAAATCCCAATTGAAATGAAAACTGCACAAGAAGCCGGACCCAAGGCTAAAGTTTTCTACTAATTTTATAATGGTGTACGCTGTATTGCTGGAGATAACTATATTCAAAGTCCGTTTTACGTGTCAGAAAGAGTAGAAGAAAAATGTGTTCTCTGGTGCAGCTGCAACGGAGGCCTTAGTGCACCAAGAACAAGGTGCACCTTTATGACGATGTTCAAGTATCCTTTAGTAAGCATTGCTTATTTCGGGTTACAAACATTCGTTTTTTAAAGGCATTGTAAAAGCTTAATGCTTTCTAAAAATTTGAAAAGCTTGGGCGTATGACACTGGAAATTCATCACCAATTAAAACTACAATACAAAATGGTACGTGTTCGTTTAAAAAGGTGGGGAAAAAGGTGCAACGTTGCTTAAAAAACTGTGGTCAGACAAATAGAATGTAAACCATGCTTAGGGGGATCTGTGGCCGAGTGAACTAACGCACACAAGCTCGAAGCATGCGGAGCGAAAGCTCGCACCGCAAAGCCCGGGGATCCTGGGTTCAATCTCGCTAATTTGCTAACATCTGATGGCAAAAGCTTCAACCCGCTAAATTTGGGCATCATCTGACAGTTTCTTAGCACCAGCTGGCTACCACTAAATTTTAGCTGGGGTGACGGTAAAAGTTTGAAGCTCACAGGCCGTGCAAAATTTTGGCATAGTGTAAAGCTTTGCAGTGGTCCTGCTAAATATTGGAGCCCAGCGTAAAATGTTTCGAAGCTCACAGACCATGCTGGACCCAATGAATTTTGGGATAGGTGCCATCTAGTGTTAGAGCTTTGAAGTGCTCATCGCTAAATTTGCTGACATCTGGTGGTAAAAGCTTAGACCCGCTTTGGGCATCATGCGACGGGCCTTCAGCCCACATGGCCCACTGGGTCCAGCTAATTTTTTTTTTCTTTGGTGGGGGGGGGGGGGGGGGGGGTGACGGTGACGGTAAAGCTTTGAAGCTCACAGATCGAGCTAGGTTGTGACCCGGCGTAAAGTTTTGAAGTGGAACTGCCATATTATGGGGGCCGGCCCCACAGCATAAAACTCTGAAGTGACCCTGAAAAAAGTATGGGCCACTTCGGATTCCAGCTGATACAATAAATCGTCCAGTAGATTGCAGAGCTCTTCGGTGAACTGATCATCGTATGGATTCTTGCGCTTGCTTCAGGGTCCGGATCCCATTGAGGTGCGGTAGCTTCATTATGAAGCTCACCGCAGAGTACTCAAGCTAGGGGTCGCGACGGGAGTGTGCTTGATTCATTAGATGTATTGATCATAGCTAACAGGGTTGCAAATGTTTAGGATGGATTAGACAGTCTTTTGGTGTCTGTATAGAAGGATCTTTACACAGTCTTAACAAAAATAAAGCAAGCAAACAAGCATTTTAATGAGATCAAATATAATTTTATTTCTAATAAATCTACAGTTTGTGGTTGGGGGGTATCTTTACTTGCCCTCATCTAACTTGATCAGCTCCAGAATGCATGATCGCGTCTCAGCTAACCTCTTGACAATGTCCTCCACAAATATTTTACAACAAAAGAGACCGTGAAAAAAAAAAGAAATGGATCCTCTAAATCTCGTGAGGAAGCAACCAAACCCACCTTACCCATTTCTTATGAGAAATGAGGCGGCTACGCAGGTTTCCACCCGTCCTTTTTACAGCAAAACAACTTATTTGAATTCAGGCTCTCCAAACCCTCATAAGTCGAGCACATCCTGTTAGGAACGGGTTGGGTTACAAGATTTATATTCCAGGCTAGTTTCTGTAACTGTCTCAACACTGTAGAGGTGCATACATAATGAACCGACAGTTAAAAAAAAAAGCAAAACGTGATCCATGATAGGTCTGCCTTTCTCTTCAGAGTCTACCACAACTAAAAAGCCAAAATAGTAATGCTCTTTAGTTTTGAAGACACTTTCGGCAAAAAAGAATATAGAGTATTAAAAAAAAAAACGACGTTGCCATACTAATTCGGAAGTGAGCCATGGTATCAATAATTCGAAGCTTAAGCTAGGATAATTGTTGACTTTTTAATGGAACATGTGCCTAAGCTGATATTATAATTCAGGATTGTCTCTAAAAGTGGTACACAGTTAATGGAAATTTAACAATTATCTTGGCTGTTAACATGGATTAAATTATTAGCTTGGAACAAGTGTAGGTGCTTAGTGAGCTTTGGGTGGGCCTTCTTCATGCTCGGCAGAATGTAAGTGGCGCCCAAAAATTTACCCACGGTTCGTTGCTTGAGTCTCGATTATAAAAAGTTCTAAAAAATCTCAGATTGCTATCTGACAACCTTCAAGGAGCTCAAGCAGAAAGATGAATTTCACCTTGCGAGGACCTTGTATGCAGGAATAGACATTTAAAAAATTGTATACATGAAAGATTGACGCAATCGAAAGTAATTTTGAAGGGGCGGGGATGGTCCTTCAGCATGTATGTCAAGCGGCTCACGAAATGACGCCTCGCTGCGAAATCAACACGTGCATCACTAATGTATATACATGAAAAAGAAAAACGAGACCGAAAAAAAGCGAGCGAGCAGAGCGTCAAGTATAACAGCATATTTCATTTGCATATGAGACAGCTCACTAAGCATCTACACTTGTTCCAAGCTAATAATATAATCCATGTTAAAAGCCAAGGTAATTGCTCAATTCACCTTAACCATGTACCAATGTTTGAGGACAATGCTGAATTATAATATCAGCTTAGGCACTTGTTCCACTAAAAAGTCAACAATTATCTTAGCCTAAGCCTCGAATTACTGATAGCATGGCTTGCTTCTGAATTAATAGGAAAAAGTCGTTTTTTTTTTTTTTTAATATCCTACATTCTTCTTTGCCGAAAGTGTCTTCAAAACTAAAGAGCATTACCGTTTTGGCTTTTTAGTTGTGGTACAGTCCGAAGAGAAACGCGCACCTATCATAGATAACGTTTTGATTTTTTTTTTAACAGTAGATACATTATGTATGCACCTCTACAGTGTCAAGATAGTTACAAAAACTAGCCTGGAATATAAATCGTGTAACCCAACCCGTTCCTAACAGGATGTACTTGACTTGTAAGGGTTTGGAGCCTGAAACCAACGAAGTTGTTTTGCTATAAAAACGATGGGTGGAAACCTGCGTAGCCACCTCGTTTCTCATAAGAAATGGGTAAGATGTATTTCATTGCTACCTCTACCAGATTTAGAGTATCCAGTTCTTTTTATTTCATGATCCCTTTTGTTGTAAAATATTTGTGAGGGACATCGTCAAGAGATTAGCTGAGACACGATCATGCATTCTGGAGCTGATCAAGTTAGATGAGGACAAGGGAAAATCCCGCCCAACCACAAACTATAAATTTATTAGAAATAAAATTATATTAAAGCTCATTAAAATGCTTCTGCTTGCTTTTCTTTGTTAAGACGGTGTAACGATCCTTCCTTACAGACACCAAAAGATTGCCTAATCCATTCTAAAATTTTTGCGGACCTGTTACCTATCATTAATGCATCTAGTGGATCAAGCACACTCCCGTCGCGACCCCTTGGATGACCTTGAGTACTCTGCTTCAATATGATGCTACTGCATCTCAAGGGAATCTGCAGCCTGAAGCAAGTGCGAGAATCCATCAAAATAATGAAATTTAATTACAATGATCAGTTCACCAAAGGGCTCTGAAACTACTAGATAATTTATTCTATCAGCTCGAATATCGCTATGGTTCCACGGTCTTCATAACAAAAGATCCCTCCTACGACTACTCAGTCTCGTCGATTGTGTCGCGGAAAGAGCAGGTTATCTTATGGGAAGCCATCCAATCACCACGGTAAAAAATTGGTTGAACTACTTAGCTTGACTCTTGATCATTAGACCAAAATGTGCCCCCTGTGGTGGTTCCCATTGTGAATTAAACGTGTGTTTCGAAACGTTTCTAAGCATTTAATTTAATTTTGAAGTGAGTGTTGCTAAATGTCTTCTCTTGAGATGTTTGTAAATAGTTGCTTTGTTATCAAGCATGAATACGAACCTAACATTTTCTCTTGACCCTGTTTGGCGACTCTTTATTTCTCTTCTTACATAATGTTCACCAAAACATTTAACACTTTGCAGTCTTTCAAATGGTCTTTGAAATTGACATGCATGTCTTTGGATATTTGCTTTGAGATTTCTTGGTTTATAAGCATTAAGAGTGCATAAAACTATCTGGAAATGAAAAAATAAAAATGAAGCTCTATTTTTAGTTTTTATATGAGTAGCATACATACATCCCATCTCCACACCGGAGACTCTTTCTCACAATGTCATCTCCACGTTTATCCTTTAAGTCATGTACGAAAAACAACCCTGGGCGGATACTTGAACTTTTTATCAAAGGATGGCGCCAGGGTCCATTTCTCATACAAAGCCCCAAGCTTATCCTTTTTAGCGGTTGTGTGGGATCCCCACCACAATAACCTAATAGAAAAACTGGAAAAAATTCAAAATCAGTGCGCTAGATTTATTCTAAGTGATTACCAAACGCAGGGAAAGTGTCACCACCTTGAAGAAGAATTTAAAGTGGGAATCACTACCGTAATATCCCGAGTCATCGCCCACCCCCCTACCGCCTGAAATTCGTTAAAAAAGTGGGGTGGGCCATGTCTCGGTGGGTGAGCACAAACACTTGAAAAAAAAGCGGGAAAAACCGCCTATTTTTCTCTGCGTATCTAGCGCTGATGCACAAGAGATACATCAAACTCAAAACTCGATTTAGTTTCATTGTTTTATAGAAAAAATGCTCACGAAAGAATATTTTACTATAGCGAAGTCCGTTGCTTGCATACGCGCTAGAAACACCGCCGATCTGCATATAGCGCGAACGTTTGTTCCGTGAAAGAATGTCAATATTATGTTCTCCTAGTTAGTAAAAAAAAGAAAGAAAGAAAAGTCTACAAGAAAATAGAAAAACCGACCAGGCGCAACGAGCGAGCGAGCGAGCGGGCCAAAGAAGCGACCAAGAGCAATGCTGGGAAAGCGGGAAAGCCGGCGGTCGCGTTGGCAAATACTTTGGCGTCGGGCCAAGTCGGGCGCCTTGTCAATTGCAAGCTCTTGCGCAACTTGTTTGGTGCGTACATACGTGCGTCCGTCCAGGGCGGGCTATCAATGCACGGTTGGGACGCTCTGCAAACGTCTGTGTAGGACGTTCCAGCAAAGCTTTATTTACGCTTTGGCTTTGCCTAAAATATTGCACAACCGGGGTCGCGACGGGCGGGAAGAAGGAGCGGGTTCGCGGTGACCTTCGGCGGAGACAGACTTTGACCTAACACTCCGCGGTTACGTTAACAAACTCTTATTTTGTTATCTCCATCGTTTTCTTTTCGCACGGATACACGACCACTTTGGGGTCGCTCACGGAGGAAATGCGTAAACAAAAAGAAGTGTCTTTCCCTCCTTCGTTTTACTTTGTCACGGACGTCCTCCAACTGTAAGGTCCGCGACCGCGTCATTCGGGTAGGATGAGTGTTCGCGGATCGCAGAGTCCGCGCTGGGGTATTTGAAGGGGTGGGCGATGACTCGGTGTTTTTTTCGGAAATCGATATTGGCCCGAAAAATGGGGTGGGCGATGGCTCGGGGATGGGCGATGACTCGGGATATTACGGTAGTCGAACACCAAAAAATGTTTAGGTTAAAATTTTTACATGATATATATAGCAATCACCTTTTAATCAGTCGAAAAATGTTTTTACAGGAACCTTTTAATATATTGGAAAGGGCGGACGACCAGAACAAAATCGGACCCTACTTTTGCCGTACTGATGTTTTTTTGTGTTTTCTTTTTTTCCAAAAACTATAAAAGAATGGAATAGGTTGGCTATTGAAGGATGTGTTTAACGTTTATACAAGTTTGTGTTTCGATGTTTTTGTTAGAATTTAATGTATTTTATGTACTCACCCCTGCTATAATGCCAACTGGCAATGCAGGACTCTATGTAAATAAATAAATAAATAAAAAAAAACATCCCTGGAAGGATACTTGAACGTTTTACCTACAGATGGCGACGCCACTAACTACAGGGGCACGTCCGAGCTAAAGGACCGTCAGATGACGCCCAAATTTAGCGGGTCTAAGCTGTTACCACCAGATGTCCGAAAATTTAACGAGATTGAACTCAGGATCTAAAGGTTTTGCAGTGCGAGCTTTCGCTTTACGTGCTCCAAGCCGGTGTGCGCTAGATCACTTGGCCACCGATCCCCCTAAGCATAGTTTAAATTCCATTAGTCCTCAGTTTTATAAGCAACCGCGCTCCTCTTTTTTCCATCTTTTGTAATGAACACATACCATTTTATATTGCACTTTTAATTGGTGATGAATCTCTCGTGTCATACACCCAAGCTTTTCAAATTTTTAGAAAGCAATAACAACGCCTTTCAATATTGAACGTGTCTAACCCAAAATGAGCAATACTTACTGAAGGATATTTGAACACTGTCATAGAGGTGCACCTTGTTCTTGGCGCACTATGGTCTCCGTTGCAGCTGTGCCAGAAAACACAATATTTTTCTTCTACTCTTTCTGACATGCAAATCGGACTTCAAATATAGTCATCTCTAGCAATACAGCGTACATCATTATAAAATTAGTAGAAATCTTTAGTCTTAGGTCAGGCTTCTTCTGCAGTTTTCATTTTAAATGGGATTTCATATTTGTGACACTTGCTTTAAATGTATAATTATTTAGGACTAATCTTGCACTGCAACTTTGCATTCGTTCTAGTTTATCAGAGATACTTTTTTTTTTTTTGGGGGGGGGGGGGGGGGGGTCCCAGATTTTGCATGCATATCGAAGGACTGAACGGACAAAAGGAAAACCCAAACTTTCGTTTAGTTCTGAAGGGCAGCGCTGGTAATTCCGACACACAAAATTTAAGAGGCTATTTGCCTTTTTTGTTATTGCATTGATATGATTGTTTCATGACAGGTCACTTGAGAAGTAACACTAAGATAAAGAAATAAATTTAGTTCTTTCAATATGTTTGTGTTTAATAATTAGCACAGACCTTCTATAACTTTTCTTTCTCTCGGAAAAAAACTTGCCATTCTACATTTACTTACATTGTTTCACGCACCAGTCACTAAACCAGATTGATATTCGACTTGTCTAATTGAAGTTTAAAATAAGCATCATCGTTAATTGTCCTGTATAAAACAACACCCCAACGAATAGTTTAAGATGCAAAAAAAATTTTACATAAATATCATTTATGTACGCCAGAACAAGAGGACCGAAGATTGAGCCTTGTGGGACATTAGATGCAACGATTACAGTACTTGATGAATGACCATTCAAAATCACATGCGGCGTTCCATCACAAAAGTAGTTGCCAATCTAGAAAAAACATAAGGATCAATATTCAAAACATGTAACTTTTCATTAACAAACAGTGATCCACTTTATGGAAAGTCCTGCACGTATCTAGGAGAGCACAAAAAGCATGTTTTCCGGACTTAATTCCAAGCGCGATGTCATAATAAAATTTAACAAAAATTATGTGCAAGAATCACGGGACCGAAAACTATATTGATATTTCACCTTTATTTTAAATTACTTTACAAAAGTCAAGTGGCAAGGCAGCTTTAACACGTGATCTGAATTGCACATGCAGTCAACATACGGATAACTAGCACGGGTTAAGATTTCGAGGAAGCGTTGTGCTGGTAGCTCAATTAGTGGAGTGCTAGGCTACAGTGGACGAGGTATCGAGGTTGATTCCCAGTCGACGCAGAATCTTTTTTAACAAATAAAACATTTACCACGCAGCGATTCCAATATCACATGACCTTCATCAGGTAACCACAGCAAGAATTCCCTCCAAATCCCCTTTTCCATGATGCAATTCAAATCCCATTGCGCCTAGCACCCTCTTTCGGAAGCAGCTCAAACCTGGTGACATCAAGTGGTAATGTCACTGGGTTGTCATGACAGCGGTTGTCAACAAATGGTGATGACATCTGCTGTGACTAACAGCCCCCTGCTACATTCCTTTCCCAAGCGTCTGGCAAGTACCGCAGACGTGACTTCACACCTACACTGCGTATGTGACTCGGGGGTGGGGACATCTACGAGCTCCGATTGGTGCCTGGCCAGTGCCCTGTTGGTGGGGCCAACTATGTTGGTGATCACTGGGGGCATGGCCATCAATGACCACGGCCTGTCATTGGTCACTGGGATGGGAGAAGGGTAAGAAAAGCCCTCCTGCACTGTGACTGGTCCGTGGCGGAGTTGGTACACTTTTCCTACTACTTGCATTCTGTATGTTATTTTATCCACATAAATATTAATGTGCAGAGATATATCAATAAAGTGCATGCAATATGCAGCAGAAATGTCAGATCACATTGATTTTGAAAATCAGAAGTTCACGGCTATTTCTGTTGGGACGACTTATAATGAGAATGTTGAACAGTGTTCAGAAACTGTGGCATATTACTCACTTATTTGGGTCCTTAAGTTCTTCTGACACATAGTTTAGGTAGTTCCTAGAAACGAAAGCAAGAAAGAGACAGCAATAAGCAAGTGAGAAAGTCACCAATGCTCCACTGTAGATGGGAAGACCAGAGAGGAGTTCCGTGAAGAGAAACTCCTGACACTCAATACTCCAAACAGAATGCTCATAGCTGAATACTCAACGGTGAATATTCAAAGCTGAACAAAAGTTGAATAATCAATGCTGGACACTCAATATTATATACTTCATGCTGAATACCAAAATCTCGATACTTAAAGCTGAATACTCAAAGTGAAACCTAAAAACGTATCAAGTGTAAAGAGTACAGAGTACTAAGAAAACAGACCAGGTGGCAAACTTTTACTGCAAAGAAAAATGTAAAACTGCAAAAAACTGGAAAAAAAAAGAGGAAGAGAATGCAGGAGGCTTTTGAAACAAAAAGGATTTGTAGCAGCTCGAAATCAGCACTCTTTTATCAGATTGAAATATTTTGGTAACATTTCAACTTGTTTCATGAGTTACTCAGAGATACCAAAATGAGATGTCACTCGTGTGTGCCACACCGAATGGTTTTACTAAGTTTAATAAAACCATTGCCTTCCTCCTTTTAATGCCTGCTTTAAAGGGACACAGACAGAGTATTTATGCTTGCCAAGGTTTTTATCTGTACACGTCATATGAGAGTCCAACTACCCAGAACACAAATTACAGCTCGAAATTCGTTTTCTTTTTGCCCGAAAACCGCCGATCGAGAACTGGCCATTTTGAGTCACGCTTAATTTTTTTTTTCCGTGATCATAAGCCATTTTTTATGGTTTAGACACAACCACCACAGATAATCGGAATCGTGGGTCATTGAAGGCACAGACTCAACTACATATAGACTGAAAATAAGACACCGATTTTTTTGTGGCTTCTAAAACGTGGCAAATTCGTTGATAGAAAAAAAAAAAAAAGCTGCACAGCCACGTGATTTCCGGTAACTTTCTCTTCCCCCATATCTCTTCTTCCTCCGCAGTTCGGTTTCAGTTCCGGTTTCGAGCAGTTTCGTTTTTTTTACTTTATTAAAAACATTTAAAAAAACTTTATTAAAAACAATTAAAAACGCCAGGTCCCGCATACAAGCACACCAGTGCTTTTGCAGGCCTGCATATGTAATCTGTTTATGATCTGAATAAAATTTATTATTATTATTATTATTATTATACGTGATGCCGTAGCAAAATAATGATTGGATAGTCTTCTGACAACATAATAAATCGCCTGGCAAAAAAAAATAAAAATAAAAAAATTTTGGGATGATTCAGCATCCCTTTAAATCAAGGTCTTCAAACCTATGACCCATTACTGCGTCTTCTTACAACCATCATCGTATGTCCATTCATTCCTACAGTTACCCGATGTATTGCCTCAATTGTGACTCAGTTCATGAAACAAATTGAATAATCACCATCCTCCGTATGCAAAGAGCCCGGCGTAGAAGGAGAGGGATATTCCGGACACGGAGTACTCCCCAGCAAAGCTGTTCTGCAGGTAGCCCACTTGTCCTGCAAAAAGGAAAAGAGCACCGAATGATTGCCAGGACCGAGTTGAAACAGATACCGTAAAATATTGAGAGTACTCGCACAATAAATTTAGGACGATAACATAACAAAAATTCCCATTTATTGCTGTGTTCCGCAAATAAACTGCGGTGGCAGCCGAGATAGTGCACAATGCTGCACACAGTTACACAGTTGCGTTTAAATTTAGCGAACTTACGTCCAGCTAAATTTAGCAAGCCGTCACGTGAAACCATGATATCACCTTATTTAGTATGATATTTTGTGTCAATATGCATTATGTGTTGCATTTAAGCTAAGAAGAAAACCAGCATAAAACCTTTTTTCGCCAAAAAAAAAACAACTAAATATCAAAGTTAAGTCTGGTAACAATGTATTTTTGCCAAATCATTGCCGAATCTTAAAAAAGTTCGGCAAAAGTTTGGCCATCTCTACAGGGTGAAACAAGGAGACGCCAGGCTCTTTAAATCGACCGGAAAATTCGGTTTCTTAACCTATCGCGCTACGACTTTGTGCAGCGTTACCCACAGATGGTGTTGTTTTTTTTTTGTTTTTGTTTTTGTAAAATTTGCGAAGAACGAACTTACCTGAGGAAAAAGTAAAGAAAGAAAAAGGCTTAGCTCCTATGGAAACGCAGCGACGCCACCGGTCTGCAAACAACACGGCGCCGTTTCGCACGGGAGACAAGAGATGGCGCAACAAACGCCGCCAACGCAGAGCCGTGCGCCAACGCAGACGCCAACGGGCTCCCTACGCCAACGAACGAGCATACGGCGCCGAGAGCAGGCCTTTTTAGCAGACGATCTTTTCGACTCAAAAGCGGCGCGCGTTCCGCAGGCGGCGATAGTCGCAGAAACAAAAAAGACAGGCGCGGTAACAGCAAGGAACTGCAGTTCCTTGTCTTCAAAAGGGCCGGCTCTCGGCGTCGTCTGCTCGTTCGTTGGAGGCAGTTGGCGTCGCGACCGCTTGCGCCATCTCTTGTCTCCCGTGCGAAACGGCGCCGTGTTGTTTGCAGACCGGTGGCGTCGCTGCGTTTACATAGGAGCTAAGCCTTTTTCTTTCTTTACTTTTTCCTCGGGTAAGTTCGCTCTTCGCAAATTTTACAAAAAAAAAAATGCACCATCTGTGGGCAACGCTGCACAAAGTCGTAGCGTGATAGGTTAAGAAACCGAATTTTCCGGTCAATTTAGAGAGCCTGATGTCTCCTTGTTTCACCCTGTACTATTCATACAGAGCCCGTGTTGCCTTTGTAATATTTCTTACAGATGGATGTTGCCACGCGCGTCGCCGAGCGAGCGCGTGCGTGGCCAAACGGCCAACTTTTTTTTTTTTTTTTTTTTTTTTTCTTTTTACTCTAGTCGTGAACGGGGCTGGCTACATTCCGGTGACGGCTCCAGCGGTCGGAATGGAAGAAACGAACGAGAAGAGCCTCCAGACGCGCCGAACGACTCGCGCGCGCATGCGCAGTGGCGTCGGCGTTGCGTTCAAGGGCGAACCGTTCTTGTGGAAACGACTTGCTAAAACTCGTCGCTCTGACGGTAAACCCCCACGTGTTGCCTTCTCTTCCGTGCTTTAGCGCGGCGCCGACAGCCTTCACTTTCGGCCATGTGCAAAGAACGCTGAAGATAACCGACAGTGGGAAGGACGAGGGCCAACATTAGACCGGGAGGAGGAAAGAGTGGGCGGGGCGTCGTGAAGGCGTCCGTGGTGTGCCACTTCATTAAGGTAGCAATTTGGGCCAGTTGGTTTATGATCACCTAAAGAAGCGCAAAAAATACTAGGACAAGGAAGTAGACAGACAAGAGCGCTTGTCTGTCTACTTCCCTGCGGTACGCCTTGCTGTACATTTCTAAAAGAAGAGCAATGACCATCGATAACAACGCAGTGCTTCCTATATTGTAATTATGATTTCAGTAAAACAAGTGGCACACCTAAAGAAGCGCAAAAAAAAAAATACAAGGACAAGGAAGTAGACAGACAAGAGCGCTTGTCTGTCTACTTCCTTGTCCTTGTATTTTTTTTTTTTTCGCTTCTTTAGGTGTGCCACTTGTTTTACTGAAATCATAATTACAATATAGGAAGCACTGCGTTGTTATCGATGGTCATTGCTCTTCTTTTAGAAATGTACAGCAAGGCGTACCGCAGAAAAGTGTATTAGGAACTCTTTTGTTTAATGTCTTCATCAATGATATTGTAAATATTGACAATGAAGCGCAGTTTATTATTCATGCAGACGACACAAGCCTGTTTCTCTCTGGTGATGATGCTAATGTAGGACTATGCAAAGCAAACTCTGTTCTAAAAAGAGTTTTCTAAGTGGTCTGAAGTAAATCGGCTCAACGTAAACGCAAAAGTAAGTGAAGGCTATTTTATTCAGGGCTACCAATAAACCAGTCATGGTTAATCATGCAATCCAACTTGGCACTTCGGAAATTCAACGAGTAAATAAACATAAAACTTTAGGTGTATTTTTTTTTTCGGAGCACTTGTCGTTATTGCCACTCGTTGTCGGAGTGTTTTACCCCCCAACATTAAGCTACAAATTTGCCATGCTCTATTTCACTCTCATTTAAACTATTGTCATCTTGTGTGGGCTACAACGACAAAAACAGATCTTCAAAATGTATAACTACTGCAAAAGAAATAGCACGCTATATCGCGGATTTTTCATATACGGACCGCAGAGAACCTTTGTTTACAAAATTTAGAATGCTTCCAGTAGTGAGCATGTACGAATACCGTTTACTTAATGGGATTTGTTTTTCCTCCGCGGCATTTGTACATTTTTTGTACATATAATTTCAGGCCTCAAAATGAATGAAAGTAATGTTAACACACGCCGTACAGAGACATATGTGCTTCCTCAATCTCGCACAAACTACAACTTTTAGTCACTACAATATAATGTACCATGATCATTAAAAAAGTATATCACAAACAACATACACATATACACGCTAAATAAAAAAAAGACCTCCGCTTGTACTGTGTGTAGCTTCGCGTAGTGGGATTTCGAATTACATGTTTTTGTGGTATTTTTTTTATTTTTATGTAACATGTATTTTTGAGCATCAAAGCTGCTGCCAATGTAAAGGGATTCCACACCTAGGCAAGCTGTTTTTAACAGCTTTCTGTCTGGCGATCCCTCCAGTTTTCTAGATAATAAAGATTTGATTTGATTTGATATTGAGTGCATCGCCCTTTAAGCAACTTAAAATGGCAGTCCAAAACCTCTTTGGTGCATCTTTGACGAATCCTTACACGAATGAGTAAAAAAACCTCTCTAAAGAACATTTTAGGAGTTCTAGAAACAAAGTCAAAACACTAGGGTCTGGCTCTTAGTTCAAAAAAACATGTCAAAACCCTCTTTAGTGCGCCTAATAATAATCTTAGCATGGCAAAGGCCAAAAACCTTTTTAGTGCATCTTTCAAGAGTCCTTACAACACATAAAGCCAAAATTCTCTCTAGAGAACCATTTAAGAGTCCTAAAAGACAAAGCCAAAACCCCTTTGAGTGTACCTAGCTCTCCCAGAAAGATGTCAAAACTCTCTTGAACTCTCCTAAACATTTTTAAATGGAGAAGTTCAAATCCACTTAAGTGCGCCTTTCAAGAGTCCTTCCAACAAAGTAAAAAAAAACTTCTTTAGTGACCCTCAACGTTACTAAAACACTCAGTTGGGAAACTCACTCTTGAGACTTGGACCGCTGGCGTCCACAGAGACCAAGCTAAATACGATAACAGCGCCACCCTTTAACGCCGGGTCAAAACAGGAAAGTTGCTTTATATAGCTACTGCGAGATGGCCCTGCGAGATGGCGCCACCGACCCTTGCCCGACTCGACCTGAACCAATAAGTGCAGCCGTGCGGTTACCGGAGTTAAAGTGAACTAGAGGAGGGGTAGTGAGGTCAGAGCGCGCTGACGGCGGCCGCACTTCGTGTCGACGGCACGAGAGGGCGTCGCGAATGCATGGGCTGGATGAAGCGGGTGGCCAGGGCGGCTCGCATTGCATTTGCTGCGCGTCTAAACACTCTTTCTTGGAGCGTTTCGGCTCTAAATGTTTTTCGTTTGAGGTCCGAACCACATAAAAGAAATACGCGACACAAAATTGACGCAATTCGTCCGGCCGTGTTCGCTTTAATGCGGGGTACGAAGCAGAAATGCGCGACGTGGAAGGCGAACACCGCCAGTTCAATTTCCCGGGCGGCGTTTCGAAACCAAAATGTTCGTGAAATTTCTTTTTTTTTTTTTTTAATAGCGGGTGGGTTTTTACGAGTCTCTCATTAGAAATAGGGTGAAGCTATTTAATGGTCACGAAGTTCTTCACTCGCGCGCATAAATGGCTAGTTGTAATATTTACGAGACAGGATCATATTCATGTTTCCTAGACATTTAAACAATCGCGGCTCAAGCCTCAAAAATGGCATGCAATCGTTAACAGGGCATTCCTTTTATACCTAGTATTGAAACCGTGCATAGCTAGCCCCAAGGTTTAATCTCCTTTATTGATTCAACATCATGTGTCTCGTTAAGCCAATTTCAAAGAAACCTGTTGGGTAAATACTACTGGACAAAAGGAACTCGTGTGACGGCAAATCCTGTTATTTATACATGAATACACTTTTTATTGGTTAAACTCAGCAAAAACACAATACTGTAAACGACGTATTTTTCGCAGGCTAAATATTTCGCGATTTAGGTCGAAGCTGAAGTTTCAATATAATTCGCGGGTTCTAATTTTCGCGACGCGGGGGGATCTCGCTGTAGGTTCCAATGTGTTTACATTATACCGGAATTGTTCGCGGGACTTATTTTTCGTCGGCACGGCACCTCCACAGAGACGATAGGAGACGACGTCTCGGAGAAGAACCTCCGGTTCCTCGCAGCTGACGACGCGTCCTCCTTCAGCCACAAAGATGAACAGTGTATACAACACCAGGCATGCTGTCTCGTGAACAAATCACTACTCTCTCGGATAAAACTTCATTGTCACACATTTTAAGTTTACAATACACTAAACCACTGAGGCTCGGAGCTCGGTGACAGCTCCAGTACTCGGAGGGGACACGCAGCGTGGAGTACTCTTCGGGCATACAGGCTTCATCAAACGCCCCGGTATCGGCTGCAGCCGGTGTGGTGCTGGCAGTGCTGCTGCAGGCAGTTGGAGAGGCAGTGTGTGGCCTTTTTTTACCGTCAACTGAGGAAGCATATGCGTTTTTTCGCTTTCTCGTGGGCCTTGGCTGCGACGCTTTCTTTGATCAGTAGCTCGGAGAATTCGGAAGCATTGTCGGTACAACGCCCGGCAAGAGCTGCGGCTTTCCACGCGGAATGCGCACCTCTTCATCGTTTAAAATATGAACGAAGTCTCGCGTAATAAACGATCGGTCGAAATGAAGCTCACACACCGAACACGTTTCGTCCAGGAGCTTATACTGGCGATGGAAGTTCCGTTCCCAAACTTTTCCTTGCTCTTCCTCCTAGGGCACTGAGAACAGCTACGGCTGCTCACCTTTCCGCCAGCTGATAGCCCCTCTGGCACCCCGGAGCGAAGCAGTGGCGTTGTCGACGTCGATTCGGCATGGCACTTCAATGACCATAAACGACAGCAGACTCGGGTAACACGGGATAAAAAACGGTTCAGAATGGGGGCCACTTCGAGCTGTCAAAAATGCAAGCCAACTCTTCTCACCCACGGCCTTCGGAACGCTCGGAAGCGGTCGGATCCTACAGCCACTACGTCCGCAGCGCCACCGCGTACATCCGGGACCTTTCCACACGCGCCGTTTCACAGCAATGCATGGCGCGCCTCGGCGCCTGATCTCACTACCCCTCCTCTAGTTCACTTTACCGGAGTGGACGCTGCGGGAGAAATGGCGGCGTTGCGATCGCCATTAGCTCGGTTCTCGAGTACGGATCGGAGCCACTCTTTCAAAGCAGGCTCTATGGCAGTTTCTCAACTGAGTAGTTCTAGTAACGTTGGTGACCCTTTTCATGAAACCATAAAGAGCCTATTTAAAACACCTTTGACACCTCACCGCCTGACGTAAAACCTGCCAAGGGAGCAAACCTTGTCCGATGAGCACGATGCCCGTGACAATGATAATGACCAGTGCCGCCAGCTTGGCGAAGGTGAAGATGCCCTGCACCTTCATGGCCAGCTTCACGCTGTGGCAGTTCACGAAGGTCAGGAAACCTGCAGTCGACAAAGAGATCTGAATGAGGGAAAAGAGTTCCACGAATCGGGCAGTGGCGGTAACGGCACACAACTCGTAAAGTAGCGATACGTTCTCCCTAATGCGTGACGCATTATCTATATAATAAGGTTGAGAGCTGGGCTAGTTGGTAGTTGTTAAACATGACGATATAAAACAGCGCGAAAAGGTACAAAAGGAAGAGGCAAACCGGACAGGACAGCGCTCTGTCCTGTCCGGTTTGTCTCTTTCTTTTGTACTTTTTGCGCTTTCAACTCGTGGTGTTTAATTACCGTTAGTATTTGTGAGATGGGTAATCCTGTGCTCGCTACACTTTCCCCTTGTAGTGAGTAACGGAAATACTTTTCAGACACCAAAATCGTAGAGCCGAATCTTTGGCGTCCCATTTTTTCAAAAGAAAAAAAAAAAGTAAGGTGCAACGCAATGCAAAACAACATAAAACGAAAAAGAAATGGGAACAGCTATCTTTTCCTAAATCAGCTTCACTGGATTTCGCGGATCACACTCTCAAGAAAAAAGGGTGTCAAAAGGTGTATTCTTACACCCTTTGTCCCATATAATACACCCCAGAATTTCAATTCGACGTACAGTGCCCTACAGTCGAACATTGGGCCCGAAACTTTACGGTGAGCTTGATAGCCGTGTGGTACAACATTTTAAATAGCTGAAGTACGTATCAAAGACCACATAAAGAAACCACCGAGTTTTTACAGTAGGGCCAAGAAAACTCAGCTTATTTTTTTCGTGTTCAGTAAAACGTACATTAGCTATTTTAATAAGTTGTACCACACAGCTATCAAGTCGCTCGTAAAATTTCGGGCCGTCTGTTCCAGTGTAGGGTGCTGTATGTCGAATTGAAGTTTGGGGGTGTATTATATGAGACAAAGGGTGTAAGAATACACCTTTTGACACCCCTTTTTCTTGAGAGTAGGCGCCGCAGCTCTAACGGCCGTAAACATTCGGTGATTAAAAAAAAAACGTTTTGGTGGTATCATTTCTTTATTTTATTGACGTGTCAAATTCTCAGTAGTAAAATTAATTTGTCGGTGCATAGGTGTACTATGCTGCACAAATTTCCATAGAACTGCATGTGGGTGACACAGGAAATGAGAGGGAGTTGATACATGAGAGGCCGTGCCTCGTCCACTCGTCCCAGACGTGTTGTTTGTGGCAGCTCGAGATAACGTCCACGGGCTCGTGCCGCATGACGATGGCGGGTGCGCGAGAATTTAATGCCCGTGGCTCGGAGTCCGGTAGAGGCAACTTTGCAGCCCCCGCGCGGATAAAACTTGGCTAGGCTATTGGGCCATTTCAGTAAAAAAAAATGCCGTTTTTTTTTTGTTTTTTTTTTTTTCGGGAAGAAGCACACATGGATGAATGGAGAAGACAGCGCTTCCGTGGCTGACGCGACGGCATGTTCAGCGCATCATTGATGCGAACACACACACACACACACAAAAAAAAAACCTGTTGCCAGAAAGAAACAAAAGAAGAAAAAAATAGCCGATGGCGCCTCCCTGGCTGACGGGACTGATTGTTCGCCGCGTCATTGCTTTACACATCGAAAAAAAAAAAACTTAAAAAGAAAAAGAGCTGACGGCATTTCTGTGGTTGACGCGACAGCATGTTTGCCGCGTCATTGGTGCATGCCTCGAGATGTGTCACATCTGTGACCAAGTTTTCGTGATAACGACTCGCAACTAAGCACCTCCTTCCAAGCGCGGAGAAAGACGTAGTTCTACGTCAAAACTTTTTCTGTGTCAGTGTTGTTCCTTATTTATTTTTTTTATTTTTTCTTAACGCGATAACGTTCTTCACAAACAACGTGTCCCGCCACAGGTCGCACGTACTTTTCGCAGCCAGAAGTTTTCGACCACGCGATGACTTGATTCTCATACTCGGCGGGGAATTAGAAAATATAGATCATGTTCTCGCAAAACATATAAAAACAAAAGTCTCTCTTTTTTTCCTAGAGTTTTGCCGGCATCTCGAGTGAGCCGTGGAATCCCTCGTCGGGACGCCGACACCGTCGCTTGGCAACCGCACGACAACCCTGCAGTTTCGGACCGTAGTCCAGCTTCGTTGCTAGGACAGCGGCGAAAGAAATTTTGACACCCCCACCAGAGCCATTTCTCGGGATCTCGTTAGTGCGATCGCGATAGGTCACGTTCTCGCTGCGACGGAACAGTGCTCATCGACGAGGAACTAAAGCACGCGCGGACGGCGATAGGTCCAAAGGGACTAGTGCCACTAAATAAGCTACGCTTCAGAGTAACGACACTTGGCCATATTGTGTCTTAAAATCATGGTTGCCAGTTATCTGAAGCTTTATCTGAAATCACAGGAAACGCATTTCCGCCCTCCACAAATGTTTAAACAGTTCGCGACAGAGCAAGGCAATATTACATGAGCTCCCTAACACCGAATCTAATGCTGAGGAAGTCGCACTTTTGAATCATGACGATCGGCAGTTTGGTCTGCTCTGCATACGAGCCAAAATGGCGGCGCCCACAACAGTGTTGGGGAACGGAGTGCCGATACTTTAAGCGCAGCTCATTTAGTGACTCTAAAAGGGACTGTAGAAAGCGATCGGATTTCAGGTTATGATGATGATGATTATGAATTATGATCACCCAATCGATCAATGGATCAGTGTTTATTACAGTGCCCTGACACAACCATGGTCTTCGTCCTGACACACTTTAGTCCAAGTACAATAATATTACTGATAATAATAATAAAAGTAAAAATAATAGTAATAGAAACGACCCTGAGAAAAACCTTAACTTAATTGACAGTGTCCTTCTATAAGAAAAAAGCCAAGCTTCACGGTAAGAAATCTCTGTGTACATTTTTAATTTATATTCACTTCGAACACAGCCCGAACTGAGCTGTTCGCGAGGCAGCTCCAAATTTTTTCGGGAATCGCATCCCTATTAATCTATTAATTTTCTGAAACAGACATCGGGATTAATCAAAAACATACCCACCATCTGCACCCGCTACTCCGAGGAATGGAAAGTGTTTCCGTTTCGCACGAACTACAGTTACCAGTCTTTAAAACATAATCTACCCTCATTGCTAAACAAATATTGCGTAGATGACGTGGACATCTACAATATAAACCCTAAGTCATTGTACTTACTTTTTGTATAGAGCTGTTTTCGTTAACCTGTGAAACCTAGGTCTCTTTTATATATGTATTTTACGTATTGCTGTAATCTCTGCAGTTATTTTTGTATCGCCATAGCTGTCTGCCAAGTGCACGGGGCCCGGACCCCGTCAAGTCAACATTTGTTGACTTTTTGTCCGTGGCTCCGGCGTCTGTAACCCATACGGATGCAAAAATAAAAATTATTATTATTATGATCTCGCTTCGTTCTGTATCTGTACTGGGAAGTTTTAACATCATTCGGGTCATGCCTATGTTTCCTGGAGGTTGGGGAATCCCAAAACCTCGTCTTATTAAAGCCGTAGCTTTAAGGAGCTCGTGTCGAAGAAAAGCCGGCGTCGGCGGGATCGGAAAATCTATACCCGTTTTCACCTCAAGAAAACAGTAAGTTTTGCGCATTGTTCATACTCCGCGCGAAATAGTTCTCGCCAGATTTGGTTGTCGGAGGCACAGGCGATGCTTTTGGCGTTTGAAACGTGCACTCCTTGATAAGATAACGTGTATCCACTCTAAAATGCTAATAAATATATCTTAAATCTCCACCGAAAGGTGAAAATTAGTAATCATCCGCGAGAAGCCGGACTTTTTTCCTATGGTTCTTGAGGTGAAAACAGGTATAGGATAGATCGAAAGGGTCGTGACGTCACAGCCACATGACTTCGCGCAGGAATTTCAAACAACCCACAACGCTCACATGAAACGTGACATCACGCGTGGAATGAAAGGGATGACATGTAATGCGAATGAAAGCTTGCCGCATCTCTCAAATGATTTCACTCCATAAAATAATTCATTTAACTTAAAGAAAACACTTGCACAATTTTAGGCGGAGGCGGTTGCGAGCCTTCACTTGCGAGCCAAACAGGCTACCGACTATAGACCACGAAGACACGTTTGCACGGCTTGGGAACTTAGCGGGGGTTTATATGTTTACCTATCGTGTTCCACTCTGAAACGCGAAGCTAAAGCGTGTTCTTGTAATTTGTTTCCTTAAGTGCCGATCGATAAACGTCGATTTTTGTTCTACATCAAAAATAGACACCAAAAAACACCGAATCTATGGAAAACATTGAACCCCATAAAAACACCCCCGAAACCGAAAAAACCTTTCAGCTTTTCCACTCTGGTGAAGAAGGAGGACCAGCGAAGCTGTACTATGGTGAGAATGAAGTAATGGCCGGCCGCAAGTCGGCAAGCCAGGGTGGAAAGGCTGGATAGGCTGCCGGGATCTATGAGCGACGGCGGAAAGCAGACACCCGGCAAACACAACACTCTGGACAGCTACCGCCATCTATGAGCGACGACGGCAACCAGAGTGTTGGTGTCGAAACCCGAAAACACGGCCCCATATATGATACAAAACTATCGCAGGTGTTGGGCGATATAACTGACCTAAAAATTCCAAGACAGATCACTGTCAAAACAAATTCCTAAAAAGTTAGTGGATGGATGGATGGATGCTAACGGACGTGCCGTTCATAAAGGGCGGCAGTTTCCGCCACCTAGCCTAGAAATTAAGAACCGAAATTGAGATTAACTATCACCAGGCGGTATGGGGTACCACCAGAAGGACTTTTGAGGGATTCGGGCAAATAAACTAAAAACAGAAGACTAGAGGACGAACTCGGCCATAATTATCTTCCTCGCGAAAAAGGCTCCTTTCGCCGTTCAAAAGCATGAAAAAAAAAGGTGCTCCATCTACAAGAAAACCCGCGCCGCATGTCTGTGTGGAGGCAGGACAGAGGGTTGACGTAGGCCCCAAACCGAAAAGCGCTCGGCTTGTGGTATACACCGAACCCCACCGAGGATCCTCCCTGCACGCCTCTCACCAGGCACGTAGCCAGGGAAGGGGGGGGGGGAGGGGGAGGAGGAGGAGGGGGAGGGGCCTAGTCGTCCGCTTCTTGAGCAGGAGTAGCGGTGACGTCAGAACGACGCCGAGCTCTTATTGGCTGATTGAAAAAATAGTGGGTAGACCTCGAGGCATTGAGGTCTACCCCCTATCCTCTCAATCAAGGCCGACCAGATCTCGGTGTTGTTCTGATATCACCGCAACTCACGCGACTTGCTTTCCGTATACACTCCCGACACCAGACAGACTGCACACCTGGTACCCGAAGATCCACCCGTCGTCCGATCGTGCCCGCGATGCGGGTGGGGGAGGGCCGACGCGTACACCACACAGTGTGGGACTGTCAAAAGACCATCAATTTACCACCACTCGAAGGCGCATCGTTGTAGAGTTCGGAGACCGAGCCGCTGCGCAGCGATGACCTAAACCAGCAACTATACTTCTGGTGAAGAGAGCCGTCTAAGCGTTCGAGGCCAATGGAATCCCGGAATAGAGCCTACCACTTAGTCTCTCTTCTTTTCGCCACAATACCAGCCCCCTTTTTTAGCCTCTAAATAAAGATGTTTAAAAAAAAAACTATACCAGAACCCAAAGCATAAAGCGGGTTATTAAAGCTGAGGCGTAGTGAGTGGTAACGCGTCCCGCCTCGCAGGCAGCGAACCAGGGTTCGATTTCCGCGGGCGGAAGTCTCCGCTTCGCAAGCAGCGGACCAGGGTTCGATTCCCACGGGCGGAGGGCGACCTTTTTCAAAGATTTGGCAGCATCAACCACGGACACCCTACGCCCTACTACGTCAATTAAAACATCAATAACGACACCATCATCAACTACAGCATCAACAAAGGACGTCCTTTCCAGTGGTGGAAAAAACCCATAACTATCACTGTAAAAAAAGAAAAAGAAACTGCGATTGTTCGTTTTCCGTGAAATGCGCCAAGCCTTGGCGCATGCGCGAAAGATAAGAACACAGGTTCGCAGGTGCGCCCAGCGTCCATTGAACCGCCGCAGTTGGAAAATCGCGGGATCAAAAAATCTCCACCACTTGTGGATATATACACAAGTGGTGGATGAACGTAACACATATATGTGTTACGTTCATCCCGATGCCGATGAGCTTATATACGTTCACGCGCGAAAAACGGCGGTTTACATGGGTCAACTTACGCGCGAAAAACGGCGGTTTACATGGGTCAACTTACGGGGCCAAAAGGACCGAAAAATGCGAATATAGGTGGTTCATACTTTGAGTCAGGTAACATCCGGCAGCTGTCACCCGACTCAAAGAAGTTGGTGGGTACGAAATTATTTTTTGCTGGGTGCCAAGTCACGTTGGCATCCCGGGTAACGAGGAGGCAGATCAGGCCGCTCGCTCTACCGTCACACACTTTGTGGATACAAGAGAAATCCCTCCAAAAGATTACTGTAAGATGGTGAGACGTTCCATAATGCAGAAATCGCAACAAGAATGGGACCGCGAAGTAAACAACAAGTTACATGCGGTGAAGCACATACTGAAGGAATGGGAGAGTGCCCGACATCGCGAACGTTTCTATGAGGTGGTTCTCTGCCGTCTAAGGATTGGCCATACACGACTAACGCACGGGCATCTTCTGCGTGGCGAAGATTCCCCGAAGTGTGAGCATTGCCATAGCCATCTAACCATACATCATATTTTACTTGAATGTAATGCGTATGACCCAGAACGCCTTGACCATTTTTCGCAGCTATACAAGGAGCATACCCCATTACATCTGATGATTTTACTTGGCGACGAACCTCTTATTCCACACTCTTGTGTTTTTAATTTCCTTAAAGCAATCGGCCTTCTACACCGACTGTGATTTTATTTTAAGTCCCTAAAGTCAGTTTCATACGTTTTACACTTATACACACCTCATGTTCATAGTTTTATCCCATCATCTGCTACTAGAGCTCTTTCTTCTCCCTAACCCTTTTCGGCAATAGTTTATGTACCTGGCGCATTATAGCCTTAGATGCTTTTGCGCCACAAAAACCCAATCCAATCCAATCCAATCAAAGAAGTTGCGAGTCAGGTAGAACACCTGGGAGGAAAATCCCATCTGTTTTGCCGGGGTGGCACATAACTCCGCGTGCACACTGCTGGTATACAGTCTGCAGCCACAGCCCGAGGCCTCCCTTGTATGACGGTAACATTGGTCATAATGTCTCCAGACATGTAGGCAGCATGTATATGAAGCAAACATGCTTCGAACATGCTTGAGGCACAGATGATTATGGCATCATGTGTGCAGCGAACGCCGCTCCTTTTGCATGATGTACGTTACTGCAGATTTAGTGTTGCATTCGCTTGTTATGCGGCGAAGACAAATTGCATGTGCGTGGCCTATAGTCGGTAGCGTCACGTGTCACGTGACGTCACATTTGACGTCATGTCACGTGATTCGTGACGTCACACATGGCTGTGACGTGATGACTATCGACCCGCTAAACTTGGCGGAAAATTTTTCCGCTAAATTTGGCGGGGAAATTTTCGGCTAAATTCGGCGGGGAAATTTTCCGCTAAATTTAGCGCAGATTTCCCCCCCAAATTCAGCGGGTGATAGGGTCATGACGTCACAGCCCCGTATGACGTAACACGTGGCTGCGCGCGTTGCATTGTGGGATTTTAAGGTCCCACCGACGCCGATGCCCGACACGCATACACACGAAAAAATAAAAGCCGACGCTTAAAACGAGAACGAGAGAGAAATAGAGCAACTGAGCCCAACGGGACACTCGAACAATCACTCATCCCTTGTGCGAACCCAAATCGACCCGATCTCATCCAATATATTTCTGTTCAGGCACAAAATGTTATTTGCAGAATTTAAATTACCTTTAAACCGCGGGAATCCTTAGCACCATAGTATATACACCGACACGCTGTTTACAAACAAGCCCTCGTTTGCCCACACCAGGTGTGGGCACCGCGCGTGCGCAGAAACCGAATCCCCTTGAAGTGAATCATCTGCGCATGCGCAGTGCCGCCGACAGCGCCACCGCAGCTGCGTGACGTCAGGGCCGCGTGTTGGTCTATAGGGAAGCCGTCTATCTTTCTTCAAGCTGAATGGGAATCTGGAACAGGGAAGTTAAATATTTGGGCTTTGCGATGCCATGCGATTGAGACCCCGAGTGACATTCGAAGGACTCCTCACGAGGAAGGGACCACCCAGAGTTTGAACCCTACTCTTTGCCGGAGCCTCAAGGTTAAGGAGGCGGTCAAGAAATAAGAATAACATAAACAAATTAGACGTTCGTGTTTAGACAGCGTAAGGTCGGTATTTGCGTGTCCGAGATCTATCAATCGATCAATCAATCGATCAATCCATGTTTCATTTTGACCCGAACAGCTGGTATGGCCTTAGGAGAGTTACACTTGTACGAAAGCAAAAGACACATTGGCCAAAAAATATTTACATACTACAAAGCATTGTGCCCTTTTCTTCAACTAGAGGTAGCAAAAAAGGTCGAGATCAGGGTTAAAAACCTTGTCATATGCGCATCCGCGGCAAAGGAGGATCTGACACCGAATCAGATAAGTAAAAAAAAAAAAAAAAAAAACGACTTTATTTTTGTTGTTGGGAAAGATGAATTAAAACTCTACTCAGTAACAGGAGGGACCAAAACGGAGTTGAGAAATTTATATAAAAACACAATATTGCGAATTAGTCGTCTCCCCGAAAGTGGTCAAAGACCAAGAGTATCCAAAAGACATACGTGGTTGTAGAAAGCTCTCCGCCCAATATGACGATCATATAAAATTCTTACAAACCGTCGCTGTACACACACGTCCCGCTTTGAAAGACGCTAACGGTGACCCCTTCACTCTTCTCTTGTGGCTTTCTCTTTTGCTTCCTCTATCTTTTTGCTGCCTCTTGTACGCACTCTAACCTTAGCGTTTGACCGAAGCTCAGAGAGTTCCATGCAGTAGAAGTTCAACCTCGATAAAACTAACGACCCAAAAAGGTACAGTATGCAGGTGTAACTGTCGAACTTCCGGGTAATGCGTGAAATTACGAACACGTAAAGAATCGGGGAATACTTCGTCGCCGTTTTTGCGGAAGCGTCTCGGGGATATGCCGTTACGTAAAAGCCAGATAAAACACGGCATCTGTCACTCTCAGATACTTTATCGAGCATCTGTGCCCAGCCCTGCTGTGAAGACACAACCGATTGATTTTTGTTGTTGATTGATTGAATCTTCTTTCTTCAGCAGAAAGTGCGAGTCAACACGCGCTACACAATTCCAGAGCATTTTGAAAAGTTTGAAGTATGTGCCTGTACGCGGCATTCCCTTAATACAGTCATTTCATTCCGACCTCGAATTCTTCACATTTCGGCTACGTCGCACCCACGGCAGTTTCAATTTACGCTCTATTGTTAGAGGGCGTCGCCACAGGCGCTGTAGTAATATATATATATATATATATATATATATATATATATATATATATATATATATATATATATATAGAGAGAGAGAGAGAGAGAGAGAGAGAGAGAGAGAGAGAGAAGCTTGACTTAAGAGGGCGTGAAACTCAAACCACGGTGACTGTTTTCAATTTAATGTCGCACACTTCACTGCGCGGAATGGTTGCTTGCGAGCATGCCTGAGTTTCCGCGTGGCGAGGAAAGTGGGCGACAAGGCAAACGCTGCCCGTGAACCACGTGACCTTTATCACGTAATTTCATTTCATTTATATTACCTTAAGGGCCCGGTTAGGGCATTACATAGAAGCACTCTCCAATTCTAGGCACGCTATACTAACACGGCGAGTTTTGTCGTTTTCTTTTTTTTGTTTTGTTTTTTATCGCTGCGAAGACCGTCGCAGACGCAGACCTCTTGCAGCATATCTACGGCTATCTGCTGCCTATACTCTCGAAATTCAAGTCAGTAACCCTTCAAGTGCGCTCGCCTGCTTTTCTTTTCTCAATCCACGCTCACCTACGATAGTGCTTGCTGGTCTACTTCGCGAACGGAACTTGGAAGCAAGGAAATGAACAGGACTGTAGATACAGACCAAGGCACAAGTAACGCCATATTCCCCAAGTCCCCGTATTCTAATACCACTCTTACTGTTTAATGCGTATTTGCGACTTTTTGCGAATTTATGCCGGCCGCAAAACCGGGTATTGATTCCTTGCTCGCACACTGTATCTAACTAACGCTGGCTCTCCATTAGTTCTCACAACGCGACAAAAACCGGGTCGATGCGCCAGCTTGGCTGTCCTGGAGATAAGGAAGGATCTCCCCGCATAAGCAACATATATATCTCACATAAAAACATACATTTCGCATCCCACACCCTGCCCCACCAAAGGGAGACCACTGATAGCGCGAAGAAGAGCCATCGACGGAGCCTGGTCGTTATGGAAACCATCAGTTCTCCTCCCCCTCCACTTTATTCCAAAGCCTGTAAAAGAAACATGACACAAAGCGCGGGCCACATAGATCGAATTCACATTTTTTACATATCGCAAAAACCACTTTCATACGCCAAAAGTCAAAATGGACGTTTTAGTTATTTATACAGCGTAAGGTCGGTCTGCCAGTATAGGGACGACACTGGTTTATACTGTAGATGAGCAATTTCGCCAGTGCGGTACGACTGCTAACCTGGGGTCTTTAACGTGCTCACGCGGTAGTGATACACGACCGCACGCCGGTGCGATGCTCATCCAGATCGAAACGGTACGCCCACTACATCATCTCTGCTTCATCAAGAGGGTACGTCTATACCTCTACGCTGATAGTGAGGTGGAAGCTACGTGCTCGTTTGACCACCAGTCATATGCCTATTTGTCGTCACGTGATCACAATCCCGCCCATATCTACGGGCAGAGGGCGGAATCGGGTGAATGAAAAGAGGCGCCGCGCTGTGATCTTAGGGGTAAACGGGGTGGAGCTGAGCTTTTTCTAAAAATGGTGTGTTTTGAAGACATGTTTCGGATAAACCCGAGTAATAAGCTTAATAAATTTAAGGTTTAATACCGCGAGATAAAACTCGAAAATAGAGAGCAAACTCTCACAGTTCACTCCCTATTCTGTCTTCGCGTGTGCGGCGAACGCCGTGTCCTTGTGAAAAATACTTTGAGCAGGCGAGCTGGTGGTAGCTAATCGTGTCGTTTAACACCTGTGCTGCAGAAAAATTTAAAACTTTTAGTCGAAGGAACAGACACAGAAGGGAACGTGTCTTTGGTATAGTATGAACGTTGTAACTGTAGCGTCTGGAACGCACCTCCAACTGGGGCGCCACCCCGACCAAAAAGGTATACACGAGCTCATCTCTGTTACGTCACGGCGCGGTGGTGGCGCGTCGGGCCTACTTCCGGTCTGGGGCTGTGGGCAGAAGTCCCCATGTGAGACGTGTACTCCTGCGTTGTTTTGGAAGGAACCTGACAAAACCCTGCCTTCTCGTTAAAATGCCGCGACTGGGGCTGTACCAAAAGAGTCGAGGAAGGTTTGAAGGTCAGTTTTCGTGTGCTCAGTTCGTCCGAGAACGTGGATATGTGCCGAGAAAAGGGAAAACCAGACGCCGTCGGACCACGATTGCCTATGCGGGAAGCACTTTGGGTTGAATTCACGGATACTTGTGGTCATTAGATTTATTTGTTTTGTTACAACATGAACGCCGGAAAACCGTCAAGTTGTACGGAGCACCTACGGACTACGTTCAGTACGTCTTCAAGTTAAAACGGCCGCGTGATCGTTCGAACTGTCGTCTGCTCTTGCAGACGTTTCTGCTTGTCGTCTGCTCTTTTAGACGATACCGGCCCGTAGACCAAACGTGGGTCCGGTACTTGCGATAAGAGGTAAGTGCGGGCCTCAAAAGACTTAAGCTTGAAGGTTGGTAAGCAGGCTCGATGTAAACAGTAGATACAAGGAGATATTGAGAATAGTTACCAGTGGCCATCACCGACTTGTTATGCCTGATTCACTTGGTCCGATTCTGCTTGAGATTTTCAGTATCGACGTCGACCATCTCAGCTACGGTTCACGCTTTTGCAGCCGGAGCGTCGTCGCGACTGAAAATTGCGAGCGAAATCTCATCATGCGAATCAGGCCTTAGCGTACATTCTGCGGCGTCCACGCGGAATGAATCGCCGCATGTCACATTTTTCACGCGAAGTTTTGCGGTGTTACGAGCTTCGTTAATTTCGCTGAGGCCGCTCAAGTAGTCAGATATTGCCAGGAAGACGTAGAATCAACAATTCGAACGCGAAAAAGGGCAGGGGGGGACACACCGACGCCGACAACATCGAATTTCAATGGTTTGTTTTTGGGCGACGGCGAGCTTCTTGCCCACACCCCCATCGCGCATGCGCGGCGCCGGTGGCGTCCACTAGGGGCGCTCCGGTCTGTTTGTAAACCTCGATGTTCGCGTCATGACGTCATAGATGTGTCACGCTGTCGCCGGTCGCGATCCTGGCGGTGTCGCAGTAGCGCTGGTAGACGTAGCAGACGCCTCTTCTGCTGCTCCAGCTTGACAGACACGGAAGTTTCGACAGCCAGGAGTTGGAACGCCGCGACGACTGCGACATTCGCGTTCGCGCCACCTTTTCAATGGCACTTCTACGACGAATCGCCAGGGTCGCGACATCCGACAGGATGTCACTCCGGCTTTCGTGACGTCATTTGTTGCCATTTTGGGACCACTTTTAGAATGTATGGGCGGGATAGGACACCAAGCGCACCAATCGGAGACACGTTCCTGGCACCTATAGCGCGGTTGTTAAGCCGCCACAAGTCGGTCGCAGTCAAAGCCGGTCGTGTCGAACTCGGTCCTAGACAAACAGAAGTGTGTGAACGGGCCTTCAGATGTGCGAGTGCAACGCGATGCAGTCTACACACGCTCGGGGACATGTAGGAGACTGGGCAGCGGGTTACGATGACCACTCGCCTGGCCGGCTCAGAGGCGACAGGTCGTCTCGTCCATTATCGCTGGAGATAGCGTCCTTCCAGGAGTTGTCTAGACGCAACCACCCCAGCCCGAATGGCGGCAGCGACACGGTGAACGCTTCGACGCGCATTCCGGGCCCCCCCATTTAACAGCCGTCATTTAGACGAAGCGCGGCGATAAGGTGTGGTCACGCGAGGACTCGGTGGTTCCGCAAGTCCAATTCGTCCTGCAGCCTCGCGTTTCCCGGTGGTTCTCCTCGGAAGTTTTCCCCGTTGATATTCAGCGACACTTCCTAGATAACAAGGCCTCGGGGCTGAATCTTTGTTTCGTCATCAACGGGAGGCCCCTTTTATGTGCTCTGCCGGTCAGAGCACGTTGACGCCCTTTGATAGGGTCATCCCTATCACTCGTGGGAAGAACCACATCCATATTACTCGTGGAGGGAACCGCATCCATCGTTGTAACTACACGCACACATCACAGCCTACGGAATGCTAGGAAACCCAGAGCGAAGAACAACAGGCGACGGCACAGCGGCAACTGAGCATGCCAGCATTCCACCATTCCGCGGCGCCTCCTCCTTTCTACTTCTATCTGGCTCCGCACCAGCTGTGCGACGCCCCATTGACGAAAACGAAAATGCTCGTTTTGACGGAAACCCGGCGGTGTCTGTCAGTTTGTCTGCGCCGGGGAGAGAGGAAGAGGTTGACGCGTGTTGACGCTAGCACTTCGGACCGACGGAAGCGTCACCCTCTCCCCCTCCCTCTCCCTTAACATGACCCTTGGGAAATACCACTCGCGTCCCTCTTTGGGAAACGCTTACACTGACCCCGTAACGAGGCCAAAAAGAAGCAGCAAAAAATAGAGGAAGCGAAAGAGAAAGCCGAAAGAGAAAAGTGAAGGGGTCAGCGTTAGCGTTTCCCAGAGGCTGACCGTGTGTGGCGTTTCCCTAGAATCATGCTAACGCATTCTCAAGAATCCACTCATAAATCTTCCTGTAATTCGTTTCCACGCCTTTGTTTCGCGGGGTGTATAGATCAAATGATGCGTAGCGATAAAGGGTCGAGTTCCTAACACGGAAGCAAAGCCCTCCCTGTTATCTGTTATTACACCAATTCGAGATGAGAGTGAAAGCCAGTGTCTCACGCGCTGGCGGACCGTCAGAGGAGGCAGACGCCCAACTTTCCTTTTGGTGAGTCGAAACGCAGCGCACTAATACACGAATGCAAATTTAGCTGCGAATCGCTGACGCCAAAAAGTAACGAAGTTGAAATTAGAACTGTTTGGTCAAAGGGAACAAAACGCGCAATCACAAATTATTCGAAAAAGTAATTAAATTCTTAAAATTCAATTCACGTACTTGAGGACTTTTTTGTCTGTCGTTTTAAAAGAGAAGACAGCGCGTGCATATATACTTTGATCGGTACTCAAGGTGCGCCAGCGCACGGAGACTCATTGCCATATAGCCTCCTCTATAGTCACAAAGCCAGGGAGTTCGACGACGGAGGCGTAGAGTGTCCGGTCGCAGATTTGGAGCGCGAGGATCTGGTAGCAAAGAGCATTTCTCGGGGAACCTGGACGTCAGCGCACAGCTTTTGCGGCTGCGATAACCCTAAGCATGGTTTTCAAACCCGATGAGAAAAGAAGCGGTAGCGCGAGGAACGCGAGGAGCACGAGCGGACATTCTATAGCTCGGGAAAAGTGTGTTTCGGCGTCTCGCCGCAGCGGGGCGCCCGTCACGTGGCTCTCCTGTCCTCCGTTGTCTGCCGCTCTACCTTTTCAGTTTCGATAGAAAACGCTATGTCATTGCTTACTGCCCGAAAAGGGTATACTGCAAATCACCGCCAAGGTGAGAGCGGCAGGAGAGAGCTTCAGTTGTCCAGCGCGAGCCTCCTACCAAATACCATTGACTACCAATACTGGAAACTCGAGCCAAAATACATGGGGTAGTCGGGAGACACAGAAGTGCTGCCATCTCTCGGTGTGGGATGGTAAACTACGAGCTCGAAATTAAAAGGAAAACAGTCATTCACTACACTATTTTTTCTCTTCACACTATCAGGAATTGTGAATATATGGCAAATCGGTGTGCCGATTTCAATTGAGCAAGAGCTGATACACGGTATTTCTGATAATGAGGTGCGCTTCATATTAGCACTAAGTATTTAGATTATATAGACCTATGTATACACCAACTCATGTTTACAAACAAACCGGAGCGCCCCTAGCGGACGCCACCGGCGCCGCGCATGCGCGATGGGGGTGTGGGCAAAAAGCTCGCCGTCGCCCATAAACAAACCATTGAAATGCGATGTCGTCGGCGTCGGTGTGAGTCCCCCTGCCCTTTTTCGCGTTCGAATTGTTGATTCTACGTCTTCCTGGCGATCTCTGACTACTTGAGCGGTGTTAGCGAAATTATCGAGGCTCGTTACACCGCGAAACTTCGCGTGAATAATGTGACATGTGGCGATTCATTCCGCGTGGACGCCGCAGAATGTACGCTAAAACCTGATTCGCATGATTAGATTTCGCTCGCAATTTTCAGTCGCGACGGCGCTCGGGCTGCAAAAGCGTGAACCGTTGCTGAGATGGTCGACGTCGATACTGAAAATCGCAAGCAGAATCGGACCAAGTCAATTAGGCATAGCAAGTCAGTGGTGGTCACTCGTTACAATGATCATCTCCTTGTATTTACTGTTTACATCGAGCCTACTTACCAACCTTCAAACTTAAGTCTTTTGAGGCCTGCACTTACTTCGTATAGCAAGTACCGGGCCAACATTTAATCTACGGCCGGCGTCGTCTAAGAGAGCAGACGACAAGCAGAAACGTTTGAAAGAGCAGACGACAGTTCGAACGATCAGGCGGCCGTTTGAGCTTGAAGACACACTGAACGTAGTCCACAGGTTGTCCGCACAACTCGACAGTTTTCTGGCGTTCATGTTGGAACAAAACAAATAAATCTGACGACCACAAGTGTCCGTGAATTCAACCCAAAGTGCTTCCCGCCCAAGCAATCGTTGTCCGACGGCGTCTGCTTTTCCCTTTTCACGGCACATATCCAGATTCTCGGACGAACCGAGCACGTGAAAACTGACCTTCAAACCTTTCTCGACACTTTTGGTACGGCCCCAGTCGCGGCGTTTTGACGAGAAGGCAGGTTTTTGTCTGATTCCTTTCAAAACAACGCAGGAATACACGTCTGGCATGGGGACTTCTGCCCACAGCCCCAGACCGGAAGTGCGACCGACGCGCCACCACCGCGCCGTGACGTCACAGAGATGAGTTGGTGTATTACACCTGGTACAAATGACCTACTGGCAACTAGTGACTTTCTAGTAAATTGACAGTTTATGGACCACTCTAAAGGCTATGGCTGTTACTAGCTGCAGTGGCTGGCTTTTTGCAGTTAGAAATAAAGCACAGCAATTCAAATGTGTAATTGCTCCATGGGTCATTATTTTAAATTGTATGAGATTCACTTCCAATAAGTCTGGAAATGCTACACGACGTAGTTATTACAGCCAGTAAATGCTACACAGGCTGTTTAACGAAGAGTCGGTATTTATAAAGTAGAAATAGTGTCCGGTTCAGTTTTACCTGTCGTTTTGGGGGCCTGGTTAGTCTCTAATGACTGCAATTACTATTGGATTATATTTCTGAGTTATTTGAACGAGTATAAACTAGATTGCCTTCCAAGGGCTATTAATGGCTCTGGGCCAATGTCCTAAGCTATTTCGGGGCATATAGACCAAGCAGCTGTTTATTAGGTAGTTCCATTTGTGATAGACTTTAATGACCATTAGTGACCATTTCGTGATATTTGTAATGTTATGTCTCAGATTGGATTTGAATGACTATTATTTGATATTTGATTTTATTTCCTACTTATATGGTGGATTTCGGTTCCAAATGACTTTTCATGACAATCAATGACTATTTGTAACTATCTTGAGTTATTTGATTGCGCGCGGACTGAGTTGGCTTTCAATGGTTAATTTTGGCTTTTTGATCAAAATTTGACATGATAGATATGTAGTTCAAATGACTTCTAGTTACTTTTAATGACTTTTGGCCACTATTTCGAGTTATTTGATTGTGTGCAGATGAGCTGGCTTCATATGGCTATTATTGGCTATGTGATCATGTTTATAAATTATATGGCAGATTTGGGGTCAAATTACTTCCGTGACTATCAATCACTATCGGTCACTTTTTCAACTTATTTGTTGTGTGCACACTGAGTTGGCTTCCAATGGCTACTATTGGCTATACATTCATATTTATAATTATATGGCAGATTTAGGGTCCAAATGACTTCTAGTGATTGTCCATGATTATCAGTCCCTATTTCGAGTTATTTGATTGTGTGAAAACTGAGTTGGCTTCATATGGCTATTATTGACTATATGATTATATTATAAATTATATGGCAGATTCGGAGTTCAAATTACTTATACTGACTATTAATGACTATTGGTCACAATTTTGAGTTATTTGTGTGCGGGCTGAGTTGGCTTCCAATGGCTATTATTGGCTATACAATATTATTTTTTATTTATATGGCAGATTCGTGGTTCAAATAACTTCTAGTGACTGTTAATCACTATCAGTCACTAATTTGACTTCTTTGATTTTATGCAGCCTAGTTGGCTTCCAATGGCTACTATTGGCTATACAATCTTTTTTTTTATTTGTATGGCAGATTCGGGATCCAAATGACTTCTGGAGACTTTCAATGGCTATTAGTCACTATTTCGACTTACCTGATTGTGTGTAGACTGATTTGGCTTCATATGGCTATTATTGGCTATATTATCATGTTCATAAATTATATGGCGGATTCGGGGTCCAAATGACTTCTAGTGACTATCAATGATGATCAGTCACTATTTCGACTTATTTGATTTTATGCAGGCTGAGTTGGCTTCCAATGGCTATTATTGGCTATAGGCATCTGTTATTGACCTGATTAGATCGAATTGCCAAAAAATGGCTATTAGTGCTTATTGGTCGCAATATTCTGTATTCTATACTTATGAATGAAAATGGCTTCAAGTGGCTATTGTTAGCAATTGCATATCATCTTAACAGTATCACCTTAAATTGCTTCAGAATGACCATTAGTGACATTTAGTGACATAGTATTCATGATGTTTTGAATATGAATGGATTCGTGTGTCTACTATTATTGGCTATGGGCAGTTCTTGGCCAAATCGGCTTGAAATTGCTATACATATCTATCAGTGACTATTATTGGCAATTTATGCAGTTGGAGTGTGTATAGATTTCAATGACTTCAACTGGATAGTATTGGCTATAGGCATCTATTATTGACTTGGTTGGCTTGGATTGGCTATTATTGGCTATAATCATCTGTTTCTGACTTGGATGGCTTGAATTGGCTACAAATGGCTTAAAGTTACTAGCATTTATAATTAGCAGCTATTTTTTTGTCTACAAACTGAAACGGCTTCATGTGGCTAGTTTTGGCTATTACCATATATTTTTTACAAGACTGGCTTCAAATGGCTATGAATGGCTATTCGTGGATATAGTTGACAATTCTATGCTATTTCAGTGATTATGACTGAAAATGACTTCAAATGGCTATTATTGGCTATTAGCATGTATTTTTGTTATATTGGCTTAAAATGGCTATACATGGCTATCAGCAACTATTATTTACAATTTATGTAATTGGAGTCTATATAGATTCGAATGACTTCAACTGGATATTATTGGCTATAGACATCTATTATTGACTTGGTTGGCTTTGACTGGCTCTTATTGGCTATAATCATCTGTTCCTAACCTGGGCGGCTTGAATAGACTACTTCCATAAAGCCCTGCATGCAACACGGCGCGCGGTGCACTCTGGGAACTAGTTGGCCAGGGAGGAGGGTGGCATGGTTTCGGTTTCGATCGACACGTCGACAAGAGATGGTTTTCTGGTCCCGAGAGCGTCATGTGTGGTCTCTAAACTAACCTAAATGGCCAGGCCTCGGAGCTTTAGCACAAGCCTGAGACGTATAGCTTGTCTTAACACATGCTTGTTGTATTTTTGTACTTGAGGCTTCCTGTTAGCGTTCCAATCGAGGTATGTGGACGAGCCAGTTCCGGGAATCTCGACGCTGCGAAGCTGGGGGATCTTGCTTGTGTACGAATCAACAAGCTGTAGACACCAGTAAGTACGCATACATCGAGCTCGCGCCTTTATATATTTGTGTTGTTGGCCAGAAAGTTTGTTTGTTTCGTGCGTCCATAGATGAAATATTACTTTTTGCAAGTACTGTATTTCTTAATATGCCTGAGTATGCGAGGTAAAACTCGGAGGCGCCATTGAAAAGCTCAATTTTGACACACTTCTTATCTCTTATCTGTACTGACCCGCAGCACTGCACGAAGTGAAGTCCCATCCCGCTTGCATTCCACTAATATTCAACATCGCGTACGCACAAAGTTATCCTGCAATCATATAGGCAAATTCGCACATACAGACTGTTTTGAGAAAGCAAAAGTGGAGCACTTGTGTGAAGAATGTCGCACCGTTCCCCGAAAGTGCGCCGGACGGGCATGAAACCCCATGCGCGCACCGCATAGGGGTTCATGCCCGTCCGGCGCACGGTGCGACATTCTTCAAACAAGTGCTCGAACGAATTCAAAGCGCGTTTGACGGTTGCTAATGGCCATAATATTTGTTATGTGTTTGTTTTCTTCCTGCCTAAGTATGCCGAGATAATTTCAGACACACCGTTCAGGCGCAGATCTTAGGCGTCAGTAAAAGCTCGTCCAAAAAGGCTTAGCGAGGAGTAGGGGACGCTTGTTAGGGCCTCCGTCGTAGCTAGCCGATCTCAGCGTTTGCGAGAAGTTAATATTCTACCAGCATAAAATTAATTCGAGTGGGAGATATATGATGACACGAGGAAGACATCATAGTAACTTTTGTGCAGTAGTGAGGTCGAATTTATTGCGTTTCCTTGAAAGTTCATGCGTAAACGCTGGGCTCAACTTTGATACCCTGTGAGGATGCGGCTTTCTTTTCGCCCAATGAAGTAACAAGAAACGGACGTTTGGCAATCAAAATACGTATAAGGCTCCAGATGAACACATTTCAGTTCTAGTTCAGTGGTACTAGACGGGATTATTGAAATTGAGCGCAAACATGCACTCGTAGGGTGAGGTGACTAAGCCACGTCTTACTACGTTCACGCACGCACAATATCCGGTGTTTCGGGAACCAAGGAAAGTGCCCCGGTCTTCGTTTTGTATCGCTCGAGAATAATCGTGTATTGTACGTTCGTGAAAAGTCAGATAATCAAAAACGCAAGCAGCGCGTTCGGTCGCGGCGTGATAGCATGAGGTGAAGCTGCTCAGTCGAAACCGAAACTGAGTGGCCAACTAGTTCCCAGAGTGCACTGCGTGGTATTTCGCCGCGATGGGGCGCGTCGGTTTTGGAAGCAGTCCATTGGCTACAAATGGCTTAAAGTGACTAGTATTTATAATTAGGATCTATTTCTTTGTCTACGAACTGAAATGGCTTCATGCGGCTAGTTTTGGCTATTACCATCTATTTTTTACCAGACTGGCTTCAAATGGCTACAAATGGCTATTCATGAATATAGTTGAAAATTCATGCTATTTCGGTGATTATGATGGAAAATGACTTCAAATGGCTATTATTGGCTATTAGTATCTATTTTACTAGATTAACTTGAAATGGTTATACATGGCTATCAGCAACTATTATTTACAATTTATGCAATTGGAGTGTGTATAGATTTAAATGACTTCAACTGGATATTATTGGCTATATGCCAATAATATTGGCATATAGCATTCTTGACATTATATTGGCATATAATAACTTTCTTGACTTGGTTGCTTGGATTGGCTATTATTGGCTATAATCATCTGTTCCTGACCTCGGTGGCTTGAATTGGCTACAAATGGCTTAAAGTGACGAGTATTTATAATTAGCAGCTATTTCTTTGTCTACAAACTGAAATGGCTTCATGTGGCTAGTTTTGGCTATTACCATCTATTTTTTACCAGAATGGCTTCAAATGGCTATGAATGGCTATTCGTGAATATCTATTGAATGGCTATGCATGGCTATTGATAAATATCCATTGAATGGCTATGAATGGCTATTCATGAATATCCACAATTATACTTGCTATAGCCATTGCTAGCCCATTGAAGCCAATCTGGTTAAAAATGAATGATAAAAGACAACAACAGCTGCTAAAAGCAAGTCCGGTTAGTAAACAGTAAACTTGCTCATAACTATTAAGACTGGCCACTAATAGCCATTTGTAGCTATTTCAAGCCAATTCGATAAAGAATGAATGCTTATAGTCAATAATAGCCACTTGAAGCCAGTTTCGTCCATAAAGAGTGAAATACCACAGAATTGTCAATTATACTTACTAATAGCCATTGCAAGCCATTTGAGGCAAATCTGGCCAGAAATAGATGTTAATAGCCAACAATAGCCAATAAAACCCATTCCAGTTAGTAAACACGAAACCTGCTTATAAATATCAACACTAGTCACTACAAGCCATGTGTAGCAATTTTAAGCCAATCTAAATGCTTATAGCCAGTTATAGCCACTTGCAGCCAGTTTCATTCAAAAACACTGAAATAGCCCATAACTGTCAATTATACTCACTCATAGCCATTGCAAGCCATTTGAGGCAAATCTGGCCAGAAATGGCTGCTAATAGCCAACAATAGCCACTAAAAGCCATTCCAGTTAGTAAACATAAAACCTGCTGATAAATATCAACACTAGTTACTACTAGCCATTTGTAGCAATTTTAAGCCAATCTAAATGCTTATAGCCAGTAATAGCCACTTGTAGCCAGTTTCATCCAAAAATACTGAAATAGCACATAACTGTCAATCATACTCACTAATAGCCATTGTTAGCCATTTGAAGCCAATCTGGTCAGAAATAGATGATAAAAGAAAACAATAGCCACTTAAAGCCAGTCCAGTGGGTGAACACAAAAATCACTCATAGCTATCAACAGTAGTCATTAATAGCCATTTGTAGCCAAATTAAGCCATTGCAATAAAAATAAATGTTTATAGTCAGTAATAGCCACTTGTGGCCATTTTCATCCATAAACACTGAAATAGCCCATAATTGTCATTTATACTTACAAATAGCCATTACTAGCCATTTGAAGCCAATCTGGTCAGAAATATATGCTAATAGCCAACAATAGCCCCTTAAAGTCATTCCAGTTAGTAAACACTAAAACACCCATAAATATGAACACTAGACACTAATAGCCATTTGTATCCATTTCAATCAAATTTATCTAAAATTTGATGCATAAGCCAATAAAAGCCGCTTGAAGCCAAACTCATTTTTAAGTACTGAAATAGTACGTAATTGTTTAATGATCTCATCAATATTCATCAGAAGCCATTTCAATTCAATCTGGTCAAAAATAATTACAAGTAGCCAACATTATCCACTTGAAGCCATTCCATTTCGTAAATATAAAAATAGCTCAAGCAATAGTTATCTACTAATAGCGGTTTGTAGCCATTTGCAGCCAATCTATTCGAAAATAGGTGCTTATAGCCAATAATAGCCACTTGAAGCCATTCTCATTCATAAACACTCAGACAGCAGATAATTGCTACTAATGGCTGACTAACAGCCATTAGTAGCCATTGAGCCGATCTGGGCAGAAATATATTCTAATCGCCAACAATAGCCGCCTGAAGTCATTCCAGTTTGTAAACAGAAATAGCTCAGTTTTCATTACTCATTAATATTTGTAGCCATATCTATCAAATATATATAAAAGTGGAAGCTGATAGCCAATAATAGCCAGTTGAAACCATGTGCATTCAACAACAGCGAAATAGGTAATTCTCAATTATCTCATCAATAGCTATCGGCAGCCATTTAAGGTCAATCTGGTCAAAGAATGTGTTAATAGCCAACAAAAGCTACTTGAAGCCGTTCATAAGAAGAGCACACAAAAAAAAATCACATAATTATCAATAATAATCCCTTCTTGTCACTTGGAGTCATTTCAAGTCGGTCTCATAAAAAATTGATGCCTAATGCCAATTATGGTCACTTGGAGCCAAGGGCATCTAATAAGACATGTTTCGGTAGGAATAAAACAAATAAATCAACAAGCTCAGAAAAGGGTTATAATTATTTAGATTGTAAAAAAATCGCTATACAAATCCTGACTGGTCTATAGACCGACACGCGGAGCGGCTCTGTTTACCAACACGGCCGGAAGGCCGCGCATGCGCGGTAGCTATGTGGGCAAAAGCATCCCGCCTCTCCGTGTTTTCGCCATTGCGCTCTATAGCGTGCGCTCGTTGTTGACGTTGTAGGGACGCTTGTATCTTTATTTGTGCGTCGTATTTCTTCATAACGTATGTCGTATGCTATGCCCGACTATTTGAGCTCGTTGCCCGAGCCTGAACGGTAGCGGTATCGAAACAAACTGTGCGTGGACGGCGTTGCCTACGAGGATCCGTACGCCGTAAACAGTGCTGGACTTCCGACGTAAAGTTGCTGCCACGGAAGTCGACGGCTCAGGTCGTCGTTTATTTAGTTTTCGCCAAGTCAGTTCACGGCCGACACGGTGCAGGCCTACAAGTCTCTCGAGGCCTACGATTACTTCGAGTCGGTTTCCGCACTGCCGGCGGGATCAGCAGACTGTGGGTCTGCGGAAGTGTGTGTATTCATTAATTGATTAAATACACAGAGCGTCTTCAAGTCAAGGTATGATATTTTTCATACCCTCGTGACCACAAGGCTTTACAACCAGTAAAGGTTTGTCCGTTCTGCAGTCTTGGCGGTAACAGGTTACAAGTAACGGCATTACCAGGAACGCGTTACTTTTTTCAGTAACGTAGTAACCTACTCGTTACGTTTTTGACACAGTAACGGGTAACGTAGTTACGTTAGTCGTTACTACTTCCCAAGCCTTAAAGAAATGACACTTCAATTGTTTCCGTGTTTTAGGCGTCAAGCCATGTTTCCTTTGCTTTTTGTCTCCCAAGTATTTAGGTGAAACCATAAAAAGAGATAATATTTATGTTCAGCTTCTGCTTGATATATGACCTGTATCGTCAAAACCGTAAAATGTGTTAAATCATAATTTAAAAAAAGTAACGCAGAATCAGAAGTAACGTGCGTTACTTTTTATCGGTAGCGGTAACGCGTTCTTTTTATTTTTAGGTAACGTAGCGCACTAACACGTACCTTTTATTTGCAAGTAACGAGTAACGTAATTCGTTACTTTTTTGGGTAACGCCTACAACACTGCCGTTCTGTCGCTGTTCCCCTTCTGCTGGGTAGCACGGGCGTAACGAGCCTCCGACGAGCGCTTGGCCGGTGCTTTGTGCGCGAACACTATGGGAACAAAATCCGGGTGATCTCGATCAGACAACGGTTTCCCTGCACATAAGCAAGCCTCGGGACGGAGATTGAAATGGAAGCCGCACTTGCCTTCAAGAAAGTGTTTGCCGCACAAACGGTCGTTCGCGCGAGGCGACCATACTTTTCGATCCACGGATCGAGGCGACCATACTTTTCGATCCACCTTCTATGCCTTTCAGAGTCTACCGGGAACTTGGGGAAACTCACTCTGCTGCTTTTCTTGTACATTTCGGTTCAATTAACGGCAACACAGCTTCGCGGCATGCTGAAATGCTATGACGCCCATGCGAAACGTGCGCGCTTTTGCCCACACCCCCCGGCTCCGGCGCGATCGCAGCGCCGCCGCAGCTCCGTGACGTCAAGCCCGCGTGTCGGTGTATACAACACACTGCATTTTGACATCAAAATACCAAGAGGTCCAATATCACGAACTTATGCTGCCTATGCTCCATCAAAAAATGGGAATATTTCATAGACTATCAATTTCTCTAGTGAGTCAGACCCACTTGATTCATTTCCGGGGAAAGTGGCGAGTTGTCCACTCCACACCGCCAGGATCGCTTTCTAATTCCGTCTCCCATTTTAGCCCGGAGTTTCCTGTATTATTCTCAACGGTATTTATTTACTCCTACCTTCGACTATGCTTCGACAACGCTTCCGCGTCTCATGCATGCCGCGCGTTCAAAAGACGCGCCCTGCCTTTCTCTCTCTCTGCCGACCGATGGTCACGTGACAGTCGCAGGCTTCCTTGGATCGGCTTCGGCTGGCTCGTAGCCTCCGCCGCGGTCCATCCTAAGAAGAGACTAGAGCGGAAATGGGAAGGACGCGTCAAGTTCAGATGATAAGTCGGAGCCTCGATCGCTGCATGAAAATACGGTCGACACTAAACGATGCGGGGGACGGCCGAAGGCACACGCTCCGCTGTCGCGCCGTCTCAATCGAGACTTGGCATGCACCAACGGCTCTTTTGCGCGTCGCCTTGTGGTCGCCTTCGGTAAACGTCCGACGGAGTCGGGATTTCTGATGCGCGGTTTGCTGGTGAACACGGGCCTCTCTCAATGTATAGTTAAAATACCCGCAAGAGGGATTTCGAGGCCAGATATCCGTGGCGACGAGGAACTACAGTTAGTTCCCTCGGTGGTATCTGGAGCGGTTTTGGAGCGCTTCTGAATCGCTCCAAATCCTCCAAGAAAATTCCGAACGTTCCAAGCAAGCGTATAAATCCGTCCTGGGTTCGATTGTTCAGGCCCGATTTCGCGCGCAAACAGAGTAAGAAAACATGGGGGAAAAAAAATGAAGTGCGTTCGTTTCGCTCGGTCTCTAGCGGATTACTAAAGTCACTGGATCTGTGAAACTAGCGCCGTTGCCTTCCCACTTGCTAGCCGGACACAAACAAATACCAACATACAGACGACAAAACCACTCAAGGTGATTGGCTCATCGCTGTTGGTTGCCATGGTGATCGCCATTTTGGACCCTTTCGAAGCTGCGAACGGTTCGTTAAAACCAGTCGCACCAAGATCGCTATGGAGCATCGTCGTACTGAGAGCGTTCCTCGGCCAATATCAGCGTCTTTGGCACTGTGCATGCAATGAACTTATCACTCATGCTTATCTGCCCAGATCTCTTAATTTTATGTTGCTCTCCTTGCGCGTTTCAAGACAGTAATTTTCTTTTTTTTATTGAATGCCCTCAAGCATCGACGCCGCGTGTAATGCCGTACATCTTCGAACCGCCATCACACGCAACGTCAGTGCTTGGGGGCATTGAAAAATAATTTTACTGTCTTGAAACACGCAAGAAGAGCAACATAACTGTAACAGATCTGGGGAAATAAGCATAAGTGATAAGTTCATTGCATGCACAGTGCCAAAGACGCTCATATTGGCCGAAGAACGCTTTCAGTATACGATGATGCTCCATAGGGATCTTGGCACGACCGCATGGTCTAGACGAGCCTTTTGAAACTTCGAAACTTTGGAAGGGTCCACAATGGCGATTGCCATGGCAACCAACAGCAATGAGCCAATCACCTAGAGAGGTGTTGTCGTCTGTATGTTGGTATTTATTTGTCTGGCTAGCAGGTCGGAAGGCAATGGCGCTATACTTTTCCACATCCACCACTCTAAAAAATGTCTGTGCGTCTACTTTCCCGCACAACACTCGGAGAGCCAATCAGCGCAGCTTACAGAGGCAGCTCAGCAAATGACGATGCCGAAACATATGTTTAGACCACAAAACGCAGTCTGAGTTGTGACATTAAGCAATGCAAAACGCCACGCTTGCATTACTTAATGTCACAACTCAGACTGCATTTCTTGGTCTAAACAGATGTTTCTGCATTGTCATTCGCTGAGCTGCCTCCGTAAGTTGCGCTGATTGGTTCTCCGAGAGTTGTGCGTGAAAGTAGACGCACAGACTTTTTCAGATAAGCATAGCGCAGGTTCGTTTGCTTTTTGCACGGGGTTTGCGACAATTTCAGAACGAGCTCTAATTGGTTGACTGGAAAACAATAGCGGGTAGACCTCGAGGCACATAGCATCGACCCACTATCCTTTCGATCAAAGGCAATCGGAGCTCGACATCGTCCAGACGTCACCGCAACTCTTGCTCGAGAAGTATAGACGACTCGCTGCCCGCGTGGGAATTCCGCCAACCTCTCATTCAGGCACAACGCGTGAGCGTGACAGTTAACGTAAACGCGACATCGGCCTTTTTTTTTTTTTTTTGTGCGTTTAGAGTGGCGACGGGTTTACAGAATTTTCACCGTCTGGGTCTGTGCCGCCCGGATGAGCCGACCATTTCATCGCACGAGCACATATTTTGATGCGAGCGGTTCAATTCCGAGAGCAAAAACAGGAAACCCAACGATGGTTTTGGATCGTGCTAACCACGTGACACTCCGTAGGCGTACATTGTACCAGGCTTTGATTGACCTATGCCCAATTAAAAACCCCAATATATATATATTTTTTTTTCAAACCCTTTTTTTTTTAAAGTATAGTCGAATTTTTGTTTTAACAGATGTGAGTCAAGCAGCCGTCTGAACGATTTGTATCGAACAAATAAATTAAAAAAACAAATCTATTTTAATTTTTTCTTCTTTACGTTTGCGAAGTTACCTACAACTTGCTATCAATAGCGATCTGCCGTTCATGTGTGGACACCTCCGTTCGGTCCAAAAGAGCGTCAATAATGCGAGTTGTCCATAATAACGACACTAAAATGCATTTACCCAGTTCGCCTCCAAAAAATGTTTAACGAGACAAGACTGTAGAGGGTTCCGTACTGCGCTGGCAAAACTTCTCATACACAGCGGAAACACCAGCCGCCCACTGATGCTGACACGCGCAACACAATTACTTTTATTTTATTTATTCATTTACTTTTTCCCCTAACTTTACTTCTTTTTTTTGTTGCTGACTTTGGAGGGTTTTTTCAATGAGTTAAATTTTCGTCGGAAAATCGGAGTTAATCGGAGCTAATGCCGTAAAGTTAGTTATCAGCAAATGAGAAGGAAAAAAAAAAGGTATCGCACTTCTTGCTGACAACTTTTTTTTATAGTTGAAATAAAGTTTTTTGACGCCCACATTGCTATTTCTAGGTTTAACGAATATCCGTGTAAGTTACGCCGGCCCATTAAGAAAAAGAAAAATGCGTCTTGATTTTATTTTTCTATTGTTTTATTCGAGAAAATTGATGTTCCGAAGCTTTCGCATCCTTTCACTTGATAATTCGGACGCAGCCCAACGCCACGAGTCCCTGAGCCTTTCCTGCTCCCCTCAGCTCATATAGCTTCGACTGCGGCAGAAACCAACGTCGTGTTCTGGCCGAGTTTCAGCCTTCACCCACGCCAAGTTTACTCGTGCACGTCGTCGAAAAATCGGGTGTCACTAGTATTTCTCTCGCGGGTCCGCTACTTTAACGGCGGGCCTGATTAACAAAGCGGACTCTCTATCGCCGAGATAATCTTGTTTCGATTTTCTTTCTTTCTTCGTTTCTCCTCCTATTTGGAGAGCCAAAGAGGTTGTCATCGACCACTCTAAATAAATAAGAACAAAAAAAAAGAAACGTGAAAATTTTAATGAACAGATGAGAACGTAAGAAATCATGCGAAATATTTTGTGCGTCTTATTCGTTTCTGTAAGTTATATGTTCATTGGACTTCTTATATATATATAAGGCCAGATAAAAGCGTATATAAACGCCTTATTCATTTATGTAAGTTCTTACGTGTTGATTGGACAAATCACATATATTTGTATTTCTTTTCTTCAATATAGGGCGGCGCGTGTAAAGAAGAGCTGGTATCCGTTTGTTAAAATGCCAGCTGAACGTTTGAAGGACAGACACAGGCAGAGACGTGCAAAAAGACAGCTCCCTGTAACAACTCCCTGTAACACCGAATTCGAGCGCAGCTCTTGAGGAGGAGGAGGTAAAAGTACTGAGGGGAGGGTATACCCCTCCTCCTCCTCTCCCTCCTCCCGCCCCGCGCGGTTACGCCGACGGCGACGCCGTTCAAGCCGGAAACGGGCGCCTAAGAGCTCCGCTCTAAAACAAAACATGGTACGCTCATACAATGGAGGCAAGAGTAGATCTACAGTATCTAATACAATCCTAAGTGTAATTTCAACGATTAATAAAGGCACTGAGTATTTCGGGAAACTCATTCACCATTTTATGAAAGTGAAAATGTTCATTTGAGCACTACCTACCCAAAGTCCAACTTATGAAACGGGGGGTAGTGTAACACAACCATTCGACAAATATTTTAATGTGCATACGTCGACACTTTTTCTTTTCCTAAGTACAAGCGTACTGCCGAAACAATATGAAAAAGCGAACAATATTAACGAAAAAGATAGGGTAGGGTTCTTACGAACAGGATACGTGGTGAAAAAAGAAAAAGACAAAGTCTAGTACAGACCAGGTGTTTTGTGTGCGTCAACTTCACATGAGCTTTTTGTATCCGGTGCGCTCAGATGCAAGCGCTTACATAAGGTTCAAAAAAAAAAAAAAAAAAAAAAAGCAAAGCGTGGCAGATACATTTGGTTCGATAAATTGAAGCAATATGATGCTGGGCCAGAAGGGGATTTTCTACCCGACGATTCATGCCTATCAAGTGCATAATACGAGCATACTCGGTACCCTGGGTAGCAGCGCCACCTACGAAAAGGTTTCGAGGGAAAGGACGGCAGGGAGGAGGAAGCAGACGGAGTGCTGGAGAGGAGTGGAGGAAACCACCTTTTCTCTTCAGCATTTTGTCTGCTTGTTTCTCCCCGGTCAGAAAACGAAGAAAATACTAACAAAAATGGTAAAATTAAGCTCTTTTTTTAAAATTCCGTAGGGGTTTTGTTTAGCCGTAAATAGGAACACGGTCCCTTATGACTTTGTTATATTTTGGCCTGCTTCGTCTTATTTAGCGCCTAATTTCGCGAGCGGTTGCCACACCTCCTCTTCTAACCTGAACTCCCGGTACGAATAACGCTGAATTTGTGATTTTCAGTTTCTTATTTATTGATATCATTACCAGAGCGGAAATATGCAGACACATCTAAATAAAGTAATTAGGCGAATATACCTATCTAGCCCCTTCGTTTTTGGGTAAAACCAATATTTCCCCATATTTACACCCCGGACATGTTCCCGGTTTTCTCCCGAATTCGAAAATGTAGGGAACAAAGAGTTGATAGGAACACATGTGCGCTGACTTCAGACCTCAGGAGCATTTCTCGATTCCTTTGGATTCACTGCAATTGCATACGACATAAACCAAGCCCTCAAATGTTGCCTTTATGTCCATTGTGAAGTATCCTTTGTCCGTTTCAACCAGCGCAAAAAGAGAAAAAGAAGAGTGAGAAATTTCTCATTTCAAATGTAAGTAGGTTGTGCTGAGAGAACGTTCTCTCGAAGACTGGACAGGTATAGGATGGAGGCAGAGATGCTGCGCATGCAGCCTGTTATATAAGCAACAAGGATTTAAAAAAAAATTTAATGCCCGTATGAGCTAGCTCTTTTCATGTTTCAATGCTAAATGGTGTAAACAATTTTAAAAATAATACCTGTATTCAAACCGATCAAATTGTTAATTACACCTGTATCATTCTATATGTAACCTGAAGAACCCAAATTTTTTTAACCAAATAAAAAAAAAAAAGAAACGATTTCGTTTTACGAGTATTCTTTTGCGTCAAAGGGCCGATTTTAATCCCGGTTTTTAAAAAAATATAAAACCCGAAAACGAAGGACCCTAAATATTCTCCACTCGTTTCCCTTCCCGTTCGCGACCTTTTGCAAGATGTTACCAGAGAAACTACTTTTATGCCTTCCGATAAAAACAAATCAAAAGTACTGCAAACAGGGAGGGAGGGAAGGGGGGAAGGGGGGGGGGGGGGGGGGGGTTGTGATTCGAGGATTACATTTTCTAAATGTGTGTCCTAATATTAGTTTAGGCCCCGTGACGTAACAATAAGATAACCAGTTACCAGTCCAAGTACCAACTTACCCTGAACACATACGGCTATACGCCTATTCAAACACATTATCATTATTCTCGTCCAATGCTGGCAGAAACATAGGATTATTGTTTATTAAACTTAACCCCGTGTTTGGAGAAGCATAGATAACGACACCAAACAGATATGGGCCAATAGTACGTGAAATAAACACAAAGGAATAAACCCAATCGATTTTGACCCAGTTTCGCGGTTCCTAATTGATTTTCGCGGTTTCTCGTAGCAGTGATATAATGACTCAGAAAAATTCCCGGATGCGAGATGCGTCCCTTATAAATCCCTCCCCAAAACCTCCTCGGTTTTTTTTTTGTTTTTGTTTTTTGTTTACGTTATTTAGACGAACCGAAACCAGACAACCATCGTGGGGGATTGCGACGCTAGAGTGAATGGGAGTCGCGGGGAGTAACTCCAAGCGACTAAGTGTTGAATTTCTCTCAATGCACGCGTTTTTTGTGTGTTTTAGTTGTCATAAAAAAAATGTTTCATGCATTTCCCCATTTTCAATTATCATTATGTGCCTCAGCTGGCCTAAGAACACCCAAAAATGGCAGCAAAAAAATGTTTTGGGTTCTTTGTTGTCGCCGCACGTGACCAACAGAAAAAGAGTGTGTCGTCTGAACACCCAATTTTCGACCGGCAGTTTCCACACATTAAAAAAAAATATATATAGAAAATAGAATTTGAGCTGCAGATATTTTCGGGGGCAGTTCGAACTTCGGCGAGGATAGACGCCTTTTCAATGATCAACCACGACCAATCACGAAGAACCACCTTTTTAGTGATTCCGTGACCAATCACGGCGAATCACATTTTTTCAGTGACCCATCACGACCAATCGCCACCAACCATCATCGACGCGCGCTTCCTTCGAAAAAGAATTAGCACTCACGGAGCGACTAGGATGCATTCAAGGACCATGGAACAAGTGTCGTCCCCCTTTAACCCGAATGAATTAAAAACTGAACCAAGTACTCACAGAGACAGACGATAGCCATGAGTCTGAGTGCCAAGTCCGGCGGCTCGCAGTCTGGATAGAGCGGCTTGACCATGTACGTGGCGAAAGTGAGACTCAGCACGGCAAGCGTGGCCGGCTGTACCACGAGTACGGTGACCCATAGCCGCAGGAAAGCAGTGAGCGGTCCGAACGCCTCGAGCACGTACGCGTAGTCCCCGCCGGACCTGGGGATGGACGTGCCGAGTTCGGCGTAGCACACGGCTCCGATCATCGAAAAGAGTCCGCACAGCACCCAGATGACAAGCGAAGCGCCGACGGAGCCGGCGTGCTCGAAGACTCCCTTCGGCGATACGAATATGCCCGAGCCGATGATCGTACCCACGACGATCATGACGCCGCTGAACAGTCCGATTTCTTTCTTCAGTTTCACTTGGCCGGGTTCGTCGTGCTCCGACATGGTCGCGCTGTTAGCTCTGGATACCAACACGGGTTTACACGCGCGGAAAACGTGGCGTCCGCGAGGTGCACGCTAGAAGTGTCGGTGGTGTCGGCGCGATCGGCGTTGTCAACGTGCTGGGATGTTGGGCGTCTGAGGAAGAGGCCTGCGGCGACAGGAGCGGCGCGGCGGTGACGGCGGCTACGGCGGCGACGGCGGTTCGACGCGCGGCGTGCGGGCGTGCGGTGTGCGTGCGTGCGGTGGCCACGCATGCGCTCTTGCGCGCCGCTGATAGCAAACAGGAACCGGATGTGAGTAGACGTCGATGCGTTCGTCTGCTCCGTTTGGTTGCTGTGTCGGGTCGGTCGGAGTTAGCTCGGGTTCGTTGGGGTCGGGTGGGCGTGAGACGGGACGGCGCCAACATTGGTCGGCGGAGCTGCCGTGTCGGCGCATTTTCGGTGCCTTTGTATCTGTGGGGTCTGCCTTATCTAGTTTTTTCCTGCTCTCGTGCATTTTTCTGTACGAGAAGTCCGACTGTCGTTTGTTTAACTTCGGTGTTCAAAGTCGAATAAACAGACAGCACGCGTTGCAGAAAATCAACATAATGTGCGACTCTAGTTTCAGTTTCGTTTTCTAAGGCGCACACTCTATGAGTTCCTTCGTATATTTATTCTTCAACAAAAATAACACAACGCGTATGACCTGTATACTGCCCAATGTAATTTAGCATAAGCCGAGGAATGTTTGGAAGCAACTATTTCAAGCAGACGACGGGATGATTCTCCTTCTTCACACCATTCTTGGTGGCTCAGAGAAGGTTCCATTTACAATGGGTGCTAAAAATCGATGAAAAATAAATCATAGAACAACACTTCAGTTTGGATAAAGCTTCCCTCTTCCCGCCCTTTTACAGCCGGTAGTTTATTTAGCCTGTATATATAAGTCCCGTAAAATGCCTGCAAAAACCAGCTCGTCTATACGTCCCCCAAGTTTTATGAACCTACCAAACTCCAGACTTTAATAGTATGCACTGCCAAAACAGCCACCCCCAAATATTATGAAAACCTACACTTGTGCAAGTGACACTGTTCTCTAGCGGCGTTGGAACCAAAAATGAAGTCGAAGTTCGCTGTTATTTCGATCGACCGCTGCACGGGAAGAGCCTTGACTACCAGTTATTCAAAGATAGACCCGATTATTCTTTTTTCGGTGCATATTTTGAAAAGTGAAGAACAATCTACAACCAGGACAAAACAAAACATATAAAAAAGTAGACCTGGAATTGTACTGAGCATAATTAGCGAGCCTATCGCGCTAACCCAGGCGCTCACTTGTCTCAGTCGCTGCACCTAGCACTCCGGTGCAAAGCGGTGAAGCTCGACACCCGCGCTGTTGAGAGACGACACGGAGGCATGCGGCAGACATGATAATCGAGTGACCTCACCAGGAGGACACGAGTTCAGTTCTGTCTCATCACAGTAGCCGCCATCCTACAATTTGGCAAAGGTTTCTCGAAACTTTCAGCTCATCACATCGCCGACACCTTCTGGAAATTTAGACGAAGTCGGCGATCCATCCGCCAGCGCATCAAATAACCAGCGCGGTTGACGAGCGATCTCAGTTCTTCATTTTACCTTAACTTAAAGCGCAGCCGCTGCTACGAGCCAACGCGAAGCGCAAGTTTCGTCTTTCTGAGACTTTCTGAAATGCATATTTTACCATTTTTCTTTCCTCCTACTGCTGTACAGATTAAAATAAAGCAATATATTGTTTTTATGATTTGTCTATTTTGGCGCGGGTGTGGCGCAATCTTGAGCAAAAATGGCACTTTGGCGTAACATGTAGCACACCTTCGTTCAAGGCGCAACTTGGCGTAGATGGCGTAGATGGCGTAGCACTTCCATCACTGAGATACGAGGGACTTGTCTGTGCGAGGAAGACACGTCTCTGTATGTGCACTATCTCCCGTAGAGATGCTAAAGGAAACAACAACAAAGTGTCTGAATGCAAGAGCGCTCACTTCCTTAGACATGTCCCAATATTTTTCTCAGCATATTGAAAAATAGTAAGAGCAACACGTCCACCGAACTGCCCACTCGGAAAAACATAATTTATTTCATATACAAAAAATATACATTTATCAAAGCACAGACAAGGGGAAAACTCCCATTCTCTTAATAATTACACGGAGCACCCTATGCAACACTGGAAATTTGTACGAAGCATGAGACTGAACGGCGAGAGTCACAACTGATGGAATGGCTGTGTTATCACCCGCAAAGCGGAGAACACGCAGTGCATGAAGGAAATATCGGAAAGCATGGAAAAAGGACCTATACGACACACCATGTTTCAAACATCAGCCACGTCCTATGAACGTCCATTGGCTGTTATTGAATTTGAATGGGACCGTGCGGAAGCTACCAACACTCATCAGCGCTGCCCATCAGGCATCTGCCCGACGCCCACAACATCCAAAAAAAGTCCCTTGGAGCGACGTCCCATATACGTTTCGTAAATTACAGCCTGCCGCAAGCATTCTGTAATCTGATCCCATACCCGTATGTCCGCGAGACATCACCGACATCCATGAACATCCGCAACGTCCCACCAATGTTGATAAGACGTTGGTTATCCTCGAGGGAAAGGTGAGGAGCGAGCTGCAATGCTACCAATGTTTGCAACACCTCTCTGTACATGGTAGCAAGACCAGGTGGAGAAGGTTGTCGATCAACAAAAGGATAAGGTTCATCCTGCACCTGGCAACTTGCAGATGCTCATACAAGGTGTTTAATTTTAATTCCAACAGATATAGAAAGAAGGGGTGAGAGTTAGGCAAGTGCTGTCTTCACTATGTATTTATAATGCTCGATTAGGGAATAATCGGCATGCTAAGTTGACTAATTAACTAAGATATGTTAATTTACTTTTTATTTATTCATTTTAGGGGCCATGTTGCAAATTGAAGTATTGATGGCAAATACTATTACAGGAAAGACAAATTTAAAGAATTTGCAAAAAAATAGTGGTTATCGAGATATTAATTAATAAATTTTTGCATTTGTTCTGACCGATATAAAAACTGTGCGAAAAAAGAGCGCATCAAGCCCTGCCCAAATTGACGCTTGGACGAGCAACATAGCCACGTTGTCACTGGTCCTCAGCACACCCATTAAGGTCACGCTGCCGAGATAGTGATGACATGATAGAAACGACGATGTCGCTCTTCAAACCGTCATTGTGGGCTTGCAACACCCTCTTTTAGCACAATTTTCTGATCGGGCAATAACAAAAGTTGGTCGTTTAATATCTGAAAAACAATTACCTTTTCGCAAAACTATTTAAATCTGTCTTGCTTCTCATTTTAATTGTCGTCAATACTGCAATTCCAACATGAACCCTAAAACCAATGATTAACAAGCTAATTAAGAGAATTTCGTTAATTAGTCAACTTACCGTGACGATTATCCCCTCATCTTACGTCCGCCGAACCTGATAAATACATGAAGACGGAACTTGTATGACACTCAAACCTCCCATTTTTAAAAAAGTCTGTTCAAATTGAAATTGAACAACCTGTACGTTAACACTGCACACCTCACTTGCTGCAGATCTGCATTCAGCACATCCTCTGCATCTGTAAATTCACGACTCAGAGTGTCGGCTCCTTGGAATCGATTCTCGGCAAAACACAATACGTCTTTCCACGGCCAAAACCAGACGAAAAGCTCGAACGACGATCTATCCGAGCATTTCATCACGTTGCCCGTGGGTCCAACGACGGTACAGATGTGCAGATTTGCGGCTTACAACCTAAGCCGTCTGGAACGACGACTTTGACCCTTGAGCACGACTGGAATGTCCAGACGGAGCAGCGAGGCTGGACCCTACGACGGGTCGTCCGGCGTGACAGCGGGAGCGGGGGACCGCGCGGGAGCCATCTGGCGAATCTCGGCAGCCAGCTTGGCCTTCTTCATGTCCCAGAAGTCCATCTGCGCCCGGAGCACGCTCATTTGCAGCTCGTGCTGCGTCCTGTGGTACTGGATCTGCCGGCGCACTTTCTCCCGCTGCAGCTCAATCAGGTCGGGGTCCCACTTGCGCTTCTGGCCCGACTTGGAGGGGAAGTCAAACCTGTCGTCTTCGTCTGCTTCTGCCTGAGGAACAAAGAACGGATTGTCCGGTCAAATTTTGTATTCGGGAAAACACTTGGATATTATTCTTGTTGCCTCAAGACACATCGTACGTGCAATATCTGAATTTTACATGCCCCTCTGCATGAGTAATTCGAATTTATGCCGGTCTAATCACATCCTAGCGTAAACGCTGCTTTCGTTGGCAACATTGAAGCTACGACGTGACACAACACAGAGCGATCATTTTCGTCCCGTCGTTTTCCTGCAAGTGAACGCAGCATCGTGCTTCGTTTTTGTTGTTGCGCTCAACTTGTTTCGTGGATGGGCGAGATTTTTGTTGCGCAGTGTGTGCGCCACAACCGCCAGGCATCACGTGCGAGCCAAAACGTAACATTCCACACTTTTCCGTGAAGCGTGGAGTGACGAGCAAAATAGATTGTCGCCGTACGTAGGGACTGGGTTCCCGTCAAGATTGAAATCCCACTTTTGCAGCAGTCATCTCGCAGAAGAGTGCTAAGAGCTGAGCTCCAAGCAGACAGAAGGCTCGTAAGCTGAGGTGTGATGCCGTTCCAACGATATTCAACTACACCCACTCCTCACCCAAATCAGATCAATCGGTTTCATTATGCAGCGAAACCAAAACCAACAGCTAAGCCATCTGGAAACTATGCCAAAAGTTGTATCTGGCACGCGTGCAGCAGATTCTGTTTGACCCGCGTGTGAAAATGGAGCGTGGCTACGATTCACCAAGCTCATCCAAGTCAAGTGATGACATGCATTTGAAAGATCCGCCGTTTCCCTTTGACCCGCGGACATTGCCTCCGAGGGATCAACTCCCAGCCTCATCACCGATCCAGGGGATCCGCCAATTCGATATATGTACCCAGATGCCGCTTCGTGTACCTAGGTGCCGCTTCAGAGACAAAATCTGCATCCTTTGTTTTGCAAGCGCTCCTAGTTCGACTGGTGGCCGTCGCAGTTGTGTTTGCGCGAAACGACATACGTTTGCTCGAAGATTATGGCTGTTTTCGAGTAATATCCTGCTAAAAGGCGTGACTTTTTTTGCACACGCTTGGGAACTGCATTAAAAGAAACGTATTTCAGTAAAGTACGGCCCAGGAGATTATAAAATTCGAAACAAAATACAAGACATCCATCGACTAACGCTTGTTATCCCGATCACCCAACAAACCTTTGGGTTTTGTGACGCCGTAGTAGCTGCAGATGTCAGCCATTGACACTGGCGAATTCGGGGTGCAGTTTCGTACATACGCTCATCAAAAAGTTTCATGAATGGGGGAGATCATATATCAAAATGAAAATGGTGTTTGTCTATATGAAGGCACCCTCGATGTAACGAGCACAAAAACTTAAGTACTTCCGGTTTGGACCGGACAATTCCTTTAAAGGCTGGTTCACATATTTCCATTTGGGTGTGTTTGACTGCATTACAAAGCGCAGGTACAGTTGTCGGTCTGACGTAACAGTCTGCGACCATCGGTGTTGCACCGTGCGGAGTGGCGGGAGGGAGGGAAGGGTCAGCAAACCGATTACTCCCCAACTCCACACGATGGTGGTGTAGAAACTGCGCATTAGTGCTATCGCTCCCTCATTGAATTTGATGGAAAGTTTAAGCCAGTTGATTTTTCGCTCGGCAACTGCACGGTGGAGCCGCGGAAATCTGGGGAGAAGCGACATGCTTCCTTCCACTTGAAGTAGCGTAAAGGAAATAAAAGCAATACACCGCAGATTTTTGCAATGTTAAGATTGTTAAAATGACCCCTTTAGAAAATATGACACTGTACATTTCCCTGCAGATGAAGACCGAAGGACAGAGCAATGTGCCACGGATATCGTTTCTCTCACCCCATGGTTGGAGTGGGCGTCCAGCGTTGCCGCTGAGGCCGCGCCGTCTTCGGGCCCCACGGCCAAGACTGGCTGGAAGGGACGGCTGCCCAGCGGATGCGGACACTCAGCACCCTCGCTCAGCATCTCCGTCCTGATTGGCTGCCGAGTCTTGTGCTCCGAGGCCGGTGGAGGAGCGTCCGTCGACGACTCTTCTTCCAGCTCCGTGATGACCATGCTGCGAACGACGGGGCGGAAAGCGAGACCGTGCAATTAAGTTCTTTGCTTTGGCTACAAAAAGTCGTTGGAATACGGCAAGCAAGTCGACCTAACTACGCTGCCTGCAGTGCGTCTCCAACTCGTGCATTTACCACGCCCAAAAAAATGGTCCCTCCGTTTCTACCTGATGACGACAGTGTTGTGATGTCGCCGTCTCTGACCCTGTTGGTGTCGCGGCAGCAGATGTGGCAGACGTCCACCACCGCTGCAGACGTCCATCATTAACCGACGTCACAAAAACCGGCAGGCTTTTGTGACGTCATTTGTTGCCGCTCCGGGACCACTTTTGATGCATACCCAGGCGAAAATTTCTAACTGGGACCAGTTGGCACCTCAACTGGTTTCAACTGGGACTAACTGGGAATCAACTGGGACTAACTGGTCCCAACTGGGAATCAACTGGGACCAATAGGAGTCCAACTGGGACCAGCTAAGGGGTCAACTGGTTTTAACCATTCCCAGTTGGGAGTCAACTGGTTTGAACCATTCCCAGTTGGGATTCAACTGGTTTGACTCCCAGTTGGGAATGGAGTGAACTGGGACCGGTTAGGAAAGTAACTGGTTGGAGCGATTCCCAGTCGAACTCCAAATGCCTTTCCCGTTCCCAGTTCACACGGGGCAACAATTTTGACAAGTTGGGTGTATTGACCTTTGCTAATGAAGAAAACTCAAAACACTAACATTTTTAGATTTATACAAATAGGGAATTTTAATTACTGGGGTACATTTATATATTTATAAAAATATAAAAATTTTAATTAACTAAATAATTTTTAATTGGAAATATAATTAGTGACAAAATGTGTTCACCTACATTTACACTTTTAGTGCATTATTAAAATATATTAAAACATTTATTTAAATACCTACAGTATTTTTTTTTCTTTTAATAAATAAATTCATCTTTTGACTAATCAGAGCTAGCCGTGGCACGCGGGTGCGGATTAGTGGTACGCGCTGTCGACAGATGGCGCTGCCTATGCTGACGGCGGAGTCGGACGGTCGCTGCGGACGCGGTAGAGAAGGGTCGCCATCGCCAGGCCATCGCCCAAGTTGGCGTCGTTATGAAAATGTCAAAACTACAGACCTAACTGTACACACACCACGGTGGCGGCGAAGAACTTCGAGGATGGAAAGATGCAGTTCAGCGATCGGAGGGCACCCAGGAAAGACCGGACGGAAGAGAACACGCCGCGGAGAGCACAATGGCGAAAATGGCGGGAGGTCTACCTCGAAAATGTTCGACTGTTGTGACAGAGATTGCAAGGTGGGAGCGCTACCGCATCTTACTGGTACTTCTCCTGCGCAACGCAGGATAACGGGTGAGCACCTTTTTTCACGCGATGGGAAGAGAAGCTGAGGACGTCTTCACTAACGGACGCCAGCGGCCAATCTTCCTTCATCTCATCAATACCACCTCTGAAAAAGCGATTCAACCGTCGCAAGCAAGTGGCTAAACCCGGAGCGTGTACGTCACCGAACCTATTTAGTTTCATTCTCCAAGTTTTTGACAATAAAGTCTTGTCACCCTTCCATTTTGTGCCGTGTTTCATTGTTGCTGGAGTTGGTACCAACTCCAACTGGGACCAGTTGTAACTGGGACCAATTCCAGCTGGGATCAACTCCAACTGGGAATTGTTCCATAAACCAGTTGCAACTGGGAATTGTTCCATAAACCAGTTGCAACTGGGACCAACTGGTCCCAGTTGAAAATTTTCGCCTGGGTAGGCAGAATGGGACATTAAACAGACCAGCCAGAGGCACGTTTTAGGCACAATAATCAAACTGCATTTCTCTCCTTGAGCGAGAAAGGAGGCACAAAAAGGGGGAAAGGAGTAATCATGCGTGCAATGAAGCTACGACCTCGCAGACGGCTCTCCTCGATCGGTGGCAAACGATACATCGGATGCAAGCTCTTTGTTTGCTGTAGCACGTCTGATTCCGTCTGCTGTCTCAGTGAGATAACTTCGTACTCAGAAAAGCAGGATATACAATACTGGTTCAAGCTCTGGACTTCGACGATGTTCTTTGCGCACATCATCGAACAAGTTGATCTCGAACAGGAATAAGTCACTGAAACCATAGGGACTGTGACACATGCTTGCAATGTTTCAACTATGAAACATCAGATGGCGCCACTGAAGTCAGTCACTGCCGCTATATCAGCGCTGCGTATACTCTGCGCAGAAGAATCTCCTCCCACAAAACCTTCCACTCATTCCACTTTAGCAAACGCTGGAGTAGAGCCTAGTGACGAGAAGGAGACCACCAATCGAATGAGCAGAGAGCTTTGTGTGAAGGAATTGTCCTGCCTTTCTTAATCTGTAACAGACCTTAGCAAGTGCTGCTTCATCTCTAGAACAGCACAATTTCGAGCACTGACATAGGAAGAGTGCTCAAATGTAAGTGTGAAGAGGTCTTTAGTGAGCAGGAGAGTCACTACCTGGACACCTCGTCAATGTAGGTGGCATGCTGGTGATCAGTGAGAGAGGACGCGTCTGCTGCCGCGAGGCCGTTCTGGCACTCCAGGGATGCCGGGAAGTCCTCGCAGACGATGGACAGAGCCAGTTGGTAGGCCGGGGCCAGGTCCGACAGGTTGCCTGCACGAAAAGCCACATTTGACTCTGGATTTACACTGGATGGACGGGCGAGTGTGGCCACACTCTTTGAAACTGGTGGCGTCTTGCGCCACCTAGTGAATGCCTTTTATATCAATCGTTAATAGCGTACACAGGCAGATTCCCAGTTATAAGGGAGTTTTAGAATAACGCAGGCAATTTTAGCACACATTAGTGCCAAATTTAGCACTTGTGTTAGTGCACGCTAAGCATATGAGTGTATTATTAGAATAGCGTTTCTCTGCCGCGACGAAAAAGCCCAAGCATCTCGTGCTTGCAACGCCACCCAGATGCAGTAACAATTTTTATTTCACACACGAAATGCAGTAACTTGAGAAAAACCAAAATTTTTGGTTCAAAGTGACATTTCAGATTTGTTTAAATATGAGAATGCGACGCGAGCGGTTGACCGGTAGTGTCCGCTTGCGTCGCCTCGGCAAGAGAGGTCTTACCATTGCCATGCTGGGCCTTCCAAAACGTTTATGACGTGCACCTCCCGTACGAGTGCAATGTCGTCCTCTGTTAAAATCGCAGTTGCGAAGGTGCTGCTCAAGTCGCGCTCACAACGCCGCCAAAGCGGCCGCAGTTGCATTCCTGGGAGCCGCCATTTTTTAGCTGTGCTCATCTTGGCTTTAGCCAACTTCTCATCACGAATCCTTCTTGGAGGGGCACGAAGACTCTTTGCGCACGCACGCAATTTCTGAAAAATAGCATATGCTAAAATAGCGCGCGCAAAGTGCAATGCAGTTGGTGTTTAACGCATGTGCAGTGGCGAGAAAGCTATTCTTTGCGTACGCAAAGCTTTAGCGTGTGCTATTCTAAAACTGCCTATGTAGGGGTTATCTGGCCAAAAAAGTATGAAGATGTAACTCAAAGGTTTTATTTGGCACTCATGAACTTGCCATATTCATGCCTGGGAGAAAATACCTATTGGCTCAAAATGGTGCTGTTTGAGAGAAAGCAATGCTCATATCATAATGACTTTAACCTGAGGCTGGGCCAGAAGAACAAAACAATTTCACAAAAATAGAAAAAAATATATTGTAAAACAAATTTCCTTTTTCTGCCAGAGTCTTGGGTTAAAGTCATCATGATAAATTTCTACCAGCTCGTCAGTGCACTGTCTGTATTTTCGTCAATGCAAGCACTTTCGCGTTTCTAAACAAAGTTTGTTATCAAAAGGCACTGTCATTTCAAAACTAAGCATGCAAAAGATCCACGTTCAGGTTATGCTAGTCAGGATATTGTTGATAGCATCAAGAAAATTCAATAAGATAAAATTTTTAAATGAGTTTATTTTATTAGAATCTGAAAATGTTCCTAAGAAACACCTAAAGTTGCCTTTGCAGACTATTCTGACCATAATTGCTTTTGAGTGTAATGTATATTCTTGTTTATTCATCTGTTGAATCATTATAAGCAATTAAAAGCATGCATTAAATCAATTATAAACTTTGAGTTAGAAACACATCTGAAATTTTATAGATTCAATTCCACAAGTTTGCAGTTATTCCCGGATCCCAGAAAAGCTTGTAGCACTTCCCAGATAACTTTCAGATATCCTCAGACAACTCCCGAATATCTCTAGATAAATTCCAGATGTTACGAGAGAACTTGCGGATATCTCCTAATAACTTCCAAATACCTGCCGAAAGTTTGTGCCCTCAGATATCCTGCAGATATATGTGGATAACTTCCGGATATCTCTAAACAACTTCCTAAAATGTCCAAATAACTTTTAAATATTTTCACACAACTACAGAATATCTCCATAGGACTCACAGATACTCCCAGAACCCTTCCAGGTATCTCTAGAAACTTGCAGATATCAATAACAAATGTCTCAGGAAAGCTCATAGATGTCCCTGATAACTAGGGCTCCGTGTTTTCGGAGTTTATTTTTCGTCAAATTCGGAGGGTGTTTTTCGGAGTTTATTTTTTGCCGAAGATTCGGAGTTTATCGGAGTTTATATTTTTTTATTCCCAATTCTCCGAAATTCGGAGTTTAATTTCGTTGTGTTTCCTATTAAAAATAAATAAATAAATAATAACCGAATGTAAACGTATGCCAGATAAAAAAAGAAGACGCGCTTGTATCAATTGAAATATTTTTGTTGAATTTGGCACTGGTGCCATTGCTATTGGCAATACTAATTTATCCATCAGATTTAAAAACAGCGCGAAAAGACGAGGACCAGACAGAGAAGTGACACGGACGTAGTGCTGTTTATCCACGACAAAAGTCACACACAAGTGCCACTTCGATAAACGCCGATACCTTAAAATCACTAAACTCCCGGAGGTAGTCGCTAGGAAGCTCGTAGTCATCCCATCCTATTCCATCAATCTAGCCCGCGGCCGCATGAGGTGGAGCGGTTAAGGAGGTAATAGAGAGTTTGAACTGCCCCTCTTCCCAATTTTATACAATCTACATGGTCCATAGCTTTCACTGTTACTAATACATACCCTTTCCTTTCTCTAAATCACAAACTGGAAACCAAAAGAGTGGCTTTTGTTGTGACCCGAATGTACAACGAACGACCTGTTGCCCTGAATCAACCTTGAAGAGACAAGTGGCAAGACCCCTGTTGACAACGGTCCGAGATTTGAAAGATAATTATTGTGGAATTTTCCCAGGACCATTAACTCTGTGCTAATCAAACTTTAAAAAAAAAAAAAAAAATGAACACTGACACATAAATATTTGGAGTTTATCGGATAAATCCGAATTGACCAAAATTTTACCGGCGGGTGTTTTTCGGAGTTTTTCGGATTTATCCGAAAACACGGAGCCCTACTGATAACTCATGTATGTCCCCTGATAACACTTGAATATGGATGCCTCCAGAAAGTTCATGGGTGTCCCCGATATACTCGCGAATGTCCCAGATATACTCGCGAATATCCCCGATATACTCGCGAATATCTCCGATATACTCGCGAATATCCCCGATACACTCGCCGATATCCCCGATATACTCGCCAATATCCCCGATATACTCGCCAATATCCCCAATAACTCGCGGATACCGCCAAAAACGGATGCTTCTAGAAAGGATATCCCTGAATCACTTAATACAGGAATGGATGTCCGCGGAGCTCCAGCGAGCAGCTAGGGGCCCTACTCACCCGACCGCTTCTGTATGCTGAGCGCAGCCTTCTTGGCGAGCATGATGGTCTTCTCCCACTTGCGCTTGAGCTGGTCCATGGTTTTCTTGGAGTGCGGACTGAAGCAGCGTGCATTCACCACCTCCGTGATCTCGATCCAGCATTCCCGCTTCTGCAGGTTTGTCACGCTCTCAGAGGCCTTGGCACGCAGTATCTCCTGGGGAAGAGTGTCACGTCACCATCCACATAACCGGGCAGAGCAGGCAACACCGGGTCGTGAACAAATGACCAGTCGGCAAGGTGGACCCGATCAATGTAGAAAAGAAAAGGTGCACTCGCTGCAACTTACAAGTGGTGGCATTATTTGTGGCTCCGACTGGCTTGCCAGTGCATGTTTTTTGGAATTAATATTGCGGTGTATAGCAGCAAAATGAAATTGAGGGTGCCGTTTTTTCCAACAAAGCATGCTTTGTTATGAACATCGATTGCCGCTACCGTGAACACGACGTGATTCGCTTTTGGTGGCATCCGCTAAACACGATTAAAGATATCGCTGAAGACAACTGCTAAGATGTTTTAGAGCGCAGCTCTTAGGCACCCGTTTTTGGCCTGAGCAGCGTCGCCGTCGGCGTAACCGCACGGTGCATTATGGAACGTTTCCCATGATGACGTCACACGTGACGTCACCGCACGTTGCATTATGGGTAAATTTCCCCACTAAATTCAGCGAAAAAATTCCCTGCTAAATTTAGAGAAAAATTCCCCGCTAAATTGAGCGGAAAAAATTCCCCGCTAAATTTAGCAGAAAAATTTTCCCGCTAAATTTAGCGGAAAAATTTCCCCGCTAAATTTAGCGGAATATTTCCCGCTAAATTGGAGGCAAACAGGAGAGGAGGAGGGGAGGGTACGGATGAGGAACATAACCTCCTCTTTGTATTTTCCCCTCCTCCTCAAGAGCTGCAGTCTAATTCGCCGTTACAGAGGATTGTAAACATTGTTTTTTTTTGTTTTTTTTTTTTTCATTTTTTAGGGTATTTTTAGTTTAGCAGGGGGAGGTGGGGACTTAAACACATTACAGAACCCATTGATGTGTTCTTGGTTTCTACGCTTTCCCGGCCGTTGCATTCACAAGCGCCGGTTCCGTTGAGCTTCCACCGAGTTATGCGTATCAATGTTCCCTTAGTTGGGTTTGCCTTCCCGGTTCTTACGTCCAAAAACTTTCATCCGACGCGAAGCATCGAGCCGCTGTTAATCCGCTTAGAAACATACACTTCAAAAGCCAGATGTATGCATGTGCATTGTAAGTTTCTCTGGCTCCGTAAGTTTCATTTCACGTGGAGTTAAATTTACCATCACAGACCGCGCGTCAAGTTTCACTGCATCGCACCACTGCACGCGTCGAGCTTCACCGCTTTGCACCGGCGTGCTAGGAGCAGCGGCTGATGCGGGGGAATCTTCCGCGTTGGCTCCATGGTCACAATTATACATAGATTCTTTGTCACGGGTATAGATACCCTTACTAAAAAAAGCCAAATTATATATAAATAAGAAAGGGAGTTTCCCACGGTCGTGAAAGTTAACATAAAACCAACTGCTGTGTCAGAGCTGCTGCTTTTCTTTTCAATAGCCCCCCCCCCCCCATAAAAAAAGCAAGATTATTGGTTGTTATTGTTCCACTTTCAATACATAATTTCCAAACGTTTCAAGATCAGTATTGCTTCATAAGTAGAGCATGCAGAAAACAGCGCCAACTACCACAATGTATACCAAATCTTTACCATATGCATAACACATACCTTCCGCTTCCAGTATTCCGTGATCAGCACCAGCAGGTCATTCTCCGTCCAGGTGGGAGCCTTAGGCTCCAGACTCTCCATACATCTGGAAAGACAGTGCCAAAAATAAACATTGGCAGCAAAAACTTCGAAAAAAAAAAAGTGTAATTGATTTTCCCATAACCATATTCAAAGGCGTAGAAAACCAGAGCTTTAAAGGTCGTTGTCTAGTGTTTTTCGCAAAAAATTGCTACCCGTAGAGTTCCGAGAGAACGCCCGCCCCCGAGAGATCGCCCGCCCCGTTTTTCTGGACAAATATCTGTACCATAAAAATTCCGAAACCCCCGCCCCCCCCCCCCTCCCTCCCCTACCCCTTCCCTCCCTCCCTCCCCTCCCTCCCCTACCCCTTCCTTCCCTCCCTCCCTCCCTCCCTCCCTCCCCCCCCCCCCTCCGCCCTCCCCCCCCCCCCACCCCGATTCCCGTCGGACTTCATTCGATGTTCAACGGGAATCGCATCAATCGCGCAATTTGCTGTCTTACAAGCAAGTTCATAGCGGATTCCCGCGTTTTTGTCCTCGATCTGCGCGCGCTATCTCGATTCCACGCGAGTTGGTCCCGCGCGTGTATATTCCATCGTAAAATACGATCCTGCTGCGTTCGTGATCTGCGGTATTTGTTCCCGTAACAGACCAGTATGCAGCGGATTCCCGCGTTTTTGTCCGCGATCTGCCCGTGCGATATCGGTTCCCGTGAAAGGCAAGTTTGTAACGGGCTCTCGCGTGTTTATTGCACCATAAAACTTCAACCTGCTGGGTCCGCGATTTGCGGTAATCGGAGTTCTCGACGGGTTTCCGCAGGTCCTTCGCACCGTGAAACGCGAATTTGCTGCGTCCGCAACCTACGGTATTCTTTCCCGTGACGCAGGAGTTCGTAGCGAATTCCCGCGTGTTTATCGCATCGTGAAACGCGAATTTGCGATCTCCGCGATCTGCGGTATTAGTTCCCGTGTCACGTGGTTTGTAGCCGGTGCCAAGGTGTTTATCATTAATTTTTGATAAAGTTTTGCTGTGGCATCCCCAAAGATAGCCCACCCCATGTTTTAGAGCGCAGCTCTTAGGGGCCCGTTCCCGGCTTGAGCGGCGTCGGCGTCGCCGTCGGCGTCGGCGTAACCACAACTCTCGTAACCTTCGTGAGGGTTACGAGGGTTAATCTCATGAGGGTTACCCTCACGAGGGCCACGAGGGTTACTTACCCTCGTACCCCTCACGAGGGTTACGAGGGTAAGTAACCCTCGTGGCCCTCACGAGGGTTACGAGGGTTATTTACCCTCAAAAGGGTTACCTTCACGAGGGTTACCCTCACGAGGGTTACTTACCCTCGTAACCCTCACGAGGGTTACGAGGGTTAGTTACCCTCAAAAGGGTTACCTTCACGAGGGTTACCCTCCACGAGGGTTACTTACCCTCGTAACCCTCACGAGGGTTAGTTACCCTCAAAAGGGTTACCTTCACGAGGGTCACGAGAGTTACCCTCACGAGGGTCACGAGAGCTACCCTCACGAGGGTCACGAGAGTTGCCCTCACAAGGGTTACTAGGGTTACCCTCACGAGGGTCACGATGGTTACCCAGGTCACGTGACCCCGGGGGGGGGGTCACGTGACCTGGGGATACCCCCCGAGGTCACGTGACCCCCCGTTGACGTCATAGCCACTGATGACGTCATCAGTGACGTCACTGATGACGTCACCGGCATCCGCATCGTCATCGTCACTGATGACGTCACCGGCATCCGCATCGTCATCGTCACTGATGGCGTCATCAGTGACGTCACTGATGACATCATCGGCATCGTTACGTGGCCCCAGGTCACGTGACCCCCCGACGTCACGTGACGCCCCAAGGTCACGTGACCCCCAAGGTCACTTGACCCCCCCCCCCAGTTCCCTTCCCTCCTCCTCCTCAAGAGCTGCGCTCTAATTTGGCGTTACAGGGAGTTGTAAACGGCTTTCATTTTAGAGCGCAGCTCTTAGGGGCCCGTTCCCGGCTTGAGCGGCGTCGCCGTCGGCGTCGGCGTAACCAAGGTCAACCCAAGGTCACGTGACCCCCAAGGTCACGTGACCCCTCCCAAGGTCATCTCAAGGTCACGTGACCCCGCGTGACCCCCTGAAGGTCACGTGACCCCTAAGGTCACGTGACCTTGGGGGTCACGTGGGGTCATCTTGGGATCACGTGACCCCCAAGGTCACGTGACCCCTCGAGGTCACGTGACCCCTTCCAAGGTCATCTCAAGGTCACGTGACCCCAAGATGACCCCACGTGACCCCCGAGGTCACGTGGTCTCCTCCCCAAGGTCACGTGACCCCTTCCAAGGTCATCTCAAGGTCACGTGACCCCAAGGTGACCCCCACGTGACCCCCCAGGTCACGTGACCCCTCTGAGGTCACGTGACCCCCAGGTCACGTGACCCCCCGAGGTCACGTGACCCCTCCAGGTCACGTGACCCCCAAGGTCACGTGGGGGGTCACCTGGGGGGTCACGTGACCTTGAGGTGACCCCCAATTCACGCCTCCCCGAGGTCACGTGACCCCCTCCCCGAAGTCACGTGACACCCCCCCCCCCCGAGGTCACGTGACCCCCCCCCCGGAGCATACTAAAGAATGAGGGGAGGAGGAGGAGAAGGGGGAGGGGTCTACCCTTAGTACCCTTCACTCCTCCTCCTCAAGAGCTGCGCTCCAATTCGGCGTTACAGGGATTTGTAAACGGCTTTCACTTTTTTTTTCACCATTTATCCCTTCATTTTGGGTGGGCGTTCTATCGGAACTTTAACGGGTAAACAGATTAAATTATTACCTAGTTTCAATATATGGCTTGTATCGACGTCATGTCAGCCGCCATTGCTCCGCACCATGTTCCTGTGTGCGCACTGTTTGCGGCATACATTTTGGCATCATTGAACCTGTTCTTCAGAAGACTTGCCAAGAAGAACAAATTCGTTTCTGCGAGATGTATGCTGCAGAAGATAGGAGCTCAGGAGCATGGTACGGAGCAACGGCGGCTGCTACGGTGCCATATGACTTCACATGCAAGGCATGTATACAGCCACCGCAGTTTCGTTATGACATGACAAGTATTTATAACGAAAATAGTGCCGAAGTATATCAACTCAAGTAGTTTTATTTGGTTCCTTTACAGCTCGAAGAGTTTTTGCAGGTTTTGTTGCTATTCCTGGGCCTATATATAGTTGGAACTATGTGGTAAAGTTTTGACTCCCCTATCACAACCCAGCCTGAGAAAGACATTCAACCTGCTGCAGTGACCCATTTAGCTTTGAGTAGCCTGCAGGAGATCAATACTTGGGGAACCGAGTGGGGGTGTTGGTTTTGGCTGAGTCAGCGGTGTCAGTTTAGGCTCCGCTAAGAGCGGAACACGCGCCGCGAACACAAAGAGTGATTGCGTTCGCTCGTATATGCAATACTAAAACTCGCTATTAGAGAGTTTTAGAAAACAGTGCTTGCGCATCCGGTACGGTATAAGCCCTCCGGTACGACCTGCGCATATGCGAGTATTCTATGGTTGCGCATGCGCAGTTCGTACCGGAGAGCCCATCGTACCGTATCGGAAGCGCGAAAACGGTTCCCCAAAACTCCCTATTAGGGAGTTTTTAGCGAGTCGTTTTTCCAGCGCACGGTTCCGAAATCACGAAAGGTACAGCTGGTCCGTTCCGTGAAACCGTACGTCAAATTCAACATACTTTAGCGAATCGTGAAAGTGGCGCGACCGTGTAAACGATGATGATGATCATGCTTAACGGTGGCGCCATCTTCTAGCAAACATGTGAAACATTCTGCAGCGTGTAAATCCGTGGCGGCTCGTGTTTCCGGCGTACGACTGATGTAAACAAGACGGCCGGCGTAACATTTGCCGGTCGGAATTTCAAGAACTGCGATGCTAGATAGAGTAAAAAGTATCTGAACGACCGTAAAGGTTTGTGGTGTGTCTCCGTCATCTTGAACTTGAACGATCGTTCACGTTGTGTGCCGTCGAACCAAATCATTTCGTCTGCTCGCGGACGCCACGGCAGCTAGTCTGCCCGCAGATCACACAAATTTACTAGCATGCGCCGTTTACAGCATTCACGATCGCTTACCATTGTGAGCTGTCCTCGAAATGATTTGGTTCAACCTCTCAGATGAAGCAGACTAGCAGGACGACAAATTGCCTCCCGCTGTCCTAAGCCTAACGCTCGGCTGGGTCGGCGAAGGCGGTCGCCGAACCGACCGCCATCTTTTTTTTACCCGAGTCGTGAACGGTGCTGGCTGCGTTGCGGTGACGACTCCAGCGGCCGGAATGGGAGAAACGAACGAGAAGAGCCTCCCGACTCCCCGAACGACTCGCGCGCGCATGCGCAGTGGCGTCGCAGATGCGTTCGAGGGCGAACCGTTCGTGTGGAAACGACCTGCTAAAACTCCCTATTATCAGACATCGACCGTAAGTTCGCGCTTGCGTGCACGACAATATAAATGCTGGTTCCCACATTTGCGACGGTTGCGTTCACAGCAACCCAAACAAAACGACCCGAAGGCCGGAGAAACCTTGACTCGTGATTGCTTCGCGAAGGTATACTTCCTCAAGTCACAGGGACATCTCTAGACCACATGGTCGTTACTGTCATTTCGGTTGCTCCAAAGGCAACCGACATGTGTGAACTACGGTCCCTGGCTGGATTAACGCTTTGCTAAGTAGCGAAACCGATTGATCTGCCGACGCGCTCTCCTATATTGGCCCGCGCCCGCGTTCCGTTTCCGGCTAGGAAGAACGACTCGGCCTCACAACCTCACTCGAGTGACGGTTTGGTACCTTGGCGTTGGAAATATCCGCGTCCAGCCTTGTTCTGAGTTTTCACGTGACATGATTCGGCAGAGTAACAATGAAGATTTCGAACACTGCCGCGGTGGACGAGTTAGGAAGAACACGGCAGACCGCGCGCTAGCAGACGACAGGAGCCAACTCATGTTTACAAACAAACCGGAGCGCCCCTAGCGGACGCCACCGGCGCGGCGCATGCGCGATGGGAGTGTGGGCAAAAAGCGCGCCGTCGCCCATAAACAAACCATTGAAATGCGATGTTGTCGGCGTCGGTGTGAGTCCCCCTGCTCTTTTTCGCGTTCGAATTGTTGATTCTACGTCTTCCCGACGATGTCTGACTACTTGAGCAGCGTCAGCGAAATTACCGAGGCTCGCTACACCGCGAAACTTCGCGTGAATAATGTGACATGTGGCGATTCATTCCGCGTGGACGCGTATGTACGCTAAAACCTGATTCGCATGATGAGATTTCGCTCGCAGTTTTCAGTCGCGACGCCGCTCGGGCTGCAAAAGCGTGAACCGTATTTGAGATGGTCAACATCGATACTGCAAATCGCAAGCAGAAACGGACCAAGTCAATTAGGCATAGCAAGTCACTGATGGTCACTGGAAACAATGATCAACATCTCTTTGTATTTACTTTTTACATCGAGCCTGCTTACAAACCTTCAAACCTAAGTCTTTTGAGGCGTGCACTTACTTTTTATAGCAAGTACCGGGCCCATATTTGGTCTATGGGCCGGCGTCGTCTAAGAGAGCAGACGACAAGCAGAAACGTTCGAAAGAGCAGACGACAGTTCGAACGATCAGGCGGCCGTTTGAACTTGACGCACTGAACGTAGTCCGCAGGTGGTCGCACAACTTGATGGTTTTCTGGCGTTCATGTTGAAACAAAACAAATAAATCTGATGACCATAAGTATCCGTGAATTCAACCCAAAGTGCTTTCCGCCCAAGCAATCGTTGTCCGAGGGCGTCTATTTTTCCCTTTTCACGGCACATATCCAGATTCTCGGACGAACCGAGTACGTGAAAACTGACCTTCAAACCTTTCTCGACCCTTTTGGTATGGCCCCAGTCCCGGCGTTTTGACGAGAAGACAAGTTTTTGGCTGGTTCCCTTCGAAACAACGCAGGAATACACGTCTGGCATGGGGACTTCTGCCCACAGCCCCAGACCGGAAGTGCGACCGACGCGCCACCACCGCGCCGTGACGTCACAGAGATGAGTTGGTGCATAGTTGGTTGATAAAATTTACGCTTCGCGCTTCTTACAAGGGCAGACAACCATCGTTATGCAAACGTGCGCGACAAGTGCCACAGGAGAGGGCTGTGTCGCCATTTGCTTCTGAGTGCCGCACTGGCCGCACGGAACTGACGGTAATTTCTACTTAGTTTCTCCGAACTACGACTTCTGCGATGTGAAACTAGAGAGTTTTAGTAGATCGTTCCCATGACTCCGATAACGATGCCCGATACTCCGCCACCGCCTCCCTTGCGCATGCATAGTATCGTTATCGAGGCTATCGGAGGTATCGGAACGATCTACTAAAACTCTCTACTAGCAAGGCGAACCGAACGCTCGCGGCGCATATGGTATGGCCGCGAAGGACAGCACATGCAAGCTATATATTGAGACTGCGGCCAAAGCTACAAGCGGGAGCTAGCCAGAGCCCCGGGCTTTGAAACGCGCATTTCTAGAGCCATGTCTCTGCTCGTGCGGACTATAGTAACTGTAAATGCTTACTCTAGTGCGGACAAGCCCGTGAAATTGCAAGCTTGCCAAAGCTAGACGTTCACGCGCGCAAGCTGCACGTGCTTGCTTGCATGGGGCACCAGCCGGGCCCATGCATGCTTGCAATAGACCAATTTCACCAGCCCGTTTGGGTACGCTGCCGCAATGCCGGCAATGCATCGAGGCAATTTGTCTTTCTGCACGTGCCACCTCGCTTTATAGTTCGCGTACAAGACACGAGATGTCTCGGGCGCTGTCGCCTGTCTCCTGTGAACTAAACTTATGGCGGCTTCACGCACGTGCCGAACGCTTGCCTGCCATTCTTCAATTTTCTTGTAGATGCCACCATCTTGGCGCTTAATGCTGAGCGCGCGCGCATTTGGCGATCGTTGCGATTCGAACATGCGAATTTTCGAGCTTCAGATACGGCATCAGGAAGCTCATTGCCTGTTTTAACAAGCCCGGAGGACGGAAAACACTTTCCTGTGATTGCAGACAAAACTTCAGATGACCGGCAACAATGATTTCAAGCAGCAAGATCCGGAAAAAGGGGGACGATGTCATTCTTTTTGCCCGATCCTCCAATGGTCTTCCTGACGGTCACCTTCGTGCACGGTCTGGTGATAGTTGCAGAAATGTATTGCATATTTGGTGGCTCTAGTAGGACGATAAGAATGGCCCAAATCGTCCTACTTTCTTCGCGTACGTAAGATTCTGGACGCATGAAAGAATCGCGATGAACTTCACGAGGATCATCACGACCCTTGCACTGCCAGAGGAACACGCGATCCCTTCGATCTCCCTGATAGCGACTCGATAACGCTCCGCGATCGGACCGTGTGCGAAAGCAAATCGAGAAAATACCTGGCCCAGGCGTCGGTCTTACTATCCATGCCACGATCCTCCACAATGGAGCGGAGCAACTCCTTGCGACGAACAGCAAGACGAAAACGTCGTCGTCTTCGAAAGATCCGCCGCAGAGTGACGTCGTAATGACGTCCCCAGCGGGCCCTTGGTGGCATTTCTTTATTGAACCGGAAGCCGTAATTGGACACTTGGCGTCGCTTTGCAACTCTACCACAGTGAATTAGACGACGACGATGACGACATAAAGCCATACCGGGTGAGTGCGGAGCTACATTCTAGCCCTGGACGTTACCGCATCGGAGGTGGCAGCCGTCCACTTCGACTGGGCCACCTCCTGAAGCCGTTCGAAACCTTCAAGACACGGTAACGTAACTTAACGTAAGAAAATGAGGCAGTGTGAATGAGCCTTTACACTGTCAACAATGCTCTTCTAGGGTATTGAACCTGCTGAGCAACGCAGAAGTCGGTGGCGCCAATGAGTGGTGCACGTGCTCGAGGCACGTGCTCCACTCAGTAGTCAAGGGTTCTCCAAACCCATGGGCACTCTTCCAACCCGCTTGCTTCCAGCTGTAATGTTGGAGGTCTAGAAAAAGGGAAGGGTTCCCTTGGATTGAAACAACAATTCGTACTGGCGTTTATTCGTTAGTTCGTAGCCAACTTGGAGTGTGTTCCAGTTGCCAGACCAAGCCAGATTTATGGCTAGATTCCACTACAGTAGACACTACACAAGCTTCCAGCAGACCCGGCTGCTACCGACGCAAAAAGATGTGCGCTTGAAAAGACGGTGCCGGTTCTCTCGCCGTAACTGAACACTGTATAACCAATCTTCTTAGTCTTCAGGTTTGAGTAATTTGTTCAAACTCCCTCTTCCTATGTACTGATCATGGCGAAAAACAGAGCACATGGAGATAAGGACACAGTATAAAGAAAACTCCTGTGCGCTGTTTACCACCATGTTGAAGCTTGCCCAACTCACCACCTTGTTACATTTCTTATGTGTATTGTATCAGCTTAAGTTTACCATATTCTCATTATTCTTTTCCGCTGCGCGAATATGCCAAATTCTCCACGGGCGCTTTGATTCATGCCCGGTGAGGTGTCGTACTCGCAATTGTTGTGTAGCGTCATAATTAGCTAAATACTAAATTTCAAAGTGAAATAGTTGTATTCAGAAAATTTAGCTTTTTTTTCCTTGTTTAAATATTAAATGTTAGCCAGGTCTACTTATTTAGATTTTCCTCGTTTATAATTACTCGTTTTCTTCCCGGCCCTCGAAAATGCGGCAGATGTCATGCCTAATCCGGCCCCTTAGCCAAAAAAGTTTGGAAAACTCTGGTGCAGTCAAATGGGAGCTACAGTAATAGTGTAGTATATGCAGCCAGCACGTGCCGAAACAAACGCTGAAATAAATTCTAAGGGCATGTCACACCGTTGCAGTGCCGACAATGCAGATGTTCTTGCTTTTTTCATATACCCCCCCCCCCCCCCCTCAATTAAAAAGAAATCTATGTGTGTTTGTTACAAGTAGGGTCAAATGCACCAATGATCAAAGCCAGTGTAGCCCTAGTATTACAGTGTAGCCTTTGGAAGCCAACAATGCGCATCACTGAAATCAGCGGTCCATGGAAGCAAATGGGGACACAGTACATGGCACGTGCCTCGCGCGCTTGACAATAATTGTTAACACATATGAGGAACAAAAATATGCTTGATTAAAGAAATTGTAACAACTAAGGATCTTATCTGTTAAAACGCTTTGGCTAAGAATCCGCGATGTGAAATGTTGCGACAAGCTGACTGCACACGACACGGGAGACAAATACGTACGTCACGCGCGCCTCCCTACTACCACGTTATTGCCATCGGTACGGCTAGAGCACTTATGCCTCTATAGTGCTCTAGGTACGGCAGGTTTATTTAATTGGTAAATCGTTTTAAAAAAATGTTTTCTGATCTGATCAAAGATCGGTTTGGCATAGACTTGCGTCTATACCACACGGCAGCGGACCCCCCCCCCCCCCCCCCCCCCCCCACCCCATACCTCGGCAAACCTCACTCATGAGGGCCCTCACTCACCCTCATCTTTACAGGTGAGGTGAGAGTGAGTGAGTTTCTGAACCAGGAAAATTCATGAGTGTGAGGGTGAGTGAGGGCTGTGAGGGCGGTGAAGGCCGTGAGGGCCGTGAGGGCGGTGAGGGCCGTGAGGGCGGTGAGGGCCGTGAGGCCCGTGAGGGCCATGAGGGCGGTAAGAGGTATGAGGGCCATGAGTGCGTGAGGGCGGTGAGTGGCGTGAGGGCCATGAGTGCGTGAGTGGTGTGAGGGCGGTGAGTGCGTGAGGGGTGTGAGGGCCATGAGTGCGTGAGGGCAGTGAGTGGCATGAGAGGCGTGAGGGCCATGAGGGCGGTGAGTGCATGAGGTGGTGTGAGGGCGGTGAGTGCGTGAGGCCCCCTTCAGATCGAGCATCTTTCTCAGCAATTTTGGTGTTAATGGCGGGTTGTTCTCAAGCTTTCCCTAGATCGACACGAATTGCTGAGATCGGGTCCGGCTCGAAATAAGCAAGCAACTCGGAGCAATTCCAATACGTTTGAAGCGGCTGCATCTAATCAGGGACGCAAAATTTTTACGTGATACCTTGTGCCGGTGATGATAACACCGGAAGACTTGGTTCTCGTTTGAAATCGATCGTTTTTTGGAAATAAATTGTTTCAGAAAAATGCATTAGTATTCTTAACGAGATTTAAATGCATAAAAACACGTTTATAACGCGTAATTGTGTCTAAATAGTGCAAGAAAAATAAACTTTTATGATGACGATGGCAAATTGCAGCAATTGGTGATCGCGGGCGGCGCGTGTTGCTGGTGTTGCGACGTAAAGTTTCTGGGCGAAATTGCCCCATCTGAAGCTGGCCTGAGTGGCGTGAGGGCCATGAGTGCGTGAGGGCCATGAGTGCGTGAGTGGCGTGAGGGCGGTGAGTGGCGTGAGGGCCGTGAGGGCGGTGAGGGCCGTGAGGGCGGTGAGGGCCGTGAGGGCGGTGAGTGGCGTGAGGGCAGTGAGTGGCGTGAGGGCCATGAGTGAGTGAGGGCCGTGAGGGGCGTGAGGGCGGTGAGGGGCGTGAGGTTCAGTGAGGGTGAGTGAAGGGCTGAAGGTGAGTGTGACTGTGAAGGTGAGTGAGGGGCTGAAGGTGAGTGTAGCTGTGAGGGTGAGGGTGAGTGAGGGGCTTAGGTGAGTGTGGCTGTGAGGGTGAGTGAGGGCGACCTAAAATGCCGACCTCTGCCCCCCCCCCCCCCCCCCCCCCCCGAAAAAAAGTATATTAATGATCGCAATAGGCTACGATAAAGAGGTCCGTCTTTTACAATATCTCCAACGTCGTTCGAAGCGTCATTAAGTGTACAAGATTTACGTGATCTAAATTAAGACTCGCTTGCACGAACGTTCGCGCACTGTAAATAGAAACAGCGGACCACGCTTGAATCCCCACAGAAGGCGCATCCCCTTCGTAACAATAATCAAAGAGCCGACACACCTACCATAAAAAAGCACAAAAAGGCGGAGAGAAACACCTAAGAGGAAGCGAACAAGGAACAATGCGCAGTGATGCGACCGAGGGATGCGTCGTTCTTTCTTTTACATTTTTGCTTCTTTCTGATTAGCTTCCGTCTGGTCGCGCCCCCTGCCGCCGCCACAACGATCTAGCACGGCCGACTTTTATCCGCGGAAAAAGATGGCGGCGTGCGTTCGGCACGGTCGGAGAGTAGACGACGTCCCCGGTTGTTTCAGCTACTTTAAACGTCGTTAGGTGTGCGCAAGTGACTGGTGCGACCGCGTTCGACGGAAACGACATCGTACGACGCCTACGGGACTCACTTTTCGATGTGGTAGTACATGTATCCGCCGCGGTCGCTCCGTTTGAGCACCCGTCGCTCGCCCGTCAACGGCGAGTCGGTCGTGTCGTCCGTGGCCTCCAGCTTCGCCGAAGAGCGCAAGCCCGCTGCCCACGCCACCGCACCGCCGTCACACACACACACTTCCCGTGAACGAGCACGAATCGTCACTGCGCGCACCTGCGACGACAACACAACGGCAGCAGCAGACGCTATCGGGAGCAGACGAGCGGTAGCACGTAGCAGGAAAGCACGCAACGCCAAGCCAGCCTAGAAGCTCTGTGACGTTTTCGCGGCGCTTTATCCTCTCGGTCGCTGTCTCTACCCTGTTTTATCTCTCCCTCCCCTACCAACACACCCTCCCCACCCGTCTCCTCCCCCCACTCTTCCCCGACCCTTTGCTAAAGCCGTCTTTTTACCTTACACACCCGCACCCCCCCTTTCCAAGCCTTCACGCAAGCAAGCCAAAGCAAAGGCGTTCTCTTGGAGGAAAGAGGGAAAACCCTGCAACGAGTAAAACGACCAAATCCATGTCCCCCACTCCTTCCCTCCCTCCTCCCTCCCCCCTCCTTCTATACCCCCCACCGGAGTAATAAAGACAAAAATAAAAAAAATCCTCCCCTCCCCCTTCTCTTCTGGTCTCTCCTTTCAACCTTCCCCTTTTTTGCGAGAGGGAAAACAGAGGCGATAGGCCAGCAGCTGCAGGAGCAGCCCAGCTTTCCCTTCCTCTCTGCTGTTTTCCCTTTCCCACCACAATCCTTGAACAGAAAGAAGGAAAGACGGATAGATATGCGGATGGAGGGGGAGGAAGAAAAAAAAAAAAGAGCGGATTCGAGCTGCAGCAAACGCTTCTGCTGAAGCTAAACGCGAGTAGCTACCCTTTCTCTCCCACCCTCCCATCGGATAGCAGGAGAGAACAAAAGCAAAAATAACAGAGCGAAGAACAAAAAATACCTCGGTGCGGGGATGTGGATGAGAGGAGTGAAACTACGAAGGTGGAGGGGGAGGGTAACAGCAGAGACGCTCCTCGTCGCTCGTGGGGGGGAGAGGGAAGGGGGAGGCGAGAGGGCGACACGAAGAAGTGGAGAGAGGGGAAGAGCGAGAAGCAGACGACGAGAGCGCGCGCGGAGAGCAGAAGAAACAAAACCTTGCAGACAGAACAAGAAAGGAGTGAGGAGATAAAAGAAAAAGGAGCATAGAAACAGATAGAAAGCGAGAAAGAGGAAGAGGGAAAGAGAAGTGGAGGAAAAAGAGAACAAGCAAAAATTGAGGAAGTGGTTAGAGAGGTGGGGGGAACGAACGGGTAGAAGAAAGAGTGGGGAGAAGAATACAAAAGCAATCACACAAACGCATGAGAGGAACGTAAGAGAGGAAGGGGGAAAACAAGGAGGAAATGAGGGGGAGGTTAGAGGGAGAGGACGTAGCGGGAATGAGACGAGGGCGGCAGGAAGTAATGAAAACGCAAAAAAAAAAACGGGAAGATGTAAGCGCTAGGCTAAAAGCAGAGAGAAAAGATAAATTACAAAAAGTAGCACCTCCTTCCTCCTCCCCTTCACACCCTTTCCATCCGTTTCTTCTTACCTTGGTCTCTTCCGAAGACAGCAGAAAAGAAAGGAACAAAAACATTTTTCTACAAAGGAGAGACAGTATTGAAACACGACGTAATAGAAGGTTTTCCGAAAGAGACACATTTCGCGGATAACCTAATAGAAACCAAAGCTGCCCGCGTTTAAACATCCCATATCCATTAATTTCGCCCAAAACAAACAAACAAACACACACACAGCAATGGAAGATCAACAAAACAAATGCAAGAAAGACACACGCCATATGCAAACGCGACTTTATTTTTCTGACAAAAGAACAAACCAACAAATGTTTATGTGCGTTAACTACAAACAGGTCATCAAATCTCGCTGGACGCTCAGCTCGTACAAACGAAGGCCCGTGTGGCCTTGTTTTCCAACTACAACCTCCTCCTAGAAATCGCACACGCGCCATAGCCACCAACACATATTCCTCAATTACCTGCTTAAAAAAATCATTAAAAAAATCAGTATTTACAGTTAAGTGCATTGCACGACTTACTTCCATAAAAAAATGGGTCAACTTGACCGACAGCTTTCCTTTTAGTTTTTTTTTTTTTATTTATTTATATGTAGATATTTAGATCATCTAAAAGTGGCACTTGCTGTTTTTGGTCGCCCCCCCCCCCCCCTTTTTCCCCTTCATCCCCCCCCTCCCCCCAACCCTCCTCCCCTCCTCTCTGAAGTTTCCAAATCTGCTAGTATTGTTATTATCACCACTCAAGAATGGTTGCAGATAATCCTTATGTAAGGTTCAGAGTGCCCTCGTATTAAAAGGGCAATCCACATCACTCATGCCATGATGAATCATACTATAACTACCGTAGACATCACAGTGCTTTGTACAGAATATGAACCAGTGAACAGAGCCACTGCAGTGCCTCAATTAGAAAAAAAAAACGAGTTTGTGTCTTGATCACTTATGCCTCAAATGGATCTATTTGACACAAGCACTTTATTTTGATAAAGACTTAAACCACAAGCTTGAGTCTGCGCATAAAAGGACTCGAGATGCTTCAGACACCTAAAAAAACAATATTTCCTGTCAACACAGCATTATCTGTACACAACAAAAACAGTTTCAAAATGAAGGTTAAGCACACGTTGGGTGTGGCGATTGCATCTGTTATTTGCGCGTGTCAAAACTGTATTAGTATGAATGGGCTTCATTATGGCTGAGATCTTCAGTTTGGCACACATACGGCTGAAATCCCAGCTCGGCTGAAGTCTCAGCTAAGGCTGATGCCCCACCTTGGCTGAAGACTCAGCTTGGCTTACATCCAGGGACATCCTTAGCTTAGTAAAGTTTATGCACAACTAAAGTTTCAGTCAAAGCAAGGAATCTCACCTGAACCAGGGTACCCAGCTGAGCCTGAGTACCCTGACACAGAGTGAAAATTTTCAACAAAACTGAAACCGAATAGAAAAGTAATTAAATAACAAAATCCCTTTTAGCATATGTCACGAACAGCAGAGCATTACAAGCTGTTTGTGACGCTGATATAAATGAGAGCTTGCTATCTGTCAGCTTCTTCAATGACAGTCAATAACTCGTAGACGGGGTGTGACATAAGAACACAAAACCTGAAAACATGCATATAAGGCACATTTCCCTTCACACCGAACGTGCACCGAACACCCGGCAGATAAAGAGGAAATACCGCATGGTCCCGTGACAATGTTTCCATGCACAGTATGCACCACACATAAAAAAAAGGAAAAGAATAACAGCCTGTACAATTCTGCAACTCCAAGATTGTCTTAAGCAGACAAGCTGCAAGTCATCTCTGAATTAAGCACTGAGCAAACTGCGAACTTGTCGCAACTGTGGGCACAAGCAACCAAATAATACAGAGCAGTTGACGGCGAAAAAACCGAAACACATTTTTTTGACACGACATACAGTCACTCATACTCAACAGCAGCCCAAAATGACGGAATAGAACTAAAACAGCGATGCTGTACGCTGATCTGTTACACAATCAGTGACTTACAAATAATTTTTCCGAAAAACCTTTCTCCTATGCTTTGTAAAAAAAAAAAAAAGGAAAAAGGAAGTACAAAAAGACAGTTGTTCCATACCAGCACACCCAAGCCGCTAAAGTTAAAAGCAAACGTAACAGCCATAAAACTTTCCACCAAACAAACGCTTTGAACATCATGAAAAAACAATAGAAACAACAACAGTTGCAATGCTACTAACTTGTACACTCTAGACAACATTCAAACAAACAAAGAAACTGTTGGAAAATAAAATTGTTGCAGAACGAAATGGAGAGTGTCGCGCGCCACAAACGCCCTTATTTCAAATGTGGCAAGTGTTTTGTGCAAGTTGATGTTTAGAAAGAAAGAATACAAAATAAGAAACAGTGAAGCAGGCGAAGCACTGAACTTCTGTTTCTGTTTGTGCTTAAAAAGAAAAAAAAAAAACACTTACAGCCTTTCAACTCTGGTGAAGAAGGAAGACCAGCGGAGCTGTAAAATGGAAAGTAATGGCTGGCCGCAAGTCGGCAAGCCAGAGTGGAAAGGCTGCCGCCATCTATGAGCGACGGCGGCAACCAGGTACGTGGCTTTCCGCCGTCGCTCATAGATGGCAGTAGGTGTCCAGAGTTTGGTGTCTTCATTTCTTTGCAGGGGACACGATCCTGGGAAAACTAGCCTTTAACAGCTCCGCTGTGAAAAGTGACGCCCGCTGACCAGACGTTGCAATGGGCCGTCAAGACCAGAAAAGTTGGGCGGTGTTTTTGGAGTCTCCATAACAAAACAAAGGTCAAAGCCCCATCCAAGCAACGCAAGAAAAGAGATGAGGGAAGTTATAGAAGAACAAAAAAATAGAAAGTTGTAACTAGAGAAACACCACTTGTAGGAACGTTGTTGTTCGGCGCATCACAGAGCTCGTCAAAAGTCCTCCCCAACTGGTACAAGTGACGGACGCAAATCAATCCTCCTTAGCTTCCTGTGGCACACTGTAGAGGGCTTTCTGCACATACTCCGTAAAAACGTCTGCAAAAGAAACAAAAAAAAAAAAACAAAAACAAAAGGATTTACAACAGTGATGGACCCGTGCAGTGTTTGGTAAAGCGTATGTAAATACGAGCAGCATAAAGTAGGCTTTCATGTAGTGTAAGTGCAAAGTAAAATAACTGAGGTGTGCAAATGCTCGAGTTTCGAATTCGAATCGGAGCGATTGGTCGAATACCTAATTTGACACGATTTTCAAATTCCTAGTATTCGTCCTTTGTAATAATTCGACAGATTAAATGCTGCTGGACAAAGTTCAGGTTTATTCAAGAAGGCTGTACTGAGAGCGACATGGGCCATAAAGGTCTCTGCTGGATCGAAATCAATCCAGCATTGAGAGGTCTTGACTGACTAACCACTTCAATAAAAAAGTGGTCTGTGTCTTGTATTCCTCAAACGAAGTAGTGGCCCTTTAGCTTCTTCGATGCGCTCAACGAAAACCTGTAAACTACAAGAGTTACCATTTTAAATTCAAGTATCTTGTGGCACCTACCGCCAGTTCTGCTCTACAGACTGGATTTTGTCTTCATAATATGACAATAAAAAGAACATGCGCCAGGGAATTTAAAAAAAAAATTATTTATGATATTCAAATGTAATTTTTAGTTTATGCTGCCTAATCTTCTCTTTATAAAGGTAATGCTAGATTTGATATCGCTTATTTTTTAGGTTTCTGATGCAATGTAATGCAGAAAAAGACATGTTCTTGTGCACACGTGACGCAAGGCAACATACTTAAAAAAGCCTCGTTAAATAAACTAATTCACTCCTTTTAAACCTAGAGCACTATATAGCTCCTTCGGAGCAGAGTAGCGCAATCTAGAACGCCGTCTCTCGGCGACTAGCGGCGAACGCCCGGAGGTTCCAACTGCGGTCAGAAATGCATAGAGAACGTGAGAAAATCGTTGTTCCTTCAGTTTTGTGGGGATGTACGGAATGGCAATCATTTTTGACATAATAATGAAACATTTTAGAATAATTTGCGATAAGTTTTGTGCCATGCAAAAACGTAACTTTTTTTTAAAAATTGCCTGAGCGGCATCATGCAGCAGACGACACGGCGACGTCACACCATTCACGTGACCCGCTCCGGCCAACCCGAAAAGCCCATCTCCGCTGCGAGCAAACATCGTCTGCTTCAAACGCCATTGCCCTGGAAATTGCCTTCTCAAAATTTGCACACGCATCCGATATTATTCAAACTTTGATAGAGTGTTCAGCGCTTTACTAACTTCACGACAGGCTAGTTTTGAAAAGTGTGAACTCGCCGTTATTTTTTTAATCAGCCGTGTTATGTCGATCTCCATGTATTCTCCCATAGGGCGGGCCGCCTCTTGGAACCCTGAGTACCACGTGACTCGCGCCGAGCTGCTCTGTCGGCCATGTTGTCGGCAAAACACGGGGTTCAAAGGATTGCGCTACACTGCTCCGTAGGAGCTATATAGTGCTCTATTTAAACCAAAGTGCAATTAACTTTTTTTTTTCATTTTGAAATAATTAAAAATAGCAAAAACACCATTTCAAGGGGCTAACAAATGTTTCTTAAATTTTTCATAAGTATAAAAAAATATACATTCAACCAAAACCTAGACACTTGCATTCTACATGTGCTAAAGTATATGCATGCCAAATTTTGTTGTGATAGGATAACAGTAAGAGTAAGCATTCTTGTGCACAATCTGAAAGATACCCCAAAATTACATAAAAATAAGAATGTGTTCGAATTTTACCATAGGTGTGTACCTATATTCTTTCGTGGTGCAAAAAATAATACTCTTGTGCACAAACTGAAAGATACCCCAAAATTACATGAAAATAAGAATGTGTTCGAATTTTACCATAGGTGTGTAATAATGCTCTGTTAATAAATTCCCGTGAGAATTTCAAGCTACAGAAGACCACAATGAAGAGGAGATGGCTAGACTACTTGTCAACGTAAATGCGATGGCGGACGACGTTGCAACTTGAAGAACCACGCCGGAGAAAATGGCTCAAATTTATGCCATTCTGGGTTGCCTGGCGGTCTTCAAATGTGTTTTTGGCTAATTTCGCAGTCATAACCAGCACTAATTATTTTTATACCTCAATATAAAGATTCAGAAATAATAAAACACCATAAAACACAAAATCAATTTTTTTTTTTTTGTAAAAATATTGCCGTTTTTCGGTTTGCATCTCCCCTTAATTACCAAAATATGAATAGAAATGATAATTGAACCCGTCTCGCTTGCTACCCCTTTTCCCGCGTTGTTGGGCAAGGTGCTGACAACACCTCGATTCACACCGTTCAGCCACGTATCTGTCTATCTATGCTGCATTGTGCAGATGCTGTGCATCCACGCGTGGATGGGTGAACACATTTTTCAGCTGCGTCTCAAGTTGCCAAGCTGTTATTAATTGTGTTTTTATTCATGCTAGCTACTTGTCAGTATGCTTGCAGTAAAATAAGCATGAAGACATCTTTGTTTTTATCCACGCAGTGAATCTTGTTAAGTTTATGTGCATTGCAAATAAAAATTGCGATACTTGATGGTCCATTCAACCTTCAACTTTCGTGCCACTATTTGATTTCAGCTGAAATTTCATTTATTCCTTTCCAACGAACACATCAGAAGAAATGTAAGGTAATGCAAAGAATTCACCCCTCAAGTGTTTTGTCCTTATTTCCGGCTCATTTTCTAAGCTACATTGTCGACGGGCACTTTGAGGGCTAGGTCTCTACAATGACTCGTTTATGTGTCTCTTGCACAAAACGGTTGCTCAGGGTCTGAAACTTTTTCGAGTTTAAATGGAGCCCCTGAAACTAAAAGAGGTTGCATCCAAAGCGGCACTCTTTGCACGGGTGTACTTGAGTCAACCTATCAACCTCATTTCAGTGCAACCTTTCTAGGCATACTCAATGTTTCCACCGGACACTACCCTTAGCAAGGCCACAAAGAAGTGAGATGGACGTGTGACGTACGTATGGTCCTCTGGTATCCCCTGGGCTTGTCCTTCCAGTAGATGGTGAGGAAGTAGACGGGGATCCCCGAGAGCATGATGCCCGCCCCGATGGACGTCTCCAGCGGCTCGCTGAAGAACGGCAGCACCACCAGGAACAGCGAGATGAGGAAGAACAGTACCGGAAGCACTATGTTCACCTGGGGGTCAGAGGAGGCATCTGGTAAGGGCAGGGCTAGATGGATGCTATCTGATGTACCCCAACAGGAAATGGGTGGAAGCTTGAACTACTTAGCTTATTTGATTCCTCGGGCCCCAAGGCGATTGGGCACATGGAGTTCAAAAGAACAGCATTTCAAGCACTATGTTCACCTGGGGTAAGGGCTAAAGGAGGCATCCAGTTAAGGGTAGGGCCAGATAGACGGAATCTGGTGTGCCCCCTGCGTGTATTGGGTGGTTCCTTGCACCTAGCTTTGAGTTTATGAACTCGGAGGATTGAGCACATAGATTTCAAAAGAACGACACTGGATCGAAGCATGTTCACCTGCGGTGAATGATCAAAGAAAGCATCTGGTAAGGAGACAAGATGGACAATGTCTGGCATACCCCTGTGTGTGACAGATGGTTACCTTGCACCCCTAGCAGTGAAACTGCACTTTAGAAGGGTTGGGTGCTTGGAGTTCAAAAGAACAGCATTGGAAGCACATGCTTGCCCAGAGTGAGGGGTCAAAAAAGTAGGGAATAGATGAATGAAGTCTGGTCTACCCCTGAATGTAGTGGGTAGTAGTTTGTGCCACCTAGATTTGAACCTATAGAATCTAACGAGAATTGGGTGCATGCAGTTCAAAACAACAGCACTGGAAGCCTTCTGTTCACCTGGGGTGAGGGGTCAAAGTAGGTATCTGGTAAGGGCAGTATACAAGCTAAATAATATCTGGTGTACACCCGTGTGTGGCAAATGGTAGCTTGAGCCACCTAGGTGTGAAACTTTGAACTACAGGAGGGTTGGGTGCATGTACTTCCAAATAACAGCAATCAAAAAATGTTTCCCTAGAAAGGGGAAATCAATATAGATGTGGTAGTTGATATAGCTAGGTGGACAATGTTTGATGTACTTTTGTGCAAGAGGTGGTAGCCTAGCTGCATCATCAGCCTTCAATTCCTTGGTGACTCATGTAAGTTTGGAACAAAAGCTTCTAAGTGGAGTACATTATAAGAAATGCCAACTTACTTGTCACTTTGAAGTGGCATTTCATAGCTAAAATAAGAATTGCCTCTTGTACGTCTTCAAGTTTAAATTCAAATACAAAGTTACTTGTTACCTCAGAGTCATGTCTCACATTTAAGTAGCTAGTAACTTTAGAGTAGCAACAGTGCAATTGGTATTCACCTAGTTGGTCTATCATGTTAAGATGGAAGCTTGGGCGAGTTGGCAATTCATAATAGCAACAAAAGCCCTCCTCCTTTTGTCCTTGTCTTTTCTGTGCTGTTGCTGCTATTATGGCTTATCATTATTTGATGTAACTATGCTGCTAAGATTTTAAAATCAAATGACACTGGGACCAGGAAGAAACATGACATACACATCTATGCACAAACCAACAGTTATAATTAGAGCACCACTCCTATATCATACTTGGAGAAGGCATTCAGATACCCTGCTATCAACATTCAGCGACGGCCGGAACCGTTTGCAAGAGCAACCAATCAACGAGCTTCCTTTTATTCTCCGGTCACCGCCACAGATTCCCATACTCTGAGGGACATGCAGAGACTCCAAAGGGCAGCCATCTTGGCAGGCCCTAAGCCCTCACCTTGATGGGCCTCTTAGTGTCCGGCTGCTTGACCCGCAGCCACAGCAGTCCTCCCACCGACAGCATGATGAAGGTGGCTTCACTGAAGGCAGTGTACGTGATCAGAACAAAGACGTCTGTGTTTGTCAGGTACAGCAAGCTCAGAAGGCACTGCATTAAAAGAAAGAGATCGAGATGGTATTCGATTTCAACAAATTCAAAGTGCCAAACTGGCACGGAAGAGCTATCTATAATAAGCTACATTTTAATCAGCAAAAAAAAAAAAATATATTTATTTTTTAAATACTGTTGCGTGCTTGTCAGCTGAATGCTTGCACTACTCTGTATCATCTTACGGCAGACTGCTGGGAGGCTACAGGCCATCCCAGTCATTCTAGCGTTGTGATTAATGTACTATCACGTGAAGATGCAAGGCATGTTGCATGTTGCTGCACCCTTCCAAAAGATCATGTGATACTGACAAGGTATTATATATTGGCTTCCATGGCTCATAACATTTTATCTTGCCATTGAACAAATGGCAAGGTCAAATGAAGTACAGTTATTGTTCCACTCTCCCGATCCGCTCTTTCCAATATCAACGAGAAGTGTGTTTTGATACCAGCAGGCCTCTTTCATTCTTCTTTTCAAGCTTTTTCTTTTTCGTGTTCCAAAGCATTTTTAGCATGCTCAAGCATAGAATTTTTCTACCTTATTTTCTTGTTGTTTATTATACAGGTATGCTGTCAAGATGAGTTTGACGAACATGTTGGTTTAATATGCAATACAAAGAAAGCAAAACAGAAACAGTGGACAGAGACAGAAATGTCCGTCTTGTGGAGTGACCCTGGAGCTCATGATTTCATTTAAGGAAATGAAATGTTCATGTTCCCGAACGTCTGACTGCAAATGCAATACTAGTTTTGGTTGTTTAGCTTGCTCCTTGTTGACACTTTTGTTTTGCAAAAATTTGCATAAATAATCCTGTGCTGAGCATGAGCTATAAAGGTGATAAGGGATCAGTCAAGCAGTTTTGCAAGAGGGTCGACTGAACAGCATGCACTCACACATACGGTTCATTCAGCACATCAAACAATTCCTGAAAAGATTTTGGGGATCGTCCAACAAGGGACCTCCCAAAATGAAATATTCATAAGCTCAAGCTAAGATTGGGCTGGAGCCAACACGGCAATGTTTTACTGGCTCTAGTTTTACTTTCAAAATTCTGCCAGTACAGTACTTTAATGATGTAAAGGCCAATAACAGGATCCTTGGTTACCACTTAGCAGCACCTGGCGATAAAAGAATTAACCTCTCGTGTTAAGATCGTATTTTAGCAAGTTAGTCATTGAACTCCATGAGAGAGGAATGAAAGTTTAATAGAATGCCAGCTAAAAATTGCCATTAAATCCAATTGGAATTCCAACTGGTTTTAACTGGAACCAAATGGTTTTAGTGGGTTCCAACTGGAAGCACACTGGCCAATGGGTCTCACCAAATGGAATTATTTTTCCAGATGGAACCTGAATGGATTCCAAATGGTTCCCATTGGCAGAGACCAATTGGTTGTCCAAAAACCCAATTGGTACCAATTGGAACTTAATGGGAATTTTCAACTGGGAAGGCACAAATAAACGAATAACTTGCGTAATGTCACCGATCCAGAATTCTAAAAAAATGTACAATAAGTCTTTTTTTTTTTTTTTCCTCAAAAGTGTAGAGTCAATTTATTGCTTTGTTGCTTGAGCTAAAACAATTGCAGCAACCAGAAATTTAGTCTCTTTAAGTCATGTGTCAAAAGAACCTCAAAACTACCTTACCAGCTTTGTGTAACTAACAGACTTTGTTGCAAAGACCAGAGCAGCTGAAGAAAAAAGTGGATAGACTGCTTGTCTTGATCAATAAGTCATCGCTTAGCAGCGAGGCAAATAATTTACTTAGGCCTAGGTAATGCCCAGGGAACATCCGGAAGAATATACCTTAGAGCACAAGATGCAGGTCTCTGTTGGGCTTTAAAACGAAACTGCATGCCTCACAGTTGCGTTACAGGAGCACGAGCACAAGCGCGGCTTACCAGAAAGATGAGGCTTGGGGCTGGCGTGAAGTGAGAGACGTTGATCATGGCAAGGCAGGAAGGTAGGTGGCCTTGTCTGGCACCCACGAAGAACAGTCTGCCAACAATAAAGGGGGACGCGCTGCTTCCACATCGCCCGAGCAAATACAAGAACGCATACCGTAAAATTCCGAGAGATGCCCCATCCCCGAAAGATAGCCCACCCTTATTTTTGGCTCGATTTGCTATTTCTTCTTAAACACCGAAAGATACCCCCAGACTCCTAATAATAGTAGTATTGGGGTCAATGATGACCTCGGCGTAAATGCGGCTAGTTAGCTATGGCGGAATATAAGCGAACGTTGCTAGCTGAGAAGTACAGTTAGCTTCGTTGCCCCTCGCCACCATAACAAGCTTGAAAGGAACATGACCTAAAAATAGTCATGTTTTAAAATTTTCTTCATTGTACACCGAAAGTTAGGCCACTCCATATTTTCACCTGATTTGCTCTTGATGTTAGGTGGGTTATCTCTCGGGATTTCACGGTAGTCATTATCATCAACAGTGACCCTGAATGTTCCCACTGATGATGCAATGGCCTAGCAGAGACCTATAACTACACTTACTGAGATTCGTCTGTACACACATAAACACAAGCTCACACACGAATAGCTTTTCTGCGTTGTTGTCCAGCCTCGCACGAACGATTAGAGCATTTGACAGGCATCTGACAAGGTATTTACGCGTGCCTAGATGTTTACAAAAATGTGGCCTACAAGGACCCAACTTTCGAGGAAAAGATCTGCGGTTCGTAATTAAATTTTTTACGATGAAAACCTCCAGTCGGTAGCTGGCTTTCGTGGATAACAACACAGAACTGAATTATTTAAGAAGAAATGAGACATCTAGGGCACATTTTCATTTACAAACCTAATAGAGTTGATAAAGTGTTACTTTCATCACCACAAGCTGATTAAAAGAAAACCTGAATGTGCAATGGCAGGGAGTAAAACAATGTGTGCGACTTCCCAAGTCTGCGATTCGGAAAGTTCCTCTGCACCGGTTCACCGATTTCAGTTCAACTTAGATTTTCTCAAAAGATGCACAAATTTGTGGCAAAAAATTAAATGGGGGTTGTCTCAATGCTGTACTTGAAAGTTTTGTGCAAAAAAGGCAAGCGAGGCATCTTTCAAAAAACTTTCTTTGGAAGTGGTCACTGTTTATGTGGGTATGTTGACTTCTGGTCAACACAATAACAACAAAGTGTGGCGTGAGCCTCTTTTGAACTTCCCGCTTTCTATAAGCGAGGCACGCACGCGCGTGCCGTGGGGCCCGTGACTTGTGCTGGGCACCGATACACAAAGTTTTAAACTTTTCTCTCGCGACGACGCGAAGTACAGCATTCTAGCTTTCCAAGTTCCTTCGTACGAGTGCTCATAGTGACAAACGTGCACTGGGCATGAAGACTTACCGGGAGGATGCGAAGATCCCTCCGTTAAGGCCTCCAAAAGTGGAGAGGGCCACAGAGACGGGCATGATCCACGACATCACGCCAAGTATCCTCTCACCAAATGTCTGCAACAGAACAGTTTAACGCGTTGCCGTCAGTAGAGCCACGACAAAAAGGGAAGCGACCCAATGGCATGGCCCTAGATTTCGGCCAATTTTGTTCTCTCTGCCACAAACTGTATGGATATTGAGATGTCTGATCAATGGCGGGACAGATCGTCATCTAATCCAAACGTCACAAGAGAATCTGGGAAAGTTTCAATAGGAAAATGGTTGCTAACAAACCCCACGAGAACATGGGGCACAAACTACCAGGAATGGGCCCCCTTTTCCTATTGAATTAAGTTTCATAAAATTTTATTATTATTATTATTACTTGAGTCGGGATGCATACTGTTGTTTATCTCAGTTTATTATATAATTTTTATCCCTTATTTCGCCTGTGCTCTTTGGTTTGTTATGTTCTTTTCCTCCCAAAGAGGGCACAGACTCAGTCTTTAATGGTTGTTAAAACCGGAATACATCTACAAACTGCCCAGTGTTGTCACTAGCATTCCAGCAACCCCTCCTTTTTACACTCTAACTTACCCGTGTCTAGCTTTAACAATGACTGACATTCACAGATTTGGTTGAGTCAAACTTGGGAAGTAATCCATTACAAGTAACGGATTACTTGTAGTCCATTACTTTTTAAAGTAATTTTCCAACTGCTACATTACTTTTTTCCGGCAGTAATTTGTTATGTAATTTTGTTACAAAATATCGGTAACAAATCACTTTAATTACCAGTTACTTTTTAAAAATCTGAACATAAAATACAGAAACTAGAGAAATATGAGCAGGCAATTTCGCAGCATAAAGATAACAAGTTCAACGAAATAGAAAAGATTGTTAAAAGGAGAAAAACCGGAACGAAATCACAATTTTTTGTATGACTGGACACTACATTTTGTTTCACACTTAGTATACAACGCTGTCAAAGCTACTGGCGCAAACAAAGCCATCTACGGCTTTGTTTGCGCGACAAGGTGTGCAAATGATCAACGAGATCAAACCCCATGCTCGCACCAGCCGCTTTGACAGCGTTGTACACTAACCGCCGAAATCACAAACCTCACTCCAGCTGAGGCGCCCCTCCACCTCCTCAAGGAAGGTGCGAGGGCCGGCGCTGGCCAATCGCAACAACGGATAGGTGGCCTATGCTGCTTATCCGTCCTTGCGATTGGCCAGCGCCGGCCCTCGCGCCTTCTTTGAGGGAGTCGTGAGGGTCACAAGTCTCAGTTGGAGTGAGGCTTGTGAATTTGGCAATAAATATGAAACACTTTTTTTTTTATCTTTCTTTTAACAGAATTTAGGATCCCTGGGTTCTGCAGCGCAAACTTTTGCTCCACATGCTCCAAGTTGGTGTGCGCTAGCCCACTCGGCCACCGATTCCACTCATTGAAAATTCATTTCCTTAAATGTGTGTCCTACCCACTTTAGGCCCTGCCCACTTTGGGCACCAATTACTTTGCATCAATCACTTTCTGCAAAGAACACTTTGTGCAAATATCACTTTGGGCACTGATCACTTTGGGCCAAACCCACTTTGTACTATCTACCTGGGTTGCCCACTGGGGTACCCTAACATCTGTTTGGGGCAACACTTTAGAGACGCGGGGACTGGTGCAGATGGCTCGTGACTTCCACCTCCAGTCGGAGGGGGAGAGGGAGTAGAATAACTCCCGAAAGGTTCTCACCACGGCCACGGCATTGGATGACACCACCTCGTCGGCCGTGAGGACGACGAAGTAGGCGACGTTGGCGAGAAGGTAGATGACGGTCACCAGCGGCAACGATATGTAGATGGCGAAGGGAAGGTTTCTGAAATATGCACACGTGGTCCGTCTCACACTCCGTTCCACTTTAAAGGGACACTTCAATGCAATTTGAAATACGCCCGTCGCATTCAGATATAGGCTGAACATGATCCACAATATCCATAGATGACAATCGCACGTTTGTATTTTGAACCTGATGGCTGTATTTTTCGTTATAAATGCGTCCCAATCTGGCAAGTGCTCGGAGAGCAGCCAGCGGACAGCACGTCACATCCGGCGCAAACTCGACGTAAATCGTCCCGAAATGAGCAAAGCTGCGGCGAGCCTGACGTCGTCGGGATGCCCTAGACGTTCCAGCCACTGAAGCGGCCGAAGCACGCCAGCGATCAGGCCACTGCAACTAACCCAAAAGCTGCTTTTGTATGAATATTGAGTGCCAAGTTAATCTTCCATAATCTTGTAGAGGGACAATAGCGACGTCTATTGTCCCTCTACAACGTCCGGTAAGGGGGCAGTTCCTTCTTCCCCTGCCCTCTTGTGGTGGCCGGAGAGCTGGCAGGATATGACGTCAGGTCAAGGCCTATATTCGCGACTCCAGCGACCTATAGGGGGCGCCACCACCAAACAAACATGGCGGCTGAATCCAGGTCGCGTCGGCTCGGCAGGGCCGCCTTAGTCGGCGGCGCATTCAATTTAACAGATTTTCTTTTGTTTAATGCCCAATTCTATAAGTATTTTAACTGAGACGGTTAAGTGTAGCCGATGCACATAAACTTGCAGAGCATAGTTTTGCTTTCCAAGTGTGTTTCTTGTTCTTTTGATGTCAAACTTTTGTTTCGGAGATTTCGTTCGAAACCAAAACTATGGGCTCTGGAGAGACGGTAATATACTAATCAGTTTTGACCATGTAAGGAAAGCGGCAATGACTGCAGAATTCTCCCAGCAACAGTAATTTTCAGCCAACTCGCACGCCTCGACCATGCGACTTATCTGTCCGCGAACTCGAGCTTTTGTGCGTATCCGCGTTTAAGAAACAGCTTCAGTCGTCTGCTCGGTCAACAGCACAGGCTGTAAGAAAATTACGAAAATTAAGCAAGCGCCTCTTGAGCCAAGGAGCATGTTAACGCGGTGGCGCCCCACTAAGCAGCTGATACTCGTATTTCAATTCAGGTTTTAGTAGCAATCGAGAAGTCATTTTGACGAGCGGGTATGTATTATATTACGTACTATGTCCCACTAAAGCGATATTAGTATATTCTTCGGTTTGAAATATGAGCTAAGGTAACTAGCTATTAGGTGAACTGATGAATAAAAGTACATTTGACAGACAGAGAGGTACTAAGTTAAACTTAGCCAAATGGTTCTAGCCGGTAGCACGGAGACGAATGCGGACAAACTGAAGAAAGTCTTCATCGAAGATTCACGCAGAACCTCTCTGCATTGAACTTGACTTTGAATCCTGAACGGAAAAAATGAGTATTTTTGTGGCCGGTCAACCTGAGCCATGCAGACGTATACTGATGCTGGCTTAATTCGACGGGGGTATCATATAAATATTGGAGGCGCGATAGATCATAATGCCGTGACAGCTTCCAATGTTGCGAGACGTGCCTCCACCTTTGGAAAACAGATAATTTCCCTCCTTCATCATTTGCAGCGAGCAGGCTTTCCTGAATCAAGTACTTGCGAAATCAGCACAACTCCTTTAGAGTGGTCCAGATGCTTTTTCGGCGAAAAGCAGCCAAGATGAATAGCCAACGCACCGACCGGCGTGGGTGGCTCAAACGTGAAGCTAAGCGAACACAACCAAACTCAAGAAAAGCAACTATCGAACCTTCCCATTCACTTGACTGCAGCATTGGTGTTCCCTCCAGTGAAATGCCTCGTCTGTCGTCCTCCCACTGTTCTACATCCTCATAAAGAAACCCCTTATCAGTTACCAAGTAGTCGTCATTTTGAATGTGATTCGAGACAGACAAGAAACCAAAACGTTTTTTCCGCGATTCCTCCCAATCCAAGAAATCGAAAACACGTGATGGAAGGAAACAATCTACTGAAGTTTCGCCACACTAATGAACACTCGGGCAAACTTAAGAAATTCCCGGACCTTCGTTAAATGACATTGTTCGCCATCACGCCGACAACACGTGTCCGCGAAAGCCACCAGAGACGCGGAGGGGCGCGGAGCGACCTGGACCGGCTGGTTCCCGGTTTTCCCGCTTGGTGGCGTCCGTTTTGCTGGAGTCGCGAATAGTTCCGGGCGAGATAGGCACCGTCACTACCTGTCAAGGTTCCTGGACTGGCATTACAAACGAGGCTTTAGCGACATCAACTAGGTGCCCTTTCCTAATCACTTATTCCGTTTTAAAATTCCTTTTAGTGTCTTTTTCAACGAGAGATTGGTCTGTCCGATGGGATACTGCTTGCTCCCTTGAACACGTATAGACCATGAAATAAGCCCTGAAATTTCGTTGCAGTATCCCTTTAGCGTCCAATCCGATGAAGTCAATCAAGCAGCGCCAAAAGGTAATTATAACGGCGCTCATATTTTTTTTTGGTGGGCTTGCTGTCACCGGTGAAAACGTTCCTGCAGACGAAAAAGCACACGATCACATTCACTGTGCATGATTGCTTTCGTAGGTCACAGTAAACGCAAAAAGAGGACGAGGGCTGCAACAATGCGCTTTTGGCGCTCCCCGATTACCTATCAGATCGTAACGCGAGCTGCAGTTGAACTTGGAGTGAAATGGAGTATAAGACTGATAACCAATGAAGTCGTCCTTAACACTTTTGAGGGAGGACTTTCTTTGAGCAACTAAAGCAGTCCACAAAAAGTGGCTCGAAGTGATTCGGCGTCCTCGGATGCAAGACAGCAGATGAATCGGCAGTATTGTCGAAAAATATCTTGTTCTGCACCAGCTCAAGGCATACAGTCACGACTTAGTAGTACAACCCCCCCCCCCCCCCCATAAAATCCTCCATAAGCTGAGTTGTCCATAATAATGTGGCAAAGCTACATATTTGCCCAGTTCGTCCCTGAAAGTTTTGTCTATAGCAGCGGGTTATCTGTTTTAGTGGGGTCCATATAAACGAGACATAAGTGTATCATATTTTCGCCAAACGTACGATAGTAGTGTGACAGGTATAACAACAAAACATGTTCTCTGGTCCATCAGTTAGATTGCACTCTCGCCTGCACATTCACATACAGATCCCCAATAAGCCGAGGCTCTTAGCAAAATGTTGGCTGCAGCTCCAGGGCCTTGGAAGGTCCCTTCCAAGTCCCTCCACTGAGCTTCGACTACTTTGGTGTTTTGTCAGCATATCCTACGTTAATGTTTATACAGAGATTCACAAGAAAATCATTGAAAGCTTCGCCACAAAAGCTTGCCGAGCCGGTGTACCCTACCATCTGTGACAAATGCCTTTTAGCGCGTACTGATACCCCTCACCCTTCAGGTAGCAATGACGAAACTGTCCCCCAACAAACAAGCTAGCACATGCAACACTGTATATGCTAGGAGGTATTTTCTGATCCCGCAAAGACTGGCCACATACCTGAATGGATTCTTCAATTCTTCTGTAACAAAGTTGAGGTAATTCCTGAAAAAAAGAAAAAGAAAACAGCAAATGCATCATGGAATAGAAAGCATACGGCAACCAAATTAGAAAAACAAGTTTTCCGTGCAATTATTTCCACTTTTTCCTATGACAGTCCAGCTAGCCCCTGCACAGCTACAGGCATCATAAATGCATTTCGAATGCTGTTTCCAGTCATAGAATTTAACATTAATGGTAATTATTTGGCCGATACCTCCTTTTAATCACGCCACAAGGGGTTCCTATAGTAAAGGCAATGATTTATGTATGTAAAGAATGTTAAAGGGCACCAAAAGGCATTGAGCCAAAACAAAGTTATAATCCCTTCACACATTGCTAAGGGTGTCGCATAAGCACTGAAACTGGCTTGCAGGATGGTCTTTAGGTATCTCTTTTCCAAAAGATTCACTAATTTCCATCTTAGCAAACTTTGCCACAGAATGGATTGAAGGAATCCATTCAGATACATAGTCAGTCTAGTATACGTGCCTAATCAGAAAATATCCACAAGCAAACAGAGCTGTGAGTGCTAGCTTGTTTATTGAGAACAGTTTTTATCTCTCTATCGGAAAGGAAAGGTCAAATTTATCAGTGGAAGTAGCTAAAGGGTAGAAAACAAACAGTTGATAAGCCAGATTACTCTTTTTTCTTTTTTCTATAGCTTCTTATATTGACTTTCTTGCGGAATAGAATCGACTGCTTCGTTTTGCAGTAGGCCATAGGGTTGCACAGCAGAAAGTTGAGTGATCACCTTAAAGGGATGCTACAACGAAATTTTGGCGCTTATTTCTTGGTCAATTCGTGCTCAAAAGAGCAGTATCTCATCAGACACACCAATCTCTCATTGAAAAAGACACTTAAAGGAATTTTAAAATAAATTAAACAATCAGTGAAGGGCACCTGATGGATGTCGCTAACACTTGGTTTGCAATGGCCGTCTAGGAACCTTGACAGGTAGTGACGATAACTGTCTCGCCTCCGGCCACCACGAGAGAAGAGGGGAAGGAGGAACTACCCTCTCCTTAAGTCTCTCTCTCTCTTTTCTGTGTACCAGGCGTCGCTATTGTCCCTCTACAAGATAATAAAAGATTAACCCGTCACTCAAAATTCGTACAAAAGCAGCTTTGGGGTTAGTTACGGTGGCCCGATCGCTGGCGGACTTCAGCCGCTTCGGTGGCTGGAACGGCTAGGACATCCTCACGACGTCAGGCTCGCCACAGCTTTGCTCATCATAAGACAATCTACGTCACAATTGCGTCAGATGTCACGTGCTCTAAGCTGGGCCTTCTCCGAGCGCTCGCCAGAGTGGGCCGTTCATAACGAAAAATACAGCCATCAGGCTCAAAATACAAACATGCGATTGTAATTTACGGATATTGTGGATCATATTTGGCCTATTTCTGAACATGACGAGTACATTTCAAATTTTGTTTAAGTATCCCTTTAACAATGTAATTTTCTTTTTTGTAGGGCACAGGGATTGGTATTACTCCCCAACTGCTTTTGAGTTAACACTAACAATTTAACAGCCTGTTCTTCCTGCTCTTGTCCTACGACTGAAATTCGGTAAAAACATTTACCGATGTTTGAAGAAAAAGGGAACCATTTTTCTTCCCCCGCAAAACTTAATTAATAAATTATGCATCGCCGTACACTCAGTCTGAATGTTATCCGATTCAAAAGTTACAAGAAGTTTTCTGGAATCTTAAATGAGGGCATGGCGACCAACAGAACTAATGAATGCATACAGACGAATAGCAAACGCTGCCAGGAACCTGCCCCGCATTCTCAATGAAACTTTCCAAAAATCGTGGATAACCTTTGAATTTGATAGCGATAAGGTCTGAAACTTTGGCATCCTAGTTGGTTCGGACAGCTAGCGCTCCGTTTAGGTAAAGAATGACCATTCGGCGATGCATAATTTCGTTTTTGCAGTGGGAAAAAAAACACGGTTCCTTTTTCTCCCAAACACTTGGTACTTGAACGGTGTAATACGTGAAGTCACGGCAGTAACTTAAGTGGCACAATTTGGTGGTTGTAAGAAATACTATGGGAAAAAGCGAGAATGCTGTCTTCACCCTTAGCTGCATCCGAGAGTGCACCTGAATCAGGGTGTCCACCAAAATGGTGTTCTAAAATTCCCCAAAGTTCTTCCGGTTTTGCCCGACTATTTTATTAAACTCCTGCCAGACCCCTATGGGGACAGGACATGTATGGGCTTTTAAATGCAGTTTTTATGTGGAAAACACAGGTACACCTGTCTGCCAACAAGGCAGTGGCCAAGCACAGGATCTTATTACCTTGTCAGTTTATTCTTTGATATTTTTGCTTAATATATGTCCTGTATTAAAATAAAAAAAAAAAAACTGGGCAAACATATTTGCGCTAGCAGATGGAGAGAAGTTAATCTTAGTGCGAGAGTTTCAAGATGATGCGATTCGGGTTCTAGAGAAGTGCGCCGACAAGGCGGCTGAGTCACATGTATGTCTGCCACACCCCACTCGCAAGTTTTGCTGTCGATTAGAGAAAAAAAATTTCCCTGACCAATGCTGATTGGGGTGGGAAATCCCTGACTTTTCCATAGCCGCCAAATTTTCTGACAACTCCAGGTTTTCCCTGTTTTCTAGGATGGTAGACACCCTGTGAATGGTTTCCTCAATCCTTCCGTGGCAAAATTCAGGTAATCCCTTGTGAATATTAATGAAACCGTAATGCAGCATGCAGCACAAAATACATTAGTGGGTGCTACTTGAAAAAAAAAAACAAGCAAGCTTCCACACAACTACAGTAAAACCTCGTTATAACAAAGTTGAAGGAGCGGTCGTAATTATTTCGTTATAACCATTAGTTTGTTATAGCCAATGTCCATTTCTTCCCACTATTAGCAAGCAAGGGAAATTATGATTGCTTTGTTATATCCCATTTTGTTATAACGAGGTTTTACTGTATTTTAGTTTTCCCTAACTGAAATATATCCAGCCAGCCCCTGTACAGACACCAGCTCCACACATTTGTTCCTGATGCCTGCTTTCAGCCATAAGATGCTTAAAATCAACAAGCCAATGTTTAGCCAATGATTATGTTTATTCAGATGGCAAGTTCACCCTGTGTTAAGCGCAGTTAAGATGCCCAAAACAAAAAAGTTGTTACATTTAGTGGCGTAGCCAGGAATTCTTTTGTTGTTGTTATTTTTTTTCTGGGGGAGCAGGGAAGGGGGTGAGGAGGAGAACCTGCTTATTCATATGTGCAGTGCCTATCCTGCCCCCCCCCCCCCCCCTCCTCCCCTCCTGCCCTGCCCCCCTGCCCCCCCACCTCCCGGATGCACTTATCCCGTCTTCGTCCTTTGTGCCCTTCTTTGCCTTTCAGACGATTAACCAATTCTCTTCCACATTACCATCTTGGTTCCACCCTATGACAAACTGTGACTCTGGCACATCTGTACGTGCTTGTTTTTTTGCTCCAATTTGCAAATGGATGCATCTAATAACTTGTTCACTAATTAGTTGATGTTTTGTATAAAACGAAAATACATTACATAATATTTCGGGACTAAAAGTACCGAATTCCTAGACGCATGCGGAACCCTGCACCAATCTTACCATCCCGCAAAGGAGAAGAGGCCGGAATAGAAGGAGAGGCAGATACGTCCCGGATCCTGAGTTGTACCCTCGAACATGTTCTGGAGGTTGTAAGTGTGTCCTGGGTAACAGACAAAACAAAACGAAAAAAAAAAGATCAGTTTATTTTTTTGATTGCGGAACAATGACCTCTTAGTACGGTAGTGGGTCAAAACTATACTCAGTCCACCCAACACCACCTGGACAGAAGGCCCCCACACGCGTCATCATAGTCAGATCGATCGAGGCGAGAGATTGGGCACGAGTGCTGCGTCAGTGTTCGGCTGCGGCATGTGGCCAATCAGCGCGTCGAAGGTCGGACTCGGGTCCAATAGCCGACCGAGCGCGATCCGACTGTGATGACGTTTCATAGAGGAAGAGGAAACCATGTGGAGGCCTTTTGTCTAGGTGGTGTTGGTCCACCCCTAAGCCAGCAGTGTAGAAAGACCTACGCGATTGCCATTTCGACCAACCACCTCCCTTTTATCAGCTGACCACTAGGGGTACTCACACGAAGGAGAAATCCCGGGGATTTCTCCCCGGCGAGCGCATCACGAGACGGCTTTGCGTATCGCAAAGCCTGATGTTTTCGTCGCGGGATGCGCGTGCCGTGGACAAATCCTCGGGATTTCTGCCTCGTGTGAATACCCTATTACCAGGGTGTTTGGGATCGTGATTGTGTGTCGAAAGATAGGCATACAACTGGTCTAAGGACCCAGTAGCTTCCACCGCACTCCATTCTTTCTTCTCTTCTCTCCCCACAGGAGCGAGTCTCTGAGCTACTCCCCGCAGGAAGGAGGAGGGTCTCCCTCTTTCTCAAATGGAAAGGAGAAATTGAGGGAGATTTGCCTGTTCTCTGGCTGCTCGTCGGACTTTGAAAGCAGACAGAGTACAGAGTCACCGAACGTACCCGGGGCACCTGAGCAGCCGGGCTTTGTTTGAGAAAACTCGTTGCAGCATCACAATCGAGGGTTTAGATAAATAAGGGCACTGTGCAGATCAAATGAAATTAGGGTGGGCAGAACTTACTCGCCAGATTACAGGCTACCTAGATAAAGCTTCCTAGCGAAAACCCAACACTAATATCACCCTCTGACCCATTATAATTGATAAGCTGCTTGAAGCTCCGAATAAAACTTTTTACCCAAGTTTCTATTCAAGTTTTCTTTTTGTTTCCTACGAGCACCAGGAAATCCAACATCAACAAATCAGAAAGTTCAAGTGGTTTGGCTCTTTAGTTTCGGTGCAGTCTATGAAATAAGGTACTCTGGAAACATTTGGAATGTCACACAAGGTGAAGCTATAAAGAACCGTGCCGTTAATAAACTGCATACAGCGTCGCAAGGAATTCCAAAAGGAATCAATATAGTACCGTTCTATGTTTTCGATGCCTGCCAATAGGCTTTAAAGGTGAGGTGCAAGAAAGAGCCATTGTTGTGTTAGAGCTAACAGTAGGCTCGTTCGATCTACTTACACCTCCTGCACCAGCACCTGCTGCACTTGGTGTACACTGCCATATTCAACCTATCAGTGCAGCCTATTTCGTAATACGTACAAGACGTACATTGACCTGCACTTTCCTGCACCATGCTACACTTTTCTGAACTGGTGTAGGCTGGTGCAGGTGAATCAAACAAGCCCGGTGTCACGCGGTGTGAAAGCATCAAATATACATGCTGGATATTGTGCTGATGGATCGAGTAGAGACGTAGTTGCCGAAACTACCGTAAAATTATCTATTTCAAGTTCATGGCAATTGCATGCCACTTGACTTGCATGTAGATACTGCAGAGTTGATAGGAACAATCAAGAAAACGGTTTAACCTCATGCAACCAAACGATGGAGAGCAGGTGTGTCTCCATTCCTTTCGCTCAACTGATTTCATGCACTAGAGAAGGGTTCTCAAACTCATTTGAGTGGGGGGGGGGGGGGGGTCAGATAGCACCCCCCCCCCCCCCCAAAATGTAGAGGGCCAACATAGCGGCACGGGTAGAGAAGGGAGGGGAAGGGTTAACATATGTTAGAAAAAAAAAGAAAACAGCGATGGTGTTCCACATTGCAAAGCAGCCGAGTCTTTCTGCGACACCAGAGATTTCCTAAAGAATGGATCTCGTGCTAATATGCTTTTTGTAAAATTGCCAGTGCAGTCTTTTAGCTTTGACTTATTCATACTACTTTGGGTTCATTCTAGCGTGATTACAAGATTTTAAATACCACCACCCTGCCAACGCGCTGGAATTTTCCAATAGAACTAGAAACCATGCACCCAATTGTCGCTCAATTCACTTGGGACTTACGAGAGTTCAATACGTCTCGGAAAAAAAAAAATCTTTTCCTACGGTAGTGTTTGCTTTACCTGGCGATTTTTATAGCAGAATTATAAGACAAAACTTGCATCTCCATGGTATGTAACACAAAACAATCCTCGATCTAAAAGAAGACAGATTAGCACCAAATACGCTGAAACGTCATAAGAGCAGATCTATGTTTCCAGTGAGAATGAATGGATGACCGACAAGAGGCCATTCATGCAGTGCTCGAGGCAGAGGCACGAGAGCTCATAGCCACTAAACACCTACAAGCCACGTGTTTGAGATCCCTCGTCTAGAGTCATGCGAATGCAGAAAATTTGCAAAGGCTCATCAGAGTCCAATTTTAAATAATAACACTCCCCTGAAAGCACACGCTAAATTTGCAAAAGAAATATATAGATTGCAACATGAACTAGTTCTAATAAAAGTAAAAAAAATAATGGCTTTTTTTTTTTTTAGGTAAGGTATACATATTTGATTTAAATCACTGTAGGTAGAAAATAGTGATACCTTATCACTTTAGTTGCTGACAGGTCAAGAGAAGAGTGCAAGCTCCGCCCACTTTACTTTTGACCTGTCACCGACTATACATGTATTTTTAAACATGGCAGATTGATTGATAAGTATGTCAGATTACTAACAATGGTAGCAGAAAAAATTATTGTAAATTTAATGTACAATTAACGCTTCTTATTGATGTAAACCCTGCCATACTAGAACAGAAACAGCTCAATATTTTTCAATAGGTAATATGATTTATTTGCTTTTTCTTTTGCGCTCTGGTCTGCTTGCAATTGGAAGTTAGATACATAACTGACGAACGAAGTGAAAAAGAAAGTAGTGGTTAAAAAGCGCAACAGGACAACGGCCAGAGAGGAAGACGCAGCGTAGTGTCTCCCTTTCTTTCTGCCATCCTGTTGCACCTCTTAACCATTATGAATCACCAACTCACCCAACACTCCACCCTCGTAGGAAGAAAGCTCAATTCTCTGATTTGCTCGGAAGAGTACTGCTTTTTGCTTGCGTTCAGCATGACATAAATCTTTTTTGTTAGATTGACTTTTTAATTTCAGTACAGAGCAAATGCACACAGAAACTATCAGACGATAGATAAATGGTAAACGAAAGCTGTCGTTTGTCGTTGTTGTCCGTCCCTTTGTCTCTTCCTCATATTCAGTAAAAAATTATTTTCGGGATCATTTTCCCGGGACAGGGTTAATTTAAATTAGTGTTTTACATAGCACTTTGTCGCATAGAAGATTCGAGCATGATTTGATTTTTTCTTTTTGCACAGGGTGGTAAATGGTTGGATTGATGCCAACTTACTTCTGAATTCTGTCGATTTTCATGTTCCTTGTCGCTTTACCGGAAATTTTACTGTCTTTTACGTTCAATCCATGCCCCAACTTTCACCACTGTCCCGTATGCAAATTTCATGTAGTAGAATCGCATCCTCCAGCTTGTACATTTTTTCACAGATCCCTCAAGCTTTTTGCCGCGATTCGGAGGGTCTAGTTGAAAGTTGAAACCTTGTGGTACATTTTGTGCGAAGTGTGCCCACTTTTTGTAGCCAAGTTAATTTGTACATTTTATGTTGTGTGTGTGCTGCGTTTCTTTTTTTATCTTGTTGTGTGTGCCAATGTGAAGACCCGTTGGTTGTTTTTGGACACATAAACAATATTATTATTATCATTATTATTAAATCATCATCATAAAACTGGTCTGATTAAAACAATTATTTAAATCGAGATTTAAATAATCCTGATATTTGTTTTCTACCCTGGTTCTTATACATACCACAGCCCTATAACCTAACCTAACCTAACCTAACCTAACAATGTTGTATAAAGTACACTCAGTCATATTAAAGCTCATTAAGTCACAACGAATTAAAACAAAACGGTTTGAAAGCTATAGCTAGCTAATACAGTATACAGCAGCATGAGAATAATAATAAATATGAGCTTGCACATAGACTGCTGTACACCAAAATTTTTCTTAAAATAGTTTAACGGTCAGTAAATCAAAAACAATTCATATGAAAAAAAACAAAAAAACTCACATTTTAAAAGATTCAAGCTCAGTTTCAACCAAAAGATAATCTCTTAGTGAAAATGGTTTCTTTTCAAGTGTCGTTCCATAACTTTAAATGTTAGCTAAAAAAACAAGTTCCTCTGTGGGTTTTTAAGCTTTTTTCCCCCAAAAACTTCTAATATAAAGGTACCAAAGGACTTAAACAATTACCAAATTCCCTAAAGGTAGATAACTTAGTCCTGCCCTTAGGAATTACCTTCCTTTAGGTACCAAATGCCATGAGGTAAGGTTTAAATTTCCTGGCCTCATGGCATGAGGGCTGGGATCACACTTGCAGGATTCCTTCAGAAATTTGGTGACATGCCTTGAGCGAGATGCACAATGCCGGCGATGATGATGATGACCAAGGCAATCACTTTGGCGAACATGAGTGAGTCCTGCACCGAGGTGGCCCACTTGACATTGTAGCAGTTGATGAATGTCAGCAAACCTGCAATCAGAGGAGCAGGGAGAAAAAAAAAACAGTTTAGGGAGTCGCATCATTCAGCAACAGTTGATATCTTCAAGCAAAACTGAAGGGTGGCATGCAGCAACCTACGAGCCAAGCAATCAGTCAATCAGTGACCTTGTAAGTTCCCAGGAACTACTGCGCAGTTTGGAACGTCAGTCAATTAATCAGTGAATTAATTGTTTATCTATTTTATGAAAGTATGTATACATACTACAAAAATACTGGTGCCTGGGATTTTTATGGGCCTTACACAGACCCCCATTTGCCGTAATCCATGCATCTTAAAGACAAGTACAAATGTGCAAAATAAACAAAATGTCAATGTATCTGGAAAACTTCCAAACTAATCCAGTAAAAAAAATGAAATAGGACAAATTAAAATATCTAGTGAATTTAAACCAGTCACAGATGGCTACAGATGGTGCAGAACAAAAGTAACTGAAACTTTGGTAGAGAAGTTTCACTCTACTTGCTCGTTTGATGCACTCATAAAACCCAGTATACATCCGCTATGGTGTATCATGCATTTTTAGACGATGTGCAAAGGACTGCATAGCCCAAGTGACAGGAATTTTTGTTGCACTAATAACATCTTTGTTAGCCATGAGCAGACAGAGCTTAGCTTGGAAAAAATAAATACACCGTAATGACTGAGGAAGTGAGGAAAGCAGGGATATCATATGACACTATTTCATAAAACATGCAGCTTTAATGAAACTATCCAGCACATCTGGGATTGCAAACATACTCCATCTAGCTCCCTTGAGATTATTAGGACTAGCAAAGCTGTACCCGATTTTTTTTAAACTTTGAGAGAAACTAAATTGGCTAAATCAAATAAAGTCAATTAATTTGATACGATTGCACAATTGATTTGGCTTTGTAATCATGCATTTCAATAGCAACCACATTAGTAATTACTATACTGTAGAGAGAGCCAGTGATCTATAGCTGCCCACTTAACTGTGAAGATTGCGAATGACGCAATGCTATTCGACCCGAACCACTTTGCACAACCCAAATAACTAGAAAGCATAAATTATTTTTATGCACTTTTTTTTTTTTGCTGGCTACGACAGCACAGGTGTTGCTAAAAGCAGAAACGCCAGCACCGCCTCAACCAAAGTTTCAAACTGACACTTGTTGCTCCCCATGAAAAGGTGAGGAACAAAAAACGAACTGCAGCTGGAAGTGAGGTTTGTAGAACATAAAACATGTGTGCGTATAAAAGCAGTCACGAATCCCAGTTTACGACTTGACAAGTAATATCTTCTCAGACAATACAAACAGAAATTATAAAATACCAATCCGTGACACCATTCATGCAAACTCTATCAAACCATGGGCACATGAGCTAGTCATAGGAGGGAATCTGGACATGGCACGCTGCACACACAGTTAAAAACCAACGCGATGTTCACAAACAAGTCTGTGTCTGCCCCCAACAGGTGTGGGCAGGTGCGCAGAAACCAGATATGCATAAAGAAAAGCGTCTGCGCCGTCCCGACAGCAGCGCCACATTAGCTGCGTTACGAGACTGCAGTGAACCATACAAAAGACACGGTCTTGCCTCAAACATGTTTGGAGCGTATGTTATAGATATTATAGCATGTCTGCAGGTAGTTCTTGTATGGTCAATATGACAGGACTGCCATACGAGGAAGGAACACCACTCCGACAGTGTGACCACGGCTTTATGCAACACTGGACCTGCTCCGCTGGCTCGTAGCGTCCCGCTGCGTTTCACCGTGAGGTGAAACGCAGTAAAAAACCAACACATTGTTTACGAAAGTCCGCATTTGCCCAGTGAGGGCACTAAGCGCGCGCAGAAACCAAGATCGCATGGAGTGAAGCCTCTGCGGTCTGCACAGGCGATATATGCTTAGGTGGATGGGTGAATACGGCTCAACCCTTTTAATCTGGCGGCGGCTCGCGCCACCTAACCGAAGCTTTTGAATTCAACGGTTTACCGCGACGCTGCAGTGGCGCTGCTGTCGCCGCCGACAGCAGCGCCACCGCAGTCCTCGCGGTACGCCCTTCCTATCGTATTTCCTCCCGAAAACTCCGTAGACCGCGTTTCCCCCTCCGCTAAGCCCTCCGCGACGAAGAAGCACCTACTCCGCCTGCGCGCCGATGGCCTTGGCTGTGCAGTGTATCCGGGTATCGTAGCGGGTTGCGGAGAGCGTTGCGGGACGCCGAAAACGATCTACGAAAACTCCCTAATGTCTCAATCGTTTTACACCGGTAGCTGCTAGTGCCCCTCTGAGGTGAAATTCGGTGTTCGTACGTAACAACCCACGCGATCGCAGAGAGTTGTTGCACGGTCAGTTCACCGCGTCTTCCTCTCCCACCACTCCTCTCGCCACCGCCACTTCGCGATTCTAGAAGCTTTTCCGCACGGTGCTTTTTCAAGTTACTCTAAAAAAAAAAAAAAAAGAAAAAAAAAATCAAACGCCGGGAAGAAAAAAAACTTTCAGTTTTTCCACTTTGGTGAAGAATGCACCAGCGGAGCTGTACAATGGAAAGTAACGGCCGGCCGCAAGTCGGCAAGCCAGAGTGGAAAGGCTGCCGCCATCTACGAGCGACGGCGGCAACCAGATACGTGGCTTGCCGCCGTCGCCCATAGATGGCGGTAGGTGTCCAGAGTTTGGTGTTTGAGGTTCATTTCTTTGCGGGGGACACGATTTTGGGGAAACATAACCCTTAATAACAACTCCGCTGTAAAAAAAAAACAAAAAAAAACGAGCTTTTTGGCGGCCGCTAGCTTCAAAAATCACATAACGATCGACCGACCAAACTCATTCACTCACAAATCAGCGAAGCCGCGATGAGTTGCACGCTCAGCACGGGCGCCGAGCACTCGATGTGATCGTAGAAGTGCCGCAGGAGATAGTTTGCGAACGTGAGGGACAAGACGGCGTTACCCGCCGGAGCGATGATCAACAACATGACCCATAGGTGCAGGAAGCCCGCCAAGGGACCGAACGCCGCGGAGATGTACACAAAGTCACCGCCGGACTTGGGGATCATCGTGCCCAGCTCGGCGTAGCAGACGGCGCCGATGGTCGACACCAAACCGCAGACGATCCAGACAATCAGCGACATCCCGGTCGATCCGGCGTGCCTGAGGACACCCGTCGGCGACACGAAGATCCCGGCGCCCAAGATGGTACCGAGGATGATGGAGACTGCATTCGTTAGGCCTAGCTTCCGACCGAGCACGACGCGCTGATGACCGTCGCCTTCTTGTCCCTCGTCGGAGGCATGGACGCTCGCTGTGGTGGCCGTCGAATACTGCTGCACTAGAGGCGTCGTTTCGTTTGGGTCGGCCATTTTGCACCACAGGTCAAGAGCGACCTCGGAAACGGCCGCCAACGAAGTCTGTGCAAGCCTAGTCCCGGGACGCGATGTACCCCGAACTACGGAACTAGAAAGCGTTCTCGCCAATCGCAGCGCCAAATCGCAGCGCGAAAGTGACCCACCCCGATTTTGGTCTCTGGGGCAAAGGAAAAGACAGATAACACCGAGTATATACAAAGCTGCAAATCTCCCCCTCCCTAGAAAGCCCAGACTGAGATCAGCTAAAAGTAGGGCTGGACTTAGATTAAAACTTTTATCCCGATTAATCGTCCCCCTTTAATCGATTAATTACTCGATAATCGGAAAGACCAGTCTGAGATCAGTTAAAAGTAGGGCTGGACTTCGATTAAAACTTTTATCCCGATTAATCGTCACCCTTTAATCGATTAATTACTCGATTAATCGGTGTCATTCATTCCTATGCATAATAGTTTTAAAAGGTAAAAATAAAATTGTTTGCCTCTGCTGAACAGCACTATGTACATTTTCGGATTTTGAATGAACCTGGAAGGGTAGTTGAAAAAAACTTTAAAGACACCCACACTCACAAATCATTAGTTCAGCCGCAGAAGCAAAGAGGCGCGTTGACATTCTCAGGCAGTAGCGAACTCCCTTGATTGTTCACAATAGTCGCTGCTACGCTAAACGGGCACTCGCACGGCATTCAATTCGTAGCTGGGTCACGTAAAAGCTTTTCGGCTTGTTTGGAGCTACAAACCTCGACCCTACGGCTAACGTTAGGTCAAAATTTTACTTAAAGTTTACCTTCATACAGGTGTATTCATCCACGTCTGCGCGGTGGAAACGTTCAGCGCCTAAAGGCCCGTTCACACACGTGCAACCGCTTGTTGCCGGTTTGAGTGGCGTCGCCGTCGGCGTAACCGCGCGTAGCATTATGGGAAACGTCCCATAATGCAACGCGCGGGTCTCCCTCGTGACCTGCGCGTTGCATGCGCGTCACACGTGACGTCACCTGTGACGTCACGAGGGGGACGGAGGGAGGGAGAGGAGGAGAATGAGATGATGCGGAGGGAGGAGGAGGAGGGGGGGAGAGGGAGGAGGACGAGGGGCTTACCCTCCTCTCCGTACCCTCCCCTCCTACTCTTCATGAGTGGCACTCTAGTTCGGTATTACAGGGAGTTGGAAACGTCTTTCACTTTTGTTAGATACAAATATAATTGATTCACCCGGTTAAAAAAAATTAATCGATTAATCGGCAAGTTAGAGAGGGGGGGGGGATTATCGGTTCTCGGGAACCCTATAGTTGCCGCGTCAACGTTCGACGGGGACCGGAGCCAAGGTTGCCTGATAGGGTCTTGAAAAGGGTCGACTGATACGACGGGAACGCCGGCCTTCGTTTGGTTTCCGACGTCGTTTAAAGGGGGACAAAGGACAGTTCAAGAGGGAGGCCCCGCAAAAGGACCTTGACCAGTGTCCCGACTTGGAAGGACGACTGACCTATTATACGCGTGACCCGTCACTTAAGAGGAGCGTTGATGTTCGTTCAACACTTATAAGAGTGGTGCCGAATAACTCTCCATAAAGCCTGTCCCGTGTACGTGTGTCATCCGACTTTGTCCCGTATTTTCTTGTATTTTTTTAAAATTATGTTTATAAACCGCTTATGTGACTGCGTACGACCCGTAAAAACACTGGCGCGATCTATTGACTAGCCCTGCAACTCGTCCGATGCGCACACATGTTCTCCGGATCCTTTTCGCCATTGAAGTTTATATATATATCGGGTGTTTCAAATAGCCGCCAGGCTCTTTAGATCTACAGTAAAATTGGGTTTCTCAACCTATCGCGCTACGATTTTGTGCAGCGTTGCCCACAGGTGGTGCACTTTTTCTATAAAATTTGCAAAGAGCGAACTTACCCTGGTAAAAAGTAAAAGAAGAAAAAAGGCTTAACTCCTATGAAAACGTAGCGCGTTTTGTCATTCAGATTAGTCTTTTGCACCGGGCGAATCTGCCAAACTTCCCATGCGCTTCGATTTATGCCCGGTGAATTGTCTTGGTCACAATTTCTGCGTAAGGTCATAATTAGCTAAATATAAAATTTCATATTGAGGTATTAAAGTATACGCATTCACCTTCCTGGTGGTACTCTTTTTAATACTTACTCTAACAATATTTCTTGTTTTGAAATGCTTATCGAGGTTTGTTTATTCCGTTTTTCCTCTATTATAATTACTACCCTTTTTTTCCGGTCCTCGATTCTGCGGCAGATCTTTAATCCGGACCCTTAGCCAAAACGTTTGGAGACTACCGATAAGCGATCATCTCTCATTAAGGGTACGCAATTTTTTATTGATATATATCTTTTTTTTAATATCACAATTACTGCAACGCTTTTAGTCTAGAAAAACGCACATCGAAGTGTTTCGTGCTATCCAATAGATAGCGGCAGGATACCAATGTGCGTTCTCGTCGCAAGCGCATCTATGAGAGATGATAGCAGCCGATCAAAGTGAAACGCCAATTTGTGAGCCCGAGGTTTTTAAACTAGCTTTCCAAGATTTCTGCCAGCGATACGCACGGTGTGCAGAGCTCAGAGCAGATCACCTCGAAGGAAAGTTATAACCTCATTCCTCAAGCAGGTTATGTGACTATTTTTATTGAACCTGTCTCGGAATCAAATCGACGGACCGCGGGTACACGTCCACACACATTATTTGGCCCGAGGATCGGCTATATGACACATAACATAACACACTGATAAAAAGGGAGGCCACTTTGTGCCTCGATGATTCCTTCTCTCGACCTTTTGGCACGTGAAGGAGCATCTCCCAGCTCAGCTTAGTTTTGGACCGGAGTGTCGCCGCCATTTTGGTTTACGATGTGTGTTTATTTTCCTCCGATTGCGTGCTCTCCGCATCCGGCGCAACAAAGAGGGGTACCACCCAAAAACGAACGTAGAGGTGAGGAAAAGGCGACCGCGACCGCCCTCCCCTCCCCCCCCCCCCTCCCTCCCTCCCTCCCTCCCTCCCTCCCCTTACTCTAAAAGTCGCCTCGGTACGCTCTGGTGGCCAAAAAGTAGAACTTTTGTCAGGACATGACGCCACACGACAGGGTACGAATTAGAGACGGCGAAATTACCTCGAAAAAGTAATTAAATTGCATTACTAATTACTCTGAAAAAACGCGAAAACGTAATTAAATTACATTGCAAATTACCGCAGACTAAAAGTGATGATGATATACATGACAATTACTTTGGCATTACTTTTCAATACCGTGAGGCAGTGATTCGTGCTCATTTTATTTACACTACAAATACCAGAACTCGGATCGTCCTTGTTAGACCGCACAAGCGTCGGGCGCCTCAAAGTGAACCATACTGAACAGTGGTTCCGCTGGCGCACACGAAAGGAGCGTTAAACATCATGAATAGCTTCTTCTTTAGATGTGACTCTGAGCTGTTTCGCTGTTCATTCAACGGTCTTCCTGATTTTGAAAAAGTTATAGTCCGTATCAGTAACTTAAGTCGGGCCATGGGAAGCTCGTTCTTACAAGAAATTGTCGTGTAAAACATTTTCCTTCCGACTCGGACGCAGTGTAGTTATTTTCGTTCAAGCTCACTATAGCTGACGCATTCCCTCGGCATTCCTGTCGAGGAGTATTGTTCCAAAGCACCCGGAGATCCCAAGTTAATGTGCATTGTCGCACAAAGCCTGGCAGATCGGCACGAGAAGCGGTCGCCGAAATGGGAAAGGTGCAGCGGCAGACAACGGATGACAGGAGAGCCACGTGAGTGGCGCACCGCTGTGGCGAGACGCCGAAACACACTTCCCCCGAGCGAACGAGTGTGTTTCGGGTCCTCGCCGCTGCAAAAGCTGTGCGCTGACGTCCACGTTACCCGAGAAATGGCTCTTTGATGGTCTGTGCCACCAGATCTTCGCGCTTCAAATCTGCGACCAGGAACTCTATGGCTCTGTCGTCGAACTGCCAAGCCTTGTGGATATATAGATGAGGCTATGGCTGGGCAGACCGGTTGCCAGTTGAGGAAAGGGATGGCGCGAGCTTCTTAAAACGTGCATTTTCCCAACAAACGGCTGGCGACATCTGCTCGTTAGCAGACATCGCCACCCGATGTCTGTTAACGAAGTACAAACGTACAAAACAATTAGGGACGCAGAAGCAGAACCAGCTATTAAAGCGTTTCTGTGAAGACACAAGCCGCTTTCATTTGACTAGCAGAATTTCACTATCGGATCAAAACCTATGTACTTTCTTGTTACCATGAAAAAATATAAAAGGAACTTCAAAAGTAATTGACCACTTGCTTTTACGCAGGTTAGCAATTTACTCAATTACTTTCCATCTGAGTAATTTCTTCTCTACTCAAATCACTTTTGAGGCAAATACTTAGAAACTTAAATTAATTACATTTTTTAACTACTTTTACATGTCTGGCCGGCTCAAAACGATCCATTGCAAATGTTTCTGAAAACTGGGTAGATGGCTGTAATCTTTTTTCACATGCTCCCTCGAGCGCCAAAGATGCTCGACCTTATCTTATCAAGAACTTCTCGAGGAGAGGAAAGGAGACGGGATTTAGTGTCGATAACGAATGTGGGCTATCTGGTTCAGATTTGGCCGACTATGGGCGAGAAAAGCATTTCCTCCTATCTAAGTTCACGGGCAAGCGTCTCGGGAATTTTCCAGCGCCCTTTGACTCCCATTTCAGCAAATGGACCTAGATGGATGGATGGATACGACTGAGCCCCTTTAATGGGGCGGTGACTCGCGCCACCTATACCAAAAGCTTCCTTTTCGTAAAGCCCTTCGATGTGTTTGCGTTTGTCTTTCAAGTATCGAGAAATGCGCCAGTGCTCGAGGCCCGTGTCTCGAGTGGTCTTTGGAAGCGAATGGCGGCGGAACACTCGGTCGTAGCACGTGTCTCCAGCATTTCCATAACAAGGAATGGCATCACTTGTCTTTAACTTTTTGTGAAGCCTCTCTATCCTGGGAAAAGTGGCGCCATTCATTGTTGTGAAAATGCTCGAGACACGTGCCGCGCGCCACTTCTGGGAAGAACATGGCGTCTGCAATCTAGCTCAGTGCTACTACAGTGGTCGTGCTACAGTGTTTCAGTGCTGCGCTGTGCCGCCATGATCCTCCCAAGGGCTGCGCGTGCCTCTTGCATCGACGAACCTTGCGCTACATTTGAAACATGAAGGGGCTTTAACATTTCGGAGTAACGCGCGCCGTCTGGGGGTTGTATGTGAACTACAAATGAAGGGCAGCCCAACATGCCCTTCAGAACAGGTTGGTGTCGTGCCGTTGCACCGGTTTTCACTCAGGAGGACCCATGCAGGGATCCCGGGTTCAGTCCCGACCCCTGCCCGTTTTGATATGGGCAGCATCACACCGGCGTGCGGTCGTGTATCACTGCTGCGTGATGTAGGTTAAAGGGATGCTGAACCGAAATTTGGATTTCAGAAAATAAGGCCGCAGAAGCGTTGAACGGGACGCTACAAACTCCAAAACCTCACACTCATACATCGACATCTCAAACGGATGGTCGTATTTTTGGAAAAGAACGGCGCGATCAAGGGAGGAATGCAACGTCATGATTCTCCTGGAACAGTTGAGAATGAGAGGAAGCGGCCTTGCTTAGTCACTTCGGTTCACCGGTTCGAGGGGACGAAGCGAAGAGGAGAGAGAATGAGAATCGTGACGTAAGGTGTCTCGTCGGCCTTGTTCAATAGTGTTCTTTTCCAGAAAATACGGCCATCCGTTAGAGATAGCGCTGTATACGAGCGACGTCCGAACTTCCGTTCAGCGCCCCTTTAAATACACCAGTCAAGCAGTCGTACCGGTACCGCAATGGCTAAATTTCTAACTTAGAGCGGAGATACCATCTTGGCTGACTAACTTCCCATTGTCTAAACAAAGACACAATTATTACACTCGAACGACAACGTGAGAACACGACCTTTACCCGGTTTCGCAGCGCTGTCGCATCCTATATTCCTAAGAGCCCCGCTAGCCTCGAATTCCCCCCGCCGTCAACACTTCTCCACCCTTGGCACAAAGGATGCACGAGGCGCTTGGGTCGCTGTTTACGAGAGGACTCTGAACAACACTTCCTGATACCGGAGTTCGAGAAGATAGGTGCATAGCGAGAAAACCACTAACAACCCGCCTTCATCTAGAGCAGGAATGGCCAAGCTGCGGCTCTTCGCGTGTTAAAGTGCGGCTCGTGGTTTCCTTCCCCAATACCCCCCCTCCCCCCACTAACCAACCTCCCTCCCGATTACGCGAGCACTTTCCCAAAAAGAGAAATGGAACGCGTTTTATATCGACAGACAGTTTGCGGTTTGGTTGTCTTGTGCTACGGCTACCTTACATATACAGTTGGCCTGCTTTTGACTCGGATAGATTGAAAGTAGTTCGAGTTTCGGTTATTGCTCTAAACAAAAGTTTGCCCCCCCCCCCCCCCCCCCCCGCGGCTCTTAGAAGTTTCGTGGTTTTGTTTGCGGCTCTTAGACCGGGTCAGCCTGGCCGCCCCTGATCTAGGGTCTGCACTTTGGCCGAAAGTTTCATTTTGGCGGAAGTTTCACTATGGCGGAAGTTTCACTATGGCGGAAGTTTCACTATGGCGGAAATTTCACATGCGGGGATATGCCCGTCCAGCAGCTAGAGCCACCGAGAGCTTTAAGGCTGGTTCGCCCATTTCCGCTTGAAAACTGGTTTACACACTTGTGTTTAGTTGCAACCAAATGCGTTGTGCGGCCTTCTGCTCCGTTACAACGGGAGAACAAAATGGCGCAATCTATCAGGTGGCTCTGCAACTGAGTGTAACTAGACAGAAGGTTTCACAATATTGACGAGACGAAATCTACGCACTATCACGAGATATGGTCGCTCGTTATAATACCGACAAAAGTATTTCAGGCCTACGGTGAAAGAACGATACGTAAAAAATACCGGGTACTTCTGCGAAGACTTTCAAAAACTACAAAAATCATAGGGTTTCTCAGGAAAAAAAAAAAATTACCTATTTTCCGGAAATAACTGCCGGCCTCAGCGCACGTCAGAGTTAAAAAAAATAAATACTTTGCAAAACAAGTACCCAAAACTTACTAATTACATTTTTAACTGATGAAAATAAACACATGGATCCGACTCAAGATTTATTGAGCGTCATCGAAAACCACCAAATCCCTCAATTTCAGGGCAACTCGAAGCACGTGGGAAACTTGGAGGTGCGCTGAAGTTACCACGCGTGTAGCAAACACAAGTCAGGCGATGAGAAAACAGGGTTAATACTCTTTAACATCCAGTGCGAGCTGTCTCCCTCTGATAACGCTTCGTCGCACGCACAGCCAAATCTGCAAAGAGCGCGTGGTGAAGGTCTCTGGGTCCTCAAACCCGACTAGTATAACTAAACTATACACACACTGATATCTATTAATTATAAAGTGGATCACTTAAAGTAGGAGGCGCTGTTCTCACGAGGAAGTCAACGCGGTACAAACAAACGGCGCCAACCCGGCGACGACGACGACGTGACGCGACGTGACGCGACGTGACGTCATAATAGCACGCGGTCGTATATCTCGCGGCCCCGAAGGGGAACCTATAAAGTCTGGCCTTGGGCGTTGTTTGTAAACGGCGTAATCACCACGGCGTCTGTGATAGACGGCGGCGGAGACATGTCGAACCTCCGGGGTCGCAAACGGCGGTCGGGAAGCACGTGGCCACAGGAAAGGGTTCCCCATAAAAGCGGACGGGTCGTATACAGACGCTTTCAGCACGGCCTCCGAGATTCCGAAGATCTCGGAGGCCGTGGCGTCCGAGATCTTCGGGAACCATGGCCATGGCCATGGGCCATGGTTAGGGCCTCCGAGATCCCGAAGATCTGGGAGGCCATGGTTAGGGAACAATTAAAGATGCTTGCACAATATAGACGCTTCGCGGCAGCTGTGCCTAGATGCCTCCATAACCGACCTTCAGATTTTCTTTCCGTTTCCCATCACCTCATTATCGCCACAGCAGGTCAGGTTCTTATCATCTTGGATTCTACCGCGTCCCCAGCATTGGCCTTTGTGGAGGCTCGACAACACCCGTTTCGGTATCTCGGTAAGACAAGGTCAGCAATGGCGGCTCTAATCTGGCTCGTATGTTAAGCGTCTATAGAAGCAGACGCGTTAAGTTTTATTGATTTAGTTAGTTTGTTATAGAGAAATACATATCCGATAAATACTATACCCTTCCAATGCCAGGTCGCGTCATCTCGTTTTCAATTTCCGCGCATGCGCATAATAGTCCAACTTCAGTCGAACATTCGTCAAACTTCGAGTTAAAAGTTCGAAAAAAAGAAAAATAAAGTCGAATGCATGATCGAATTTGCATTTCAAGAGGTCCGCGACATCTCTAGCCGCCGAAATTGAAAATGTAGAGCGGCAGACAACGGATGAGAGGAGAGCCAGGTGACGGGCGCCCCGCTGCGGCGAGACGCCGGAACACACTTCTCCTGAGCGGTAGAATGTCCGCTCGCGGCCCTCGCGTTCCTCGCGCTACTGCTTATTCTCTGGTCGAGTTTGAAAATCATGTTTCGGGTCCTCGCCGCTGCGAAAGCTGTGCGCTGACGACCAGGTTCCCCGAGAACTGCTCTGTGCTACCCTGAATCCACGCGCTCGAAATGTGCGACCGGTACTCTATGGCTCCGTCGTCGAACTGCCAGGCTTTGTGAGTACAGAAGAGGCTATGCCAGAACACTCTTCAGTGCTAACGAGTATGTTTTTAAATAACGCGTCGGTAATTTCGTCCGGAATGCTGTCCCGTCTGGACAAGCGTGTGCTGATGAGTAGGTGTCGTCAGCACACGCTCAGACAATACTTATTCAGCCATGGCGCCCAGCGAATCCATGTACTTCGTATCACGGCAGAAGTGCGGAAAACTGCCACCGCGTTGGTTCTGATTCATTACAACGCAGAGCGCACGAAAAGCAGAGACAAAAGAACACACGTGCGCGATAGACGAGCGCTCGCCTGTCGAAATTCTTTCGTTTCCGCCTTCATTTTTGTGCGCTTAGCGTCACGATGGTTAGCAATCCACACCTGCCAAATTGGTATCTAAAACGTACACAAAAGCCACCTCGCTTCACTGCCGACTCTTGGCGGTGAAATGTTTCGGTGGCATCCTCCTACGCTTTTTACCCGTGACGTCGATCACGACCAGGATTTGCTTTCATGTTTGAAAATCCGACTATTCGCGACTCCAGCGAACTGTAGGAGACGCGCTGGTCGGAAAATGGCGGACGAAAGGAGGTCGTTTTCGTCGCTCAGCACGCGGACCACCACCATTTGTTTGCACTGCAGCGTAAAATTGATGTTACATATGAAAGCAAAGCGATTTTTCGACGGTATACCTTCTTCTAATCAGTGCGTAGCAAAGACACGGCGGAAGCATACAAATATTTACTGGAAACGATGTGTGTTTCTATGCTGCCTACGAGAACCAAGCAGCGATAGCAGGCGACAGGGTCGAAACGAACCCCTCTCTTCAGCTTCTCGGCGTTGCCGCTACGCGGCGTCGATTTCGCTGGAGTCGCCAATAGTCCCTGACTGCTTAAAAAACGCGGGGCGGGGCTTATTAGTAAGTGCGTTCACGTAAGCTTTACCAAAAAATTAAAGAAATTACCTTTTCAGTATTCTCTCTACAGTGAACCATTAAGTGCAGAATCAACGTACAGATACATAATAGGGGCGATATTTTCTGAAGACGGTTTATATTCAGTACAAGTAAACGGTGCAATTGACAAGGCAGGCAGATCTCCAAGTTTTTTCGTCGTGATTTCAAGCATGTGAGTAGGGACGTTAAAGAAGCCGCCTATCAAGCCAGTGTTGAACAAAATACTCGATAATAGTATTTAAATTTAGTTACTACAATCCGCGACAACTTTTCTTGGCAATGCCGTGGAAGGTAGAGGCCCGCGTCCCCTCTCCCATTTTGAGTGTACGCAGGCTTTCCTCCTCCCCCATTTCCGGGGAGAGGAGGAGAGCCCGCGCACACTCAAAATGGGAGAGGGCACGCGGGACGTACCTTCCACTGCATTGCCAAGAAAAGTTGTCGCCGAGTACAAATACCTGCTCCATAAAGTATTTAAAATGCTACTGAAGTTACTTTCTCTGTAAAGTATCTTGTGTAGAGTACAAATACTTAGAAATGTAATTCAGTTACTTTTGAAGATACTTCCGCATTGCGTAATTTGTATCGACGTCAGTGACAATCAAATTTATACAGTTTCGAAAATCTGGTTTACCAAAATGGTTTATTAGCACGCAACAAAAAAAAAAAAAAAAATAAAACCATTGCAGGGCTACTTTATGCAGTCCAACTATAAGGAGCAGGATATAACCGACACACGTTACAAAACATTTTTGGGACAAAAAAAAAAAACGAGGTCGGTTTAGCTATTCGCAACTTTCACGACCTATAAGAGGCGCGCTGGTGCCCATCAAAATAGCTGTCATCTATATAATCGTCGTAGAATAGCAGTAAGAGGTGGGGTCTGCGACGCGAAATTAATTCTAGTTATTAGAGCCTGCATTTATTTTTTTTCCCCGCCAGGAAGGTGTAGGCAATCACCTTTTTTTTGTGAAGCCGATCACCAAGGAGCTATAGGGAGAGCGATTCTCACACCGCGGTACCACCATCGCTGAAAGTTGCGAATAGGGACATCGCTTCCCATCCTGCGGGGCACCTAGCTTAGACGCATCGTTTAACTACAATCCATATTCCCTATACACCAACTCATGTTTACAAACATACCGGAGCGCCCCTAGCGGACGCCACCGGCGCCGCGCATCCGCGATGGAGTGTGGGCAAGAAGCTCGCCGTCGCCCATAAACAAACCATTGAAATGCGATGTTGTCGGCGTCGGCGTGAGTCCCTCTGCCCTATTTCGCGTTCGAATTGTTGATTCGACGTCTTGCTGGCAACGTCTGACTACTTGAGCGGCCTCAGCTGAATTACCGAGGCTCGTTACACCGTAAAACTTCGCGTGAATCATCTGACATGCGGCGATTCATTCCGCTTAAGGGCCGCCCACACTAGCGAGAAAACGCGCGTGGCACGCCGATCGCGGCAAGTAACAAAATGTCGCCGAAGCACAGTCAGCGCCACGAGCGCGTGCAGAGACACGCCCTTTATCTTCCCGCTTAACCGATTTATCGGCGCGCCGGGCGCGTTTTCTCGCTAGTGTGGGCGGCCCTATAGACGGCGCAGAATGTACGCTAAAGCCCGATTCGCATGATGAGATTTCGCTCGTAATTTTCAGTCGCGACGTCGCTCGGGCTGCAAAAGCCCAAGCGAACCATGGCTGAGATGATCGACGTCGATACTGAAATTCGCAAGCAGAATCGGACCAAGTGAATTAGGCATAACAAGTCGGTAATGGTAACTGGTAACAATGATCAACATTTCCTTGTATCCACTGTTAACCATCGAGCCCGCTTACCAATCTTCAAACTTAAGTCTTTTGAGGCCTGCACTTACTTCTTATCGTAAGTATCGGGCCAACATTTGGTCTACGGGCCGGTGTCGTCTAAACGAGCAGACGACAAGCAGAAACGCTTCAAAGAGCAGACGACAGTTCGAACGATCAGGCGGCCGTTCGAACTTGAAGATGCACTGAAAGTAGTGCGCGCAGGTGGTCCGCACAACTTGACGGTTTTCCGGCGTTCATGTTGCAACAAAACAAATAAATCTGATTACCACAAGTATCCGTGAATTCAACCCAAAGTGCTTCCCGCCCAAGCCATCGTGGTCCGACGGCGTCTGGTTTTCCCTTTTCACGGCACATATCCACGTTCTCGGAGGAACCGAGCACGTGAAAACGGACCTTCAAACCTTTCTCGACTCTTTTGGTATACAGCCCCAGTTGCGGCGTTTTGAGGAGAAGGCAGGTTTTTGTCTGGTTCCTTTCAAAAGGAGGTCTTCAAATGCGTGTTTGACTAATTTCGCAATCATAACCAGCAGCTGTTATTTGTAAACAAAAAAAAAAAAAAACTGAAGATTTAAAGATAACAAGACATCCTAACACCAAAACTGACCTTTTTTTTTTTTTTAAATACTGCAGTTATTCCACCTTCTGCGATGAAACGGAAAGTTCAGCAAACGGACGCTTTCGGAAGCATTCCTATGTGTAATGAAATAGTAAGCCGCCCTCCTGAGGCAACTACACACTTCAGCCACCTTCCTGCTTAAAATCACGGATGCCAGTCATCTTCAGGAATATCTGAAATTAAAGAAAACGCTATTCCGTCCTCAGGAAATACTGAAACAGCTCCGCGACAGAGAAAAACGACACTTCGTTACAGCGTATATCTAAAATTTGGGAAGATCCAACCGTAACGATCCCGAGATTACACCCGCTCTGCACGAAGCACCACAACGGCGGCGTGCACAAAATTACCGGAGAATGTCGTGCCGCGATACTCTAGGCGTAGATTATTTAGTGGTTAACGGAAGCACGCGATTGAGTGCGCCGTCGGTAAGAAAAGAAGTCCAAAGTCAACTGGCGGCTGGCCTGTGCACACAACTCGAGATAACCCCGGCGGCATTTTCCCGCGACAACAGACAACAAAGAATGCGGCCATCTTCAGACGCCGCCTCGCACGCGCCGAGATGAATGGCGTCAGAGAAACAGGGAGAGAAATTTATCGCAAATGGCCCTGCAATCGTAATGGTACGTCAAACGGGCATTTCTTCTCGAGCTCTGCCTCCAGGGTGTATCTTTAAACGTCCCATTCGCATTGCGCCCTTCCTCGTCAGCCCCATTCTCGTTTGGACCTTCTCGTTCGAACTTTCTCAATACGTCCAAACCGTTTTTTTTTTTCGTATTTGGGCGTATTCGCATTTGGTCCCGTTCACACTAGGACCGAAGAATAGCGCGTGGCACGTTTTCAGCCGCGGATGGACTCCGACGGCTTGTGGCGAAGGCTGCGGCCCACATTAAGAAAAAATACAGTACGGATTGGGGGGGGGGGGGGGGGGTAACCACTGCGAGTGCACCCTCCCGCCGCCCAAGAGAAGAGAGGCATACGAGGCCGTGCTTTGACACAAAAGAGGAGTTCGGTAATTTATTAATGCCTGTTACCACTTCCGGACAACGAAACGAGCGCGTCCTGTACTTTGCTGCATGTTTTTCAAGAGCAGAACAGACGTATTCCAGGAACGATGAGCCAACCCGCGGCCCTGAAGCACGCGTGCGCCCGTATGTGAGCGCTTGCGTTTAGGCGAGTTGGGAGGAGGGAGGGGCGGACTCGAAGAAGCGTCTTCGGGGATACGCGGTGACCAAGTCATAACGACGACACCTCCAAGCAGACCTATATGATTTTTTTTTGTTGCTTCCTTCCTTCCTTCCTTCCCTTCCTTCCCCCTTCCCCCTTCCCCCTTCCCTTCCCTTCCCTTCCCTTCCCCCCCCCCCCCTTGGAGGATGAAACGCGAAAGATTTTGCGAGAACGGATCACATGCGGCGGACTCAAATGAGGACGACATTTTGAGAAGGACGTTTCGAGAATGGTCCTGAGAAAGTCCAAACGAGAAGGTCGAAAAGAGAACCGGCTCAAATGGTAACCACCAGGACCCTCCTCTCCTCTCCACCCCATTGACTCCTCTTATCCCTATTGACTCCGCCCAGTTCTCCACACCCCGTTGCTCGCTAGCGGGAAAAATGACGTCCCATGGCGTGATGTCACGTGACTTGCACACAAACTATGTTTTCCCGCTAAATTTAGAAACAGCCAATCACGGCGAAATATAGAAGGATTCCCGCGAATGACAAAACTTATCATACAATTCAATCTGAAGAAAAAAAAATCCCACGCGTAAAGGCCTGTTCACACATGCAGCGGAGCGCTACAAGCATAGCGCTAACCTCGCGCTAAGCGCGTGCTGACGGCAGCGTTCACCAGCTTTGTATCACACCGTCAAAACTGTTGCTCATGGCAGACAATAAGTAGCTGACGACACGTGAGGAGCGCTACATCAGCGCTTCGCTGCATGTGAGAACCGGCCTTAATAGAGAAAATGTGCAAATAAAACGTCATGTGCACATTGCATTTTTCTTTTTAAAGTCGCATTTTTATTTTTGTTGCTCGATGGGACTCTGGTTTTGTTCGACACGATTGGCTGTCGATCGTCTCGTGTTTTGCAAGAAAGCGAACTCGCCGACTTTCTTTTTCACGCGCACGGCGTTTTCGAACTAATGGGGAAAGTAGCCTTGGCCACGTGCCCCGCACGGCATAAATGCGTTCCTTGAAACTAAAATAAGGACATCAGAATAGAGGAGGTCGTTTCATAGGCGTCCGCGAAACAATGGGCCCAATTTGGATGCCACCTGCCGAGTCCCGCGTCCCACATGCACCGAGCGCTCTAAACATGGGAAACAACCCGCGCGAAAAAAAAATAAAATCTCTATTATGAGCTAGCGCCGGTGGATTCTTGCACGCACGGATGTTGCATAAATGCGACGTTTTCTCGCTAACAAAGAAACATTAATGGGTATTGCGCCACACAGCTAACGCAAACAAACAATCGCCTTTTCTTTAGATTTACAGAGCTGTCTTTAAAACCTCTAGTGTAGTGGAAAGCAGACTTGTCCGGTGCTCACAACATACAGGTAAACAAATTACTTGTGATCGATTATTTTTGGAGTATGTTTGAATCATTTCATTATTTTCATTACAATGCACTGACACGAGTCATCTTTTGCAAGTACCACCCACAGTTACTTGTAACCTGCCCTTTTTAATGGCGTCCTTTGTTCAAGTTTTCTACCCTGGAATCCTCAAATCACCTGTCTGCGATAGGAGGATAGTTTACCAAAATTAGTGGATTAAGAAGGTAAGCAACTCGGTGATTATAATCCAATAATGGCCAGTATAAAATACCCGTTTTCAAGCCACCAGAAAACTGTGTCGCTTTCATGATCCGAAGTAATTGGTGAAGTAACGCGGCTACTCGTTCAAGTAACGGCCAATTACTCTCGAGTAATAAAGTAATATATTTGTAAGAAGAGTAATTGTAATCGTAATCGCGATTGCGTTTTTCGACCAACGTGTACAACACTGGCTGGAAAGCAGTCACTTGGGGCTCTAAAGCAATCCAATGTAATGCCCGTCAATGTCCTTTCCAAAGTAAAATGCAAAAGACTGTCAATGTCCCGTTCGCGCTAAACGTGTCGCGCAGTGAAGACTAAAAGAAGCCGTCTGGCGGTCCGACATTGAGCGCCGCGTTTCACGAGCTCGTGACGTGTTCAGCGTCACGGTCTAAGTCTAGAGGAATTTTCAAGCCTCGTCATTGGTCGAGCTCCATGCTTAGACTGCATGAGACGATCCGCTCTCCTTGCACTCTAAGAAATGCCTGCGCGTCTACATACCCGCAAAACACTCAAAGAGCCAATCTCTGCGATGTGCGAAATCAGCTCAGCGAATGATGAGGCGGAACAACCGTTTAGACCATCAAAAGGAAGTCAGCGCTGTGGCATTACGCAATGCAAGCATGACGCTTTGCATTGAATGCGTTGAATCTTGAATACCGAATGGACGGGTAACTAGGGGCAATGCCCGACTGTAACGGGGGACAGCTTGCGCCACCAGGCGGAGGGCCTGCCCAAGCTGGCCTGCCTGGCCAGGTAAGTAACGTGGCGTCACGAAGAAGCTTCCAAAAACACGCACCAGGGGTTATGTAGAACAATTTCTTTATTAAAAAAAGGAAAAGAAATTGGCACGATGTCGCTCAAGACAAAATAACATATAACTAAATGGTGTGCCATAAACACCACAGCGACCAATAATTTTCACCCAATATATCGGTTCAGTATCCGTTCGAAGCGGGGTGGAAAAATGAGACAAAAACAATAACAGACACAGTATGCAACCCTTTTCCCCGTCTCTCTTACTTAATAACTCCGTTGTGCAGTCTCAGGGTCTACCATCATGTTCAACATAGACCAGCTCGCCCACACTCGAAGCGTTTCTACGAATCTTGCCTTCAGTGCGTTGTTGCGCGACAATCCAGAGGTGTCGGATGGACATACAATGACGACATCATGGGCAGGCTCGATCTGCCTACCGGAGCAAGCCAGCCCGGGGGGGGGGGGGGGGGGGGGGGCAATCCGAGACGACGCTCGATCGTGACGTCACGAGAAGTCGAGCGGCTGAAATGAAGGAGCGCGGTAAACCCATAACACCTAAAAGACAAGGCCTGCGTCCCTCCCCTTCCCCCCCCCCCCCCCCCCACACACACACACACGTCATCGCAAGTGCTTGCATGCAGTGCCGCCTAGCTGGCGCAAGCATCGCCGCCAGTGCGTCTCGCAGCGCCTCACAGCGAGCTGAACGCTACTTCAATGCATCACCTCTGGTAGAGCGTCCATCTTTTTTCCCCCGCTCCCCCCCCCCCCTTCCCCCACTAAGGATGACGTCATTCGTCGGCCTTGTTTCCTAGGCAGCCCAGGGTAGACACGGCAATCGGAGTCGCGTTCAAGGCATCACACGTCTGCACTACCGGAACGCCGCACAAAGCCTGCAGCCACGCGAAAGAAAATGCGAACCGAGCCAAGACGAGCCACTGTATTGTTTTTTCCCGCAACGGTGTCGGGTACCACGAAGACGCCGCGAAAACAACTCCCGACGGTCCCGTCGTTTCCGCGTCTGTTCCACGGTACACGCTAAAACCGACGTCGCACTGCTTCTACACAGCACGCCAGATGCCGACAGAAATCATGTTCCAAGCGTATTTGCTTGACACATGCTCGGAACTTGCGTGTAGACATGTACGACTCATGGACGAATGGGTGTTACTGGCTATACCCTTTGTAACAGGTGGTAACTAGCGCCACTTAGCCTAAGTCTAAAAAGACAAACAATGTCATACAGGGAAGACAGTGTTCGCAGACTGTCTTTTGCATGATCCGTCTATGCTTTCCCACGAGGCAGTTGGGAGAGCAAATCACTTTAAACTACAGAGGGATCGAGCTGGCCGACATGACGAAACAGGAAATATCTTCAGACTTTAATAACGATGCCCTGTCAAGGCCCGTCCACAAACTTACGGCCCCTTGGATTGGCACCTAGTGCCTTAAGGCCCGTTCACACTCTTGCGACCGACTAAGACCGAGAGAGACCAGACCGGTTTTTAAGCCTCTTGCGGCCCCTTAGGACCAGCTGAGCTGCATCGCATCCGGTCCTAAGAAGTCGCAAATGGCTTAACAAGCGGTCTGGTCTCTCTAGGTCTTACTCGGTCGGAAGAGTGTGAACGGCGCTTTAAAACCTCTTCAAATCTCTACACGCTGGAACCACCTATGCCGTGACCCTGGAACTCCATTTCCCCAGGGCGAAGGTTTGGCGGTATTCGCGAGCTCAAAAGTATACCTATGAGAAATGGTCGTTTATAACATGGACAAAAGTTTTTCGAGCCGAGAAAGAAAGGATGATAAAAAAATAGAAAATATACGGGACCGCCAAGTGGTTCCACCGCTACCCAATAGGCGGTGCCAGCGGCGGTGGCGTAACCGCGCGTTGCATCATGGGACGTTTCCCATAATGACGTCACACGTGACGTCACGAGACAGAAAGGGGGGGAGGCGGAGGAGGGGAAGCTTTCCCCCTAAATTTAGCGTAAAACATTTTCCGCTAAATTTAGCGGAAAAAATGTCTGTGTTGAATTTAGCAGAAAAAATTCCCGACCAAATTTAACGGGAAAATTTCCCCGCTAAATTTAGCAGAAAAAATTCCCCGCTAAATTTACCGGAAAATTTTTCACGCTAATTTTAGCTGCGAAAGTTCCCCTCTAAAATTAGCATAAAAATATCTCCACCATATTTAGAGGAAAATGTTTCCCGTTAAATTTAGCAGGTAATTTTTTTCCGCTCAATTTAGTGGGACACGTAGCGAAAATTTACCGCTAAATGGTAGGAGAGCAAGAGAGGAGGAGGGGATGGGAGAAAGAGAAGGAGGGGCATACCCTCCCCTCCCCCTCCCCCTCATGAGCTGCGCTCTAATTCGGCATTACAAGGAGTTGTAAACGTTTCATTTTTTTATGCCACTGTATCATTGTCACCGTTTCGAGTAGCCGCCACGAGCCACCATATTGGAGCTTGCCAGCTTCTGCTGCTACGCTCCGGGTCTCGTTGTGACACGCGTCTTGTGACACACGTTGTGACACACATGACACACGCGGCGCCTGCTTGCTGCGCCTTCGTACGCAGAAGCCGGTCAAAGAACGGCAAGAAAGACTCTTTCGCTTTTCGTAAGGCTATACAGCGCTATTGCGAAAGGGACGAGTATACTTGGCTTGCCAATGCTGCCATTATCAAACGAAAGAATTTCAAGCCTACTGCATGCATGCAGAAAGCAAGCTTTAAGGGATGGCTGTATTTCACATGGACTTCTCCGCGTATTGCTCGTCGCCTCGCAGCCTTTTTGGTTCGGCGCGAACAATGCTTGAAAGAACGGTTGCGTTTAAATGAGAATCCGACTGCAGTTTTTTTTTTTTTTCTATTCGATTTGCTTAGCGTCGCATGGAGGGTAAAAACCAATGTAAGAAGTAGCTTTGCATGCGAAAGTTGCAAGTACGAATGTCCGGCTGACTCATAACGCAATTTAAGCAAACGTTCTCGCGTGAATGGGCACTCAGGGGTTTGACATCTGAATTTTTTTTGTTGATTACATTACTGTTTTCCTGTTTTCTGGCAAAAAAAAAAAAAAACATTAATAAAATTTTGACAGTACGGTATCGATGACTTAATGACTCGAGTGAAAGAGATGAATCTTGCTGGTGTTTCCTGTTTACAGAGTCATCTTCATATCAAATCATTCTCGTAACTCGCCGTCAGTTCCATTTGGCTGTATTAACCATTTGCAGAAATTGCGTCGACTGCCAATTAATTACCTTGAGAATCGTCATGGTGAAATCATTGCTGAACTTCACTGCAAGCTTCATCTACCCGGCCAAAGCAATCGTCAAGCTATTACAAGTGCTTTAGGCTATGTTTTATTCTATCCTGTTGTTGTCCAGTTGTAAATAAATCGACGTAATGCTGCTGCGTTCATATATACTACGGTCTCTTAAATTATCAAAACACGTAAAAAAAAAATGCCAGCGGCCAATGCGACGGCAGAAACAGGTGGCTAAGCTCTAAGCGACAAAGTACGCCACTTCAACGGGAAAACGGCACAGACCATCCTCGTCGAGCGAACTATTTGTCTGTCTGGGTATTCAGACAGTGAGAGGTGACTCATCTCCATATGAGATATTCGATTAGTGCGGTATGACTTTTAACATGGAGTCTTTAACGTGAACCAGTGAGTAATGATTACACGAGTGCAGCTAGACTGCAATGTAAACGATGTCGTAAAGGATTTAAGCAGGCTATTCACAGCGCCCCACACTTACCCGAAAGACCCGTCAACAATTTCAACGGCGCGCTATGCGTACAAAGTTACCGTACAGTGAACTACGCAAGGCTCCAAAATGGCGGCACGAATATGGATGAATTGGAGCGCCACGGCACGGAGCTTGGGAGTCTCTGTACTGTGGAAACCTAACCAGTGACTCAAGTAGTTCCATACACTCGTATAGCGTCAGGGCTACGTCTGGATTCGAGATGAAACGAGAGCCTCTCGATTCGTTCTCGGCGTTCAGCTCATGCCGAAATCTCGTGGGCCGGGAGCGATAATAATGATCCCGACAAGCAACGCCCACCGCTCGCATACATAACAAAAGTGGCATGCTCGGCGACCCCGACTCAATCTTGAGCTCACAAACGGGTTCTTTCAGTGACGGCTGCTTAATTCTCCAGCACAGGAGGGAAGTTCCCTCGAGTCTGAACAAGCGCACAACGACGACATTAAAAGCAAAAAAACACAACCGCAGGAATGTGTCACTCAAAAGTTGGCTTCGGGCCTTTGCTTTTTGCTGCTCTTGGTGTACTCTGCCGTCTCGTGACCGCGTTCATATCCGAGTCGACGTGACAGCAACTGATCTCACTCGAAGCCCGTCGAAAGACTTCCCAGGGAGCACGGCATGTTCCCTAGGGAGAGGGACCGATCTAAAATTAAAACGAGACACCCAAGCACGCGGCTGACAACCGCGAGTCGAGGCGTCCTGATACTTTTCTTTTTTTTTTTTGGTCAGGGCTCTACTTTTGGAAAGTCGAAACAGAAAAGAATCTGAAAGAATGTCGAGAGGAAGGGTTTTAGTAGCTTATTCATTTGAAAGTCAAGGCCTTTGCGACGAGGGAAGGAGGTGTATTTTTCCCCCAGAAAACTCCGTCTAGGTTTGCAACGCACCGACATCCTCATAATCATCATCATCATCTTCGATGCAACCTGGGCCAGGTGGCGCGAGTTGCCGCCCGATTCAAAAGGTATAGCTATTCATCGATCCATCCGCTCTTTACTATTGCCAACCTATTGTTTATAACGATGCCTTTTTGCGGCATCGCGTGCCGTCCACACAAGAACCACTCTAGACGGATTGTACATCATCATGACGCCGACGCCAATTTAAATCTAAGACTGGGGATCTGGTTACACTACAGCGACAAAGAGCAAACACTCGTCAAACACAAAACAAAAAGAATACACAATCACACTGGATTCGAATTTTAGCAACTGAATACCGCTTCCTGTGCCACAAGCCCGGGGGGTGGGGGGGGGGGGGGGGGGGGGGGGGGTTGGCAGTGTTGTACGGAACGGCGTTCCGAGGAACGGCGTTCCTGGAACGCGTTCCTTTTAGGAGGAACGAAGGAACGCCGCCGTTCCATTTTGCATAGCTGGAACTGGAACGGGAACGCGTTACATTTTTAATGGAACGGAGAGAGTAACGGCGTTCCTTTTTTTCGTCCAGTGGGGTAATTTTTATTTTGTTTCGAACAGGTAAAGTTTGAAAGTACAAAAACAATATCTTTGCGAAGTGCAGGATCTCGATACCTTTTTGGCTACTAACCTTGTGGATTATTTTGTGTGGTCCTCGCTTGCTAACAGTTTCCGGTGTAGGAGAGCTAATGGACATTGATTCTTATTTGAGTGCCCAAAACTGCGGTAAAGAAAGCAAGGCTTTTAATCATAGGAAACGACAAAGAGGGTTGTTTCAAGCTCAGCTACTTTCTTTGGTTCCACGAATCCTCATACACCCAGAATTCTAAGGCCGAC